>NC_072785.1:16507266-16881108 GCF_022539595.1 Amphiprion ocellaris
ATGACGTTTTTAGAGCGACATGCTATACTATGACGTTTTTAGAGCGACATGCTATACTATGACGTTTTTAGAGCGACATGCTATACTATGACGTTTTTAGAGCGACATGATATACTATGACGTTTTTAGAGCGACAGGCTATACTATGACGTTTTTAGAGCGACATGCTGCACTATGACGTTTTTAGAGCGACATGATATACCATGACGTTTTTAGAGCGACATGCTATACTATGACGTTTTTAGAGCGACATGCTGCACTATAACGTTTTTAGAGCGACATGATATACTATGACGTTTTTAGCGCGACATGCTATACTATGACGTTTTTAGAGCGACATGCTATACTATGACGTTTTCAGAGCGACATGCTAAACTATGATGTTTTTAGAGCGAAATGTTGCACTATGACGTTTGAACCACATACTATACTATGACGTTTTTAGAGCAACATGCTATACTATGACGTTTTTTGGATGACATGCTATACTATGACGTTCTAAGAGCGACATGCTATACTATGACGTTTTTTGAGCCACATACTATACTATGACGTTTTTAGAGCAACATGCTATACTATGATGTTTTTAGAGCGACATGCTATACAATGACGTTTTTAGAGCGACATGCTATACGATGACCTTTTTAGAGTGACATGCTATACGATGACGTTTCTAGAGCCACATATTATACTATGACGTTCATAGAGCGACAGGCTATACTATGACGTTTATAGAGCGACATGCTATACTATGACGTTTTTTGAGCCACATACTACACTGTGACGTTTTTAGAGCGACATGCTATACTATGACGTTTTTTGGATGACATGCTATACTGTGACGTTTTAAGAGCGACATGCTATACTATGACGTTTTTTGAGCCACATACTATACTATGACGTTTTTAGAGCGACATGCTATACCATGACGTTTTTAGAGCGACATGCTATACGATGACCTTTTTAGAGTGACATGCTATACGATGACGTTTTTAGAGCCACATACTATACTATGACGCTCATAGAGCGACATGCTATACTATGACGTTTATAGAGCGACATGCTATACTATGACGTTTTTTGAGCCACATACTACACTATGACGTTTTTAGAGCGACATGCTATACTATGACGTTTTTTGGATGACATGCTATACTATGACGTTTTAAGAGCGACATGCTATACTATGACGTTTTTTGAGCCACATACTATACTATGACGTTTTTAGAGCAACATGCTATACTATGATGTTTTTAGAGTGACATGCTATACCATGACGTTTTTAGAGCGACATGCTATACGATGACCTTTTTAGATTGACATGCTATACGATGACGTTTTTAGAGCTACATACTATACTATGACGTTTATAGAGCGACATGCTATACTATGACGTTTATAGAGCGACATGCTATACTATGACGTTTATAGAGCGACATGCTACACTATGATGTTTTCAGAGCGACATGCTATACTATGACGTTTTTAGAGCGACATGCTATACAATGACGTCTTTAGAGCGACATGCTATACAATGACGTTTTTAGAGCGACATGCTATACTGTGAGGTTTTGTGGACGACATGCTATACCATGACGTTTTTAGAGCGACATTCTATACTATGACGTTTTTAGAGTGACATACTACACTGACGTTTTTAGAGCAACATGCTATACTATGACGTTTTTAGAGCAACATTCTATACTATGACGTTTTTAGAGTGACATACTACACTGACGTTTTTAGAGCGACATGCTATACTATGACGTTTTTAGAGCGGCATGCTATACTATGACGTTTTTTTGACGACATGCTATATATGACGTTTTTAAAGCGACATGCTATACTATGACGTTTTTTGAGCCACATACTACACTATTACGATTTTAGAGCGACATGCTATACTATGACGTTTATAGAGCGACATGCTACACTATGACGTTTTTAGAGTGACATGCTATGCGATGACGTTTTTAGAGCAACATGCTATACTATGACGTTTTTAAGAGCGACACGCTATACTATGACATTTTTTGAGCCACATACTATACTGTGACGTTTTTAGAGCAACATGCTATACTATGACGTTTTTAGAGCGACATGCTATACTATGACGTTTTTAGAGAGACATGCTACACTATGACATTTTTAGAGTGACATGCTATGCGATGACGTTTTTAGAGCCACATGCTATGCTATGACATTTTGTTCAACGACATGCTATACTGTGATGTTTGTTGGACCAAAGGCTATATTATGATGTTTTTTGAGCGGCATGCTATACTATGACGTTTTTAGAGCGAGATGCTATAGTATGGCATTTTTAGAGCGACATGCTATACTATGACGTTTTTAGAGCGACATGCTATACTATGACGTTTTTTGAGGCACATACTATACGATGAAGTTTTTAGAGCAACATGCTATACTATGAGGTTTTTAGAGCGACATGCTATACAATGACGTTTTTAGAGCGACATGCTATACTATGACGTTTTTAGACCAAAGGCTATACTATGATGTTTTTAGAGTGACATGCTATACTATGACAATTTTAGAGCGACATGCCATACTATGACGTTTTTTGGGTGACATGTTATACTATGATGTTTTTAGAGTGACATGCTATACTATGATGTTTTTTGGACGACATACTATGCTATGACGTTTTTTGGACCAAAGGATATACTATGACGTTTTTAGAATGACATGCTATACAATGATGTCTTTTGGACCAAAGGATGACATTTTTAGAGTGACATGCTACACTATGACATTTTTAGAGCGGCATGCTGCACTATGACATTTTTAGAGCGACATGCTGTACTATCGGCTTTTGTCATTGACACATTACTATGACTTTTTTTTTGTTGTTTTAGCAACATATTATAAGAATTTGAACAGTTTTAAAAATTACTGTACTTTTACTTGTGCAATGAAATATTATTCTATGGCATTTTCTAGAGAACATATACTCTGTTTTCTTGAAAAACATACTATTTTGACAATATACTGCACTATGACATTTTTTGAACCACATATCATATATAACAATTTTAGGCAACATCCTATCATTTTGCACTTTTTGAACCACATAATAATCAGTTGGGTTTTTTTTGCCGACATGCTATTCTATGAACTACAGGCCATACTATGTTATTCTTGAAAAGCATACTATACTTTGACATTTTCTGAACTACATCCTATACTGCGGTGTTATACACAGAGTGCTTTGGTTAAATGATTTAAAATTGAAATTGATTTATAATCTAGATGTTTTTCTGTTTTGTTTTTTGACGGGATTACCACAGACCTGACCGTGAACACCGTTGACACCCACCCGAGGGAGACGCTGCCTAAGATCTCAAGGCTGCTTGGTCGTGGTCTTTCTGGTCCTGCTCCAGAACGCCTTCATCAACTACGTCTTCTTTTGAAGAGGCCCTCAGATGCTGCAATCTCTGACCTTAAGGAGGAACTGCTACTTTCACTCTGTAACGAGACGGCGGTTATTTTAAAGACTCAGCTCCTGGCGGCTTCGAGTGAAAATTTAACATCCATCAAAACGGAACTGCAGACAGTTAAATCTGAGCTGTCGGTCAGTATTTCAAACATCAAGTCCGACCCAGCTGCCCTAAAGCACGCTGTGGGTGAAACGGAAACTTCACTCTCCACATCACCGACGACATCGTCACAGTCCAAAGCAGAGCACCTGTCTGCTGAACTTTTAAAAGTGGACTATAAATGTGAAGAATGTGAGCAGCAGCAGCCTGTGAGCAGCGGAACAGATGTGATCAGAAATAATTCATTTTCTTTTTTCTTTTCTTTCTGGTTGACTTGATGCTTTCAGATGCAGATGTTGGAGCTGATTCTGATCTTTCAGGATAAAAAATCTGCTTTTCCTTCACAGACTTTTCAGGAAATTATTCTCTCAGGTTTTCTCTACTATTTATATTTTTATTATCTGTGATTATTTCATTATTTCTTTATTGTAAAAATAAAGTTTGAGGCATAAAGACTCATTTAGTTATTTTAATCCTGAAATCTTTGATGTAGCAGAACTAAACTTCCATTTTCCTTATTGTACTTCTTATAGTAGAACTAAACGTATCTTCAACACGGATCATCTGCTTTTAATGAATCAGCAGCAACATCACAACAACAAATGAGACAATTTTCAACAAATTAATGAAACTGATGTCATATAAAATCTATCAGTGTGTTTTAGTGTCAAATTAAAGCTGATTACTGACAACTAGAACATAAACGTTACTGTTTTAATCACATCCAAGTTTCCTGAACGTTACATTAATGTCAACCAGCCACAGTTTTATGAACTTAATGAACCACATTACAGGAACACAACACACTTCAGCTGTTTACATGAAACTCAACCCATTAGCTTGATGCTACGTTAGCTTTAATCAGGCTACGACTGAACTGCTAGCTCGGTTAGCATCGCTAACATTAAAGCTAATATTTACTATGCTAACTTTCTTCTCTGGTCAACACACACTGAAACAAACTCCACCAACATCTGGAGTGCATGGAACACATTACATCTGACACTAAAGCTGCATATAAAGTGCATTAAAAGCGGCACCGATACGAAAATAAACATTTACTTACGAACTATCAGAGTCCTTTCAGTGTCTGCTGGTAGAATCAGCCGAAGGTAGAAAACTGGTTAAAACAAGCCAATGGGCAGGAAAACTGTCTGTGGAAAATGTTGTGCTGCTGCACCGATAAACAAACCAACAGTTATTATATCAGAATTAATCCAAACGAGGAGAACAGAGTCTCTGCTGCCTCCTCCATAGGACCTGTCAATCCTTCCAGACCAGACTGTCAATCAAGTAGTCCCGCCCCCTGGCTTCGCAAAACTTTAACGCTCTATAAAAAAATCAATATTTATTTATTTTAAGATCGGCCACCTGAGCTCTCATTTTGACCATGAAAAATCACGAAAAAAAATGTATATACAGTCTATACACCGTACTCTGTTTGGCTCCACACTTGCTGATGACCACTTCCGGTCTCAGAAAATGAAAAAACGGACCTTTCTTCGTTTCTCTTACTGATTTTACTTTCTTGTTATTCTAAATATAAAACGAAAATCAAAGCATTTTTTTTGAAAAATCGTATATCCCCATTTGATCATGAAAAGGAAAAACGCCTTGTATTTCAATTTTAATTTTTGTATTTTAAAACGAAAATCAAATAACTACTCGTTTTTTTGTTTTTCAATACCCATTTCAGAACGGAAAATCCAATTACCAGATCCGTACACGGACCGTGGTGGATGTCTGGCGTGTGTGTGGGCTGTGTCTGAATGTTTTTGTCAAAGAAAAAAAAAAAAAAGTGGGACTGAAACGAGTGAGAGCTCGTATCTGTGCAGGCTACAGCCGAAAACTACAGTTGTAGTTGTCGGCTGAAAAACCAAAATTTCCCGACAACAACGTCACTTCCTGTTGATGGGGACGGGAGCCTCTCGGGTATGGACACATAAGAATCATCTGACAGGTCATGGCCACAACGTGATCACGCTTATTTCAACATAAGTCCTCAAAATACCGGTGGTCTGGTTTATAAAGTTTTGTTGTGTGCGCTTTATTGTGTATTTTACAAACCCATAACTGCAACGAAAAAGCACCCTGAGACCTGGTGAATGTGTGAAATGTTAGTGTAACTCCCCAGATTTTATATGCAAAAAGAATTATCGATCTATCTTATCTGGTTTAAAGTCTACAGCCAATCAAAAATCAATATCCAAAACGTAGCGCCGGCGCTACGCTGGGTTCTAAAGGGTTAATTACAGGCTTTGTAATTAATTAATCGCAATTAATTGCAGTTTTGTCAAATAGCAATATTTGACACAATAAGTGAAGTTTTTCAATTCAAATAAAATTGTGGTTGACAGTTGAATCAATGAAAAGACATATACATGTTTATAATTTAAAATTTATTTTAAAAAAGGAAAATGGGACATATAGAAAAAAGTGATTTTGATGACTTAAAGCCTGAATTTAGTTGTTTTTTCCACTGTATGGCACATAAAATCAGCATAAGTAGTTCAAGGAGCTTCAGAAAGTTGAAAATCCAGAAATTCATTCTGTTTTCATCTTTTCTGGGTCTGATAAATGGTGTAATTTTGATGGTTCTTTTTATAGGAATATCAATTTTTATTTATGTAATTTTTTTTTTTTTAAAACAAAAAGTTTATAATTAAGTTATTCAAAGAGATATTTTTGTTGTTTAGGCTATTCCTCCTCCAAGGAGGCAGAGCCTTGATGGAGTAAAAACTTAAACCACCAAAATGTTTCATTTCTATTTGTCTGCATTTTTCATCTGTCGGCTACATTCACAGATTACTGCAAATCTAAGTGCAATTATAGCGATTTTATTCAACATTTTAAGACTTTCTGTAAACTCAAGCACTGTCTAGAAAAGTGGTCTATTATGGGATGGCTACACCGTTAGGCGTTAGCATGACTCGTAGCTAACGTTAGCTCTGGTGCTAACAGCAACATGTTTTACATTGAGGTGATACCGTCGGCTTGAAGTGCTGCAGTGATCAGAAAACTTTGTTGTACAATTTGCACACAACCAGGCTTTTATCCAAGCTGCCATCAGGAAGATTTTTAAAAGGAAAATTTCTGCCCAACAAGCTCAATCTCGTCTTCCTTCACTGTTTACCAGTGCCTGACTTCACTCAGTGCTTCCTGTGCTTCTTCTTCATGGCTACAAACAGACTTCAGGTTCATTACCGCCACCTACTGGGCTGGAGTGTTCATCAGTTACCAGTGAGCCAGAAATAAGGGAACTGAGGAGGGTGCAATTAATTGCATTATTATTTTTAACGCATTATGGTCGCGGTAATTAATTAGTCGGAATTAACGCGTTAAAGTCCCAGCCATGTATATAGCGATATATCTATACATATCTATCTATCTATCTCTCTCTCTCTCTCTCTATATATATATATATATATATATATATATTAAAAAAAAATTATTATTATTATCTGAAATAATGAAGTAAGGTTTACGTGATTTTTTTTAGTATTTCTGTGTCATAGAAATACTGAGTAAATTTTGCGTGCTGATCACTTACAATAATGAATTAATTTAATAAATGTTATTTATATTTTATTCATTGTATCATTATATTTATTACAAAATAATTTTTAAGCACTACATTTCAGTAATAACTACTAGTTTTGTTAAAGTGTATACAGAAAATATGAAAAATCTATAATATAAAAATGACAATATTTAACAACTTTATTTTATTGACAGCCTTTTTTGTCCAAGTTTTACACTTGAAAAAAAAAACAAACAACAAATCAGCAATTCTTGTTGTCATACTATTATAAACTTAAAGTCCTTTCTGAAGGCACAGCTGTGAGAAATGGCTGCATAGGTTTTGCAACTGTATTAACATTCATGAACAATTAACGACTTTGAAGCATGTGCAAGAGTTACACAACAACAATACAGCTTTATAGCATAAACTGCTATAATGGCAATGGCATACCAAGCTGAACAAAGCTGAATAAAATGTCATCTTTTAAGTTTTGGACAGCAACTTCCTTTTCAGAGTTTGTACTTTGGGGGATAGCTTTATTGCGTCTAAATCTAAGAAAAGCTTCTGGAACACTTCAAAAGTGTAACGCAGTGTTGGAGGAAAAGCAAGCTTGAGGGAATATATCAGACCCATTAGCAGTGTACATGCCTTTGCAGTATTTCCACATCCAGTCACAACCTCCTTGCCATCAAGAATAAGAGAGACATCTACAGGATCTTCAGCGTAGGAAGCACGAACAACAGCAATCTTCATATTGTGCTGCCAAACGTCCTCAAAGTTGTCCACCTAGGAAAAAAACAATAGAGAGGAAGAATTACTTTCACATATACCAAGTGCTGGTCATAAAATTAGACTATCGTGAAAAAGTGCATATTCTGTAAAAATTTTGAATTCCAAAACTGAATTTGTCATAATGACGACAATAGTATAGGTACAAGCCAAGGTCCATTTTGAGCATTTTTCCAATAATAAGAAAAAAGTAAATATTGAGAGCTGTTTGTGTCCAAGGCAACTCTAAATAAAGAAAACATTTGATTTCTCCAATGTTTGTTGTTTCTTTGTGGTCAGGACAAGGTAATTCAGTTTGAACAGTTGAAAGTGCTCAAATGGACACAATATCCTACTTTTCGGAGTTTCTCCTGTATTTATGTTGCTGCCCTGTGGTGGTACTGTAGAGTTGAAACTCAGAAGAGGAGAAATTGTGTAAAAATCCATTTGAGCACTTTCACTTGTTCAAACGGAATGACTTTGTCCAAACCACAAAGGAACGACAAACGCCAGAGAAATCAAATGTTTTCTTCATTTAGAGTTCGGCTGAGCACATACAGCTCACAATATTCACTTTTCCCTCATTGAAAAAGTACTCAAAATAGACCTAGGCTTGTGCCTAAACTATTATTTATTATTGTGACCAAAACATGTTTAATGTTTTATGACCAAAACATTGCTTGGGATGTTTTACTACTGTGTGTCTTTTTTACATTTACTATTGTTTCAAGTTTGGAATTCACATTTTGAGAGAAAATGCACTTTTTCCACAATGTTTTATGACCAGCACCTCTACTCATCAGTTTACAAGCTCAAAGTAAGACATTATATGCTCTCCCTATAATACAATAAATTAAAAATAATAAACGTAAGTAAATTTGTCTGTGACACAATGTCTTTTTAATAACCATAAAGACAGTCGTAGAAATTTCAAGCATTTTACCTGGCAATCTAGAAAGAGTTCTTCCTCTTTTTCACCAAGGTAGAGCATTAATCCACGAATCACTTCTCCATGTTTCATCTCAACTGTTTGGTCCTGTAAATAGACAGGGATTATTAAATAGTGAAGAAAAAATACTTAATGTAAATTTCAAACATGTTCAGTTGTGACCAAGTAAACACACCTGTCGCTGCATGTCCAAAGTAGGTCTCAGTTTTGCCCCAATAGCACCACCCTTCTTCTCAAGTACAGAAAGCAGTTCTGGAGTGTAACTGTCCAGATTGAACATGAAGGTCTGCTCAAGGGGAATGGTGGTTATTCTCCGAAACTCTTCTTTTATCTGTCAAGACAAAAACAGCAGAACAAGAAATTAAATATTATACACAAATGTTAAAATTATTTTAACAATTGTAATTAACCTACCCCAGCTTCGGTAAAGAGTGCTGGCCACCTTTTCTTTGAAGTCATCAGCAGCTGGACTGCCAGTCACCACCTCCAGTCTTCGATAGGAGAACGTTTGGGCCATTTTTGGACATATCAGCGTTATTTGGGTTAGTTAAAATTGTCTGCAATAATGTACTTTCAAAATCTTGAAGACAGTAAGGACTGTTTTCTACTTTTATGAGATGCAAAAGTTGAATAGATGTTGGTACTGTAGTCACAATTTTTAAAAATGCAATGAACAGTTTCGTGCCTTTTCAGGTGAGCTCCAATGTGTTCAAAATATTGCCTCTCTATGTGAAAAGCAGATATATTACAAAAAAGGCATAGGAATGAAACATTTCCCCCTGGCTTTTTAGTTTGGAAATGATCTCTTGACAAATGGGCATGAAGCGAATTTAAACTTTTGAATGCAATGGGGCAGTCTGAATACAAGCAGGGTAAAGACCGACCATGGCCAGAGAATATATGTGTCAATCTGTAAAGTTTTAGGAGTGCTAAACGTGTTGCTACTCTGAAATTGCAAAGTTTGCATATCCATGTCATCTTAAAAGCCTACTGTTTCTCCTTTGTGACATCTATGTTCTCACTAGACATCAATGTATGGCTCCCCCTGAAGACAAAATTACAAAAAGAAGAAAAAAAAATGGAATTAATCAATCAATTTAGTAAGCAAACAAAAAATAATGTTTACAGTTTAATACAGTTTAATGCTTACCTGACTTAAAAAGTGCACTTAGTCTTTTAGTGGTCTCAGTCAGTCAGGATTTTTTTGCTCTCCCCATTTCTGAAAGACACAAGCCTTAGACAATTTCAGAATAACTAGTGACAGTATCTTTGTTGTGATTGTGTGACCAAACTGTTCAAACAGTATAGGTACCAGGTGTGTATATAAAAACAAGGTCCACGCTGACGACAGCAAGGTCTACGCATATTGGCAAAACGCCCCCTACGCAAGCCTCAAATGCTATGATACCAATGATCACCATAACCTATGTAGTTAATTATTCAAATATTATTATTAATCGTGGAACTACAAAAATCAATCTATAGGGCGGATCGGCACGTGATCACGGGCACCGGAAGTGGTGGGCAAAAAACAACATAATTATTAATTTCTTGATAACGCAAGTTTATTTCTCATTAAACAACAACAGTTTAGTTTTGTGTTACTATCGCGAACCTGTCACAAGCAGCTTGTGTCCAGTGAGTGTGTATTTGCATCGTAATATAAATTGAAACTCTGCACTGGAGAGTAAGTGAGCGTATGCTCACCTTAGCGTGTGACACTTTGTTGATACAATGAAGTGGTTTAGACCCTTCCTTAGACGTTTTCATACAATGTTATGGTGGAAACAAGCGCGCGTGAATGGGACGAATACAGACTTTTGCCCACCACATGCAGTGCGCATGTGCGGAAATGGTGCGGCTTTGTTTGCAAACATCGATCCGCCCTATTTCAGCACCTTCATGATTATGTACCTGGGTTTATACTGCCTGCTGTTTCTCTTTTGTGACGTCTCATTCAGACTTCAAGTATGGCTTCCCCTGTATAAAAAAAATTACAGAAAGAAAAAAAACAAAATTTAGCAATGTATTTAGTTGGCAAACAATAAATAATGTTTATAATTAAATGCTTGACTGACTGAAAGTATCAGAAGTATTTTAGTGATGTCAGTCCCACGACATTTCTGCTCTCCCCTTTCCTGAAAGACAGGTTTTAGACCATTTCAAAATTACTGAAATTACATTATTGTAATTGTACGAAATGATAAACAATAATTAATGAGTCGACATAAAGGTTTTGGAATTTATTAGTGCTGATGAACAGAAACAGGATTCACTGCTTCAAAAAGCCAAATTTAGAGTTTACAAAAAACATAAGACAGACGTAGCATTAATGTGTTATTGTCATTAAGCAACAGTCATATGCATCAGTTGCAATTACGCAAGAGCTTTTTTTGTTTAGAATAGTTACGAGAAAGTGAGTCGTATTGAAAGGCATAAAAAACGAGCGTTGTGTTAATGCAGAAAGTCAAACAAACCGGGGCACGAAGGGCTTAACGGGAGCGCGCGGTCTTCTGTTCACCGCCCAAAGATAAGTTTTAGAAAAGAGAGCAAGCTCGTTACAGACCAAAATAAAGTCATTCTCATGCAGTCTCAACACACCCGCCATTGTTGTTATGGTTAAGGACACGTGACAAGGCAAAGCATGATGGGAACTGTAGTATTTACCGCAACAGTTGAGACACTTGCTAAAAGTGTATGGATTTGGACTTCGCGTTAATTGTTTTCAATTGTTTGCATTCGGTTCTGGCCTGTTGCTAATAGCACAAAAGAGAGTAACGTTACAAAGTTAAAGCACCTGAGTGTTTTGTGCTTTGCTAGAGAGGCTTGTGAAAATGGCATTAGCGTTAGCTTTAGCAGTTTAGCTAACGCTAGCAAACACGTAACACAAAACAGGCCAATGTGGATAATTTTAAACAATACCACACAATATTCAAGGCATGCACTTCACTAGCCGTGCAATTCGTCAAAGAGTGCACATTTGTGGTTCATGTATGTTCGCAGATCTCCACAAAAGAAGAATAATAGAAGAAAAACACATACATATTACATATAACCTTTTGCAATAGCTAGCGTTAGGCCTAGCGTCACTTGTGTACAATCCCACTGACCAAATTCAAGTCTGCAATAATATACAACTCATTACTGTCATATGATAAACATAAATGAAAAGTAGTTACTTGCCTTGGTTTTCAAATTGCACCTTGACACAGCCACAATCGCTTCAACTGAATTCGCTTTTGTCTGGTCAAAAGCCTTAACGGTCTACTAGCTTGGCTGCCGGGTTGAATTGGTCCCATGTGCTAGTTCAAACTTGATACTTGATTTTTTGAAGTAAATTGTACTTGTGGTTACAAGAAGGAACAAACAGATTAATGCTATATTTACAGTAATTGTTACAGTTGTTATGCAGTTCATTATTTTACATAATTAAATTACATATTAGCACACAATTTTAAATGACAAACGTTAGTAAACATTGAGACCTAATTTTACAGAGTAGGAATTATGTGGTTTTGTACAATAAAACTTAGTACACCCAAAAGTAATTTTTTTCAGTGTACTTTGATGAGTCAAAAATTAAGAAAACATTGTGGCTTCTAAATTCATTTTTTAACTTCATTCGTTTATTTTATGCTTTCATTTCAGAGTACAAGGAGACATTAACATGCATAATTTCCAATAAAAAAACTAAATATTGGGGTTTTCTAAAACTTTTGACCGGTATTATGTTAAGCATTATTTTAATTGTGGTTGGTCGTTTTGGAGCTTTTTTGACTCATCATACGTTTTAAATCTTTATTTGCACAGTAACTACAGCTGTGAAGATAAATGTAGTGGAAAATGCAGTGCACAGTGGAGTATAATGTAGCATGAAATGGAAATAGTCAAGTACAAGTACTTTGTTTAGGTACGTGTACTCTGTTTCATTTCATCTCTGTATTAAATACTGCATGAAAACTTGCTTAGAATTAGTGCACATAAAATTGTAACAGTGTTAATGTAATTATTGGCCAATCTGCAACTGCTGTGGAGAAAAACAACTACTTTGCCCAGACGGTAAAATATTAAGCGGCATGATGGAAAAAAGAAATGCAAATGCTTGTTGTGTAAAAAATTACCTGAAGGCTTTCCTGAAATCTTTGGTTCATCACTTCAGAGTTGAGGATCTTTCAGCAGAATGATCTTATTAACCAAGCACCTCCTGAATGTCATTCCTACACAGATAAAAAAGAAGTGTGTTTTAATGAAGCCTAATATAATTTTAACTGTGAGTCTCTCGAATTAGCGGTGGATGGGTCACGACTGGACTGCTGCTCTCAGCGATGCTCTCAAATAAGCTTCACCTGTCGGGCAGTAAAAGAACACGGAGGGCCTTCAATCAGCAGCCAGTGAGCAATGGACAGGTCTCTGTCCTCCAGCCTGCAACTACAGGTATTAATAGACACAAAGCATGACAAACAGAGGCTCCCACTGATCAACTAATGCCAGCACCTGTATGTGTTTATTAATCTAGTATCAGCTTTCAAAAATATAGCTGCTTTCTTCAGTATGTCTATGGATAAAATGTGGCAATGTTTCATTATATAGTAGTTGTTTACTTTCTACTTAATCTAACTTCATATGAGGAGAATAAAATAACTCCACTCAATTCATCAACTGCTCAGTTCTCGTAAATAACGCGAACAACATTCAAACCCCCAACTTGATTGCACCATCCGAGCCATTCAAGCTCATCACCTTTAAAAGACACAGCCTTAAATAATAAGAGTTGTTTGTGTTGACACCCTGGCTGATGTTTGTTGCTCGGTAATATATTGCATCAGCAGAGCAGAGCAGTTGTCTCTGCTCTGCACCTGCACCAGCCATTCAGCCTGAAGTCTATAAATCCCAGCGCGGGGAGGAATCAGGGAGCTGAAATGTTCTATGGGCTGCTCACTGGACCTCGGGGCTGCCTGCTCTGTCACCCTATACCATGTGAACCTTCAGATATGTGTTTTTGTTAGCGCATATATGTTTGTCGGTGGACAGTGGAACCTTTGCAGCGGCGGTGCTTTGATTCACTGGCCTTGCCACATGTGTAGATTCCACCCGTGATCCCCCACCTCACCCCACCCGCAGTCCTCCACAGCACGCCTGCCCCCAATTCCACGTGCCACCAGGCTGTGCATATACAAATCACTACGGCCTTGTTAGCATAGTTTAGTGAAGATGTCAGCTTTACGAGGGCCAGGATGCTTGCTATGCGTGTCAGGGACGGCAGGGGAGGGGCTGACCCACAAGGGGGGAGTACAGTGGGATACACGAGCCCTGCACCGTAAATTTAGGTCTGAGGAATGGAAGCTGTGAAATGACAGGCCCGGACCTCTGTGGAACAGTGTGAACCCACGGCACACTGTGTGATTTAACAGGGACACAGCAGAGCGGGCAGAATGGAAACGGAGAGAAGGGGACTCCTGCATCAAATAAAAAAAAAGATCACTGTTTTCTGATTTATCATAAATAATTTGATCATATATCACTGAAGATGCTTTTTCCTGTGCTCGTAATCAAAGCTACGATAAATGGACATTTGCTCATGAGCATTGTTTTATGTGTGTGTGTGTGTGTGTGTGTGTGTGTGTGTGTGTGTGTGTGTGTGTGTGTGTGTGTGTGTGTGTGTGTCTTTGTGTGTGTGTGTGTGTGTGTGTGTGTGTGTGTGTGTGTGTGTGTGTGTGTGTGTGTGTGTGTGTGTGCGGGCGTGCTGGCATCATTAGATTGTTAATCTCATTTCCTTTCTGATGATTGAAAATGGAGAGAGGCTCTGAGTTTATCAGGCAGATAAATGGACGGCCCATCCTCTGAGAAGATCTAATCTGTCATGCGTCAAGGCTGGGGTTCACCTGCCGCCAGATAATAACCATGTCGAAGGGCACTGATGATTTAGGAGAGCTCGGCTCTTTGTTTGCCTTTGCAAACACCTGATGGTTTCATTAATTAACCGGCCACAATTAGCGGCCCCACGTCACACCAGGTAGACTCCTTCAAGAGAGATAGGAGATATTAAAAAGCAGGGAGGAACTCCATTAGAGCTGACCTTTTCTGTGAAATTACTGATATTTGAGATTTAATTCAGAATTCAATGAAAACTTCATTTTTATTCTTACGGCTGAGGTCCTTTCTGTCTCCAGTCTGAAATGGGGTCTTCTGCAGCATGCAGGTCATTAATTATGATCTTTATAAATTAAATTAAGAGGATGTCACTGCTTGATTTTTTTTCATCTTCCTGTCCTACAGGTTAAAGAGTAGATAAGATATTTATCACCTCTTGAATGATAGAAAAAATATGCCCTCTTGCACATTAATTATATATATACCAAATTCCCAACTGGTTTCCTTTTTCATGTGTTTAGCTTTCAAATGTAGAGTAAACTTGTATCATATGTTACCACTGTGCATATCCTTGTGAGTTTATTTGAACATTTGGCCTTTTTTCCCCACTGACACTAAAAACAGCTCCTCCCCGGAAGGTTGGGTAAAATATTCTGTAGCTGCTTTTGACGGATAACAGATATAGAGCCTGGGACGGAAAAGACAATGTAATTCCAGAGGTATACGTCCTGATAAAAATGCCTTTGGCAAGATTAAGCACAGTGTATTGTTCGACAGTAATGTTTTAAGATGTGCAATACTCCAGATGATTTTCTCGCTGCTGAAGAGAAGAGTGCTGTCCGTCCTCTATTCTCTCTCAATACAGACGTAACATTTCTGTCGTACTCTCTCATGTAAAAAAATGACACTAAAGCACATGTTGGCCACCATGTTCATCTCTCTCCTCTTCTATTCCCGTCTCCTTTTTTACTCAGGACCACTGCAACTCCCTGCTCTCATCTCATCTCTCACACACAAACACATACACACGAGAAACACACTCAGAAACACACATTTCCACTGCCACCCGCATGCATTTATTTATTCGTTATATTTCCTAATTCAGTTTGACGAATGAGTGACAGCTTGACACTTCATTCGGCAAGATTAATAGAACGACACAATATTTACGTGGCAGAGACAGCCAATTATCCCACCATCTATCATCCAGATTATCTTTCTGATTGAAAACTACTCGTCCATGTAATCGGAATTATTTGGAATTAGAAGGGAATTTATGGCTTCTTGTGTCACTTTTCCTGGACGGTGGTAAATTAGAAATATTAGATACATAAAGAGAGTATAGGAAATGGGATAAATAGAGGCCTGGAATTAATGCCACACATTTCCTTTTTTATCTGTTTGCCAGTCTGTGCCTCTGAATGAACCCCATTTTCTGTCACCATTTTATAGGTTATCATCACATATTATTAACACATACAGTAGGCTATACATTGTGGTGATGATATGGTGTAATTCACACTTGTAAAAAGGACTTGTCACACTCTTTTCCCATTAACTCCAGCATTTTTTTGTTGAAAGAATGTAGATATGTTTGGTTGAGCAATGAGTAATTTTAATCAGAAAGCAGAATTAAATGTGTTCAACTTTGAAGACAGTAATGGATAGATCTTATCAACAGAGATAGCCTTGTGTGTATTGATCTCTGGCTATGTTTTTTAAATGTCCATCTCACTCAAGGCAGCACAGACATTAGTTTACTCCTTCAACCTCTGTCCTTCAGCCTCTGTTGATTAATTCACCCAGTTCATTTCTATCTCACCCTACAATACTTTGTATTCTGTTTTCATACATCACCTTTTTGTAGCATTCTCTTCTCAAACTTTCATCACTTGATTAATTTACCTAATCTCTCAGCTCCGCCGAATGTCTTTGAGTATCTGCTTTTCATAGCGAAATCGCATTTTCATTCTCCTCTTAATGGAAATCAAAAGAACAGAACAAATGAAGGGTACCAGCAGACAGTACAGGTATATGATGCGGTTGTCAGGCTGTGTCAAATCAGCTCTGACACAATGGATGGACAGTAAAGCTCCATCACATCTCCGGCTCACTGCAGGAATCGATATGCTCCACTGCTGCAGAATTTGAAACTTGTTTTTAAACAGCTATATAGTAAATTAAAATAGACTTATAATGTAATCTGTTGCCAAAGTGGTCAATAGCTGCACCAAAAATAAATGTACCTAATATTTGTTATGGTACATGAATTGACTAGGCATTTTTCGCTGTAGGTCTCTAGTAATGAAATTTGGAAAGTGACGTTTCATCCATTTAGTAAATCCTGGCAGTCTAAAAGCCTGGCTCTCAGTCATTTCTTGTTTTAGAAATGGTGAAAATTGCCACATATAACAATGTTGCTGGGGTTTGATTTTATTGGCCAGAGTGCGTTCAGACTTGTAAATGGGATTATACCATCCCAATATAGTACTTCAACAACTAGCTTGTTTATTTTTATCCTCTTATTAGGGGAGCTGAATCCTTAAAGGGTGCCAAAATTATCCTGCAAATCGCTGACAGGGAAAAATGAAAGGTCTCTAACGGTTATTATAAGCAATCTGTCTGCATTGAAGCACAATGTGACTGCTGCGCTTGCGATACCAACGAGGTGACCTCAGTGAGATGGGGAGGAGAGACATGTTGAAAGTCAGACACACCGTCTGGATGGGACCACCAGGAATATACACACACCTCACACACCACGTTCACACCACATCCACTCGCAAAAGGACACTCGCCGTGGACCGCACGAGTATTCATTTGACTCCATGGTATATTGTCTGGATATTTTAGTTGACAAGACAATTTGATTTTAGTTTCTAATGCTGCTGACTGAAGTGTAATTAAAGTATAATTGAAGCAACGGTAAAATAATGCAGTAGAAACAATGCAGGTGGTTGTAGGTCTACAGTATTTAAGAACTGAAGTTATAAAAACTGAAAAAATAATATCACAAAGAATACAAAGGATAAAATGGACACATTTCTGACAGTCCAGAAAATAAATAGTTAATACTCATTAAATCAGTCATAACCAAACGATGACTAACCATGTTTTGCTATTCACTTCATTGTCAGTGTTCTAAAACAGCTTTATATTTCACAAAATGGCCAGAATATCTATTTATTTTTATTATATTTCATATAAACTGGGTTTGTTTTTACATCCAAAGTTGTTAAAGTATGACAAAAATTAGAGTGGTTTACAAAAGGACCGTTTACGTAAAAACTGAAAACCACTGACATGTATTTTTAGCTTCATTTCTTAAATATTTTTATTATTCAACCAGGCACAGGAATATATTAAGAAGATGTTTTAGGTATTTCAATTACCCTCCACAATCTGACTATCCATGTCATGGAGACGATCTTTGTCAAAGTTCTTTATGATAGATGAGTGCAGACTGCCGGAGGAGATGGTATTTTGGATATATCTCCCGAGTTAGTCGACCCACTCCTTGAACCCCGGGGAGCAAATTAACAGTATTGAGCTCTTGGCTTCCCTGTAACCTTTCCCCATCCTGACTGACATTTGTGTTTTTCTTTGCCTTGGGCCTGGGCGTATGGCGGCCTGTGAGAGAATGCACAGAGATGCTGCATATGTTAAACAACTGCCCGCATGTGTTAATGTAGGGTTATGTCTGCGTGTGATGTGAGAATGTGTAAATGTCTACATGTGTGTTTGTGGCTGAGCCAGTCCAGATGTTCTGCGGGGGCTTCCTCCGCTGTGAAACAGAAACTCGGTGCAGGAGGCAGCTACAGCGGAGGGGTCGCGACCCCAGAACGTGGCACAGATTCACAACTCTGACAGGAACGTATCAAGAGACACACTGATGAAAATAAGAGCCTCCAAAGAGAGCCGGTGTATTGTTCTGGAGCTGAGAAATCTTGTCATGGTCTTGTCACATTATCATTACAGTGTTAGAGTGCAGCACAGAGGCTACTGTTCATCTGAGCTGTATGTAGTTTATTCCTTCAAGCTGTCTTTGAACTGAAAATTGCACTTTATACTGAGAAAGTTGTTTGTCTGGGAGGGATGCAGAGTTACGAAGGACATTAGCTTTAGTGCTTCAATATAATTTTGGGGTATTTTAATCAGTTTCCTTCTGCTTTATATTTCTACTCAACCACATTTTGCTGGAAAATGTTGCACTTTCAACTTCACTACATTTGTTGAACAGCTATAAATACTTTTGCTCTTAGCTGTCAGACAATATTGGGAGTATTTTGTGACTAACTGATTTTGATACTTACTGAAATGGCAGTGCTGCTTGACCTTCATTGAGAATTTGCACAAGTGTAATCTGACATAACTTTTTTAAAAAGCAAAATTTTGAAGGCAAGAACTGCTAGTAAAATTAAAAAGCTTTACATCGTAGTATTGCGACTTTTATGTAAATGCTTAAATGTGTTCTTTTACCACTGGATGCTGGTTTAGGTTTGAAAGAAATATACCTCTTTGTTTTCAGAGAGGGTAGATGCACTTATTGTAAATAATTTTTGTATGCAAATAGATAGATAGATAGATAGATAGATAGATAGATAGATAGATAGATAGATAGATAGATAGATAGATAGATAGATAGATAGATAGATAGATAGATAGATAGATAGATAGATATGGTACAATTATGAGATCTGAATCTAAAGCTAGGACTTGCAGGAAATAAACATTATATTTTAGGGATGCATGATGACATCAGCACCTCATTGGTATTGATTGATAAAGATTTTAAAGTGAAATAATGGCTCAAAATGAACAAAGACAGACAGATAACACCTGTCAGGCTAAATGTTTGCAGTTTTGTTAAAAATCGTATGTACAAATAACTCTGGCATGTTTTACATTTAAGCCAAAGTAATTTTCTTATTTTGCTGTAAATTTGTCAATTTGAAAAGCATTGTAATACAATGTCTGAACTTGCCAGTGATGATATGTGTATTTCCCGACAGGAGAGACCTTTGAGAGACTCTTTGCAAATAGGTGAAAAAAGTATGTGCAGTCGGCTGAAATGAATTGGACAATATCAGCATATCAAATATCAAAAATCTAATATTACGCTCACCTATTATGCCTGGATGTTTCTCATACATCTGCAATAATTAGATACATATTCAGTGGCTAAACTGAACTAAATACATATCTGCATCCTTTTTCACATTTTTTAGTTAATAAACTAGATTTTGATCACTTCCACCCTGGTGTTCAAAGGAAGTGCATCACCACTTAAAAACTGTAATGTAGCCTGAGTAGGTTGCAATATGTTCTACAGATTACATTAGATAAGACTGACATACGTAGGTAGTGATGTAATATTGCATCAGCTTATACTTTGAGCTTTCGGTCTACAAGATCCTCTGCAAGAAACGCTGTTGTTTGTTGCTTCTGCCTGGTGAACTTTTAATTCTGTTTTCCATTTAAAGCAATGATATGAAGGAACTTGAGAACTTCTGACATCATTTCAGACAATAATGTTGTAATTACCAAAACTGTTGCATTGGTATATTTTGAGAGCACCTATCACATAATAGTTAGCTTTGTCTTAAATATTAATAAGTATTTTTTGTTTATATTTTTATTGCTATTCTACTGCTAGTCATTAATTAATCACACCAGCGTATTTACATCACTTTTTCTTTATAAAATTCAGACCACGGTGCAAGCCAACAAACTATCATCCAAATCTGATTTGCCACTTCTGTGACTGAATGATAAAGCTGCACTTACACAACTGTCATTTAACTTTTGAGGAGGGAAGGGGACACGATGGATTCTTGTGCGCTAGTCGAAGCAGTGAGGGAGAAGAGGGATGGAAATATGGTTGGGTATATGAACCTTACCATGGAGCTGTCATGGTGCTAATGGAGGAAGTGGAGCAGAGGGTCAGGAGTCCTCAGCACCTGTGTGGAAGATTAATGACCATAGAGCCATGGGAGGGAAAGATAGACAGAAAAAGAGAAACTCTGGAACAGGCCCTCGCCTATCTGACTAACTCAAAGGTCAGAGCTGCTTGACCTTTGCTGAGGAGTTACCATATTAACTAAACTGTCCGTGCACCAACATTATGTCACTAGTGTTAGTATTGGAAAATGATCTAAATATTATCGTAATACCTTCATCTAATTTGCTTAGACAGGTATCAAAACTATGCCACAACATCACCTAGGATCATCATGCTACATGTAAAGTCTATAACAGAGCAGTGAAATTCGTATTCAGCTCAAGCTGTTGTCCCTTTAGACCATAAAAGGTGCTCTCAGGCAGTGATGACAGTAGAGACCTTTATGATTACCTCAGTAGCATGTAGCGCCACAGAAAAGAGATATCATCATTATCTCGACACAAAGGCGGCCCTCACATTGTTAAAACAATTTGCCGCTTGCTAATGTAGGCTGTCAGAGCGCCGCACAGGTCTAGTTCCAAGAGTTAAGTTGTAGGGGCTTTTTTTTCCCTCCCTCTCTGCCTGCCTGGGGAATCACGGCGGGTACGAGGCTCATTTCCTCATCAAACACAGGACGAGTGATTTGGAATATTTATGAGGCTCCCAATTTAAGTTAAACATTTAACAAAAAAGCATCCGATTAAAATGAGACAGCAGAAAGGGTTAAAGTCCCAGCGGGCAGCCAAGGCTAAAAATTAAACATGGAATGCTGGAGATGAATTAAAGTAGCAGGTCTAAGACAGATTTCAGCTCAGTGGCATTACTGTATAGAAGCCGTGCTGATATGGTATATGTTCAAACAAGGTTTTCACTGACTGTGACTAGAATTTTAATTAGGTATGAAGAGATAATTCTTTGATAAAGTGACTGCAAGATCACTTTTGAATAATCTGCATGCTAATGTGAGAATTTCACATAAATGAGACATGACATGAAATATGTTAGAAAACAAAACAAATCTACATGGGTTTATCTATTTTTCAACTTAAAACCCCCTGTGTAACAAAAAGTGTCCTACAGATGATCACTGTTTGATATGGTTCAGTGGTAATCTAATAATTCTCTAATCAGAACATCAGAAAAAATCCAGAGAAGCACACAACATGCAGTTGCTGAATACAGATAAATTATAATTGTGTCCTCCAATAGTGAGGTTAAATCCGTGAATCCAATAGTCCCGTTAGAAATCGCAATAAGGATATCAGAGCTAGTAACCCTGCTTAGGTCAGAGGGCAAATGTAACACAATGCTATATTGACTTTATTGATAATCTATGGCTCCCTTTCATTCTTTCCCTCTTCTCTTCTAGTCTCTGTAGCAGCAGATCAGTCAGCGGCTGAGAAGGAGGGGTCAGCCAGCTCCTGGTCTGCTCAGTGACTCTCCATACTTCCTGTTTAATCACCGGTCCCTCAGGGATATTCTGCCGTCCATCTATCAAGCCCAGAAAAAGTTCTGGTGCTCTATATGGCTGTGAGATGAAGGACTTAGGTCAGGTGACTATACGTACGTGTATCTACAGTACCTGCACTGGTGCACTGGTTTCTCTGAGCTGCATATGAGACTGTGAATAACCTTTACTATGTGTATAATCTCTATGTATAATTTCTATGCATTATGCAGCCCACACGTGCACATTTCTCTGTGTGTGTGCTGATCTACTGGACGTAGCTATGGGCTTTACCAAGACATGTTCTGGTGGGAATATCCCCCTGTGAGCTTATAGCCATCATCTCAGGATATTCCCTCACTTCTCTCAGTTAGACGCCATAGGGACTGTAGATCAGCTTAGAACTTAAATGAATAGCTCAGGATTGTTGAAATATTTGAAGCCATAGTATAAAGGCTGAACCATGCACCCAAAATGCTGAACTATTCCTTTAATTTGCTACATCATTTCCCCTGATCAAAGTAGAATATTCTTAAACCACCTCCATTTTTAAACCAGTCATCAGTTTTAGGGAAACACGAGCGATATTATCTCCTGAAAGCACATTTATGATCAACACCACCTGCATGCTTCTCATCACAAAGATCACACTCACAGTAAACCAAGATAAATGTCTTCATATTTTTGTCTTGACTGACACATTTACATGATCAGCATAGTCCATTTTTGTTTTCTGCCAAAAATCTGTCCATCTTGTCTTTTAAATGCCGCTTTGGCATCACATTAAATCCTGTTCAACTGAATCTTTACACCTTGCTAGCATGACGGCACACTTGCTTGTTTATTGTTTCCTCGTTAATTATATCAATTAAACTTTACTGTCTACTTTAGGTTCTCATGCCCCTCCACTTCTCCCCACCTCAATGCACAGTTAGGTAACTACTGTATATTGAATAAGTTTCCTTGAATGCTTCCCTGCAGAGGAGGAATGCTGTTTATTTATGTTTTCACTGGCAGCCCTGAGGGAAGTGACTGATGCCTCGACCACAGACACACCGCCTCAGGCCATCATATGTTGCCCTCCAAGGTTCCTCAATACAATCTGCATGTGTGTGTGTGTGTGTGTGTGTGTCCACGCACGTGTGTACTGCTGTATGAATTACTGATGCACTGGTCACAAAATGCAACAAGGAACAAGGGTCAAAAATATCCCTCTAACCGGCTTGACATCTGTACAGTCTGCAATAGCTCGGAGTTGAATAACAGCCTCAAATGTGCCTAATAACATTTAGAATTACTGCAGGGTTTTATTGCATTTTATATAAAAGTACAAGATTGTGTATATTTGGAGCAGCTGAGAGCTACAGCTAACTTAAATTTTTATACCAAAACAGAGAAGCCTTCTTCAGCTCCGTAGCTGCTGCTAAATGACAATAATTGAGTGTCAGTTAACACCTGTTGCTGTCAAACATTAAGAGAATTTATCTCGGTGCCTGATTTATTATAATGTTCCCTCGGTTGATGCAAATGGTTTTCCACTATTATCTTAGTATATATAGCCTGGTATGAAGGTCTTCCAAAGGCAGCCCCCCCCCCTCATTGTGACGGTGTGATCTCATTTTCTCAGCAGAGAGGTGAACTGCTAGCCTCCCTCTGATCCACCTGGCAGGAGGGGAGTTTGGACTGAGACAAGCTGGCCAGCCCACTGACCTCTGGGTAGAATCTCTAGCTGTGCTGGGCAGGCAGCCGGTGTGGGCCAACGATGGGGCACGAATGACTGAAGCAATAGGGCTGTGATTAGCTGACATGGCGGCTGGGTTTTGCAAGCTGTCCTATTCTCAGGCGTGGGCAATGGGGGCAGAGCAGCTAAAACTGGAATGAATGTATCGATCCTGCTGCCGTTATGAGAATGACACACACAAGCTATTTTTACAGGAGGGGGAACACACTGCTAGCGAAGGCAAACTGTCTGTGACGTAGATAAGCTTCTAAAGGGGAGATGGACCCGGTGGGCGGGGAAAAGATGCAGGTGTGATTTAAAGGAATAGTTTGATGAATAGATTGCATGAAGTTGCTATGGACAGCCAAACAAGTCCAGCTTGTGATTTCTCGTAAAACCACAAAGTGACGTTTTTAGAGGTTTTAATAGACACATTTTGATACCTTTGGACAGATCCAGACAGGGCATTTCAAACAGTCTTTGTATTAAGCTATCCTATGTGGCTGCTGGCATTAGCATCACTATCTGCATACAGGTATCAGAGTAGCACAAACCTTCTCATTCAACTCTCACAAGAAAACAAACTAATGCACTTTTTAAAATGTCCATCATTTTGTTAAATCAAAAATATTTGTAATGAGCTTGCAAACCCAAAATTCTTTTCCTATTTTGACAATAGAAATGAATCAGGGTAATTACATAATATTTTAATATCAGAGGCCTACTGTATGTATGAGATTAGATGGGCAATATTAGAACAAGATCCCAGTCACACTGCTGCAAAGCTGTCCTCTGCCATGTCCCTTCCATCCTCGCTGTCCTTTAGTGTCCAGGGGAAGTGAGCCGGTCCTATTGGAATGCTGCAGCCAGCCAGCAGCCAGAGTTCAGAGGAGGCTTATTCTCACTCACGCCATTCACTGAACTCCTCCACTCTTTTTGCATAAAGTAATTGCTGTCAGGGAATGTGCACTGCAGAGAGTTGCCTGGACTCCACAAGCACAGAGGGTGAGATTAGGGAATAAAACAGCCAAGTCAGTGCTACTTAGGCACTCCTCTGTCATTGTGCTGCTATGGATGAGGGCTGACAGTGATGAATATTGGCCAAAAGTTAGTATTCCACATGATGATTTTCCCTAATGAGAATTGATGAATGCGGGAGGGAGGGACTCAGGATTGTTTGATGAGAGGAGGGACCACTCATTAGAAGCCAGTCATGCTAAGTTGAGCGGCTTTAAGGTGGGCAGGATTGCTGGGCTGAGCTATGCCACTCCAGCAGTTCCTCAATAAACATCAGCTGATATCATTGATCAATACTGCCTCATGCACAAGAGTGTCAAATGAGATATATCCATGAGAGGGAAAAAAATCAATAAGGAAACTCCTCCCTGTGCACAAACAGCATTTATGGAGCAATACTGTCCATATAGCGGTGCATTTATTAGCTGTGCATCAGTTACCACATATGGTAACAGAGATCTATAGCAATCTCTGTATCCATATGCATGAAGCTGTGCTAACACCTGCATCTGGGGTAGTCACAGGCCTTTGCTGTCCCAGCTGTAGCCACGTCAGCTCAAGAAGGAGAGCAGGGACGCTGGTCTAGCAGATGGCAGTGTGGGCTTTGAAAAGCCATGGCCCTGAACGAGCCGCAGGCAGCCCCAGAGGCCAGTGCTCAGCCAAAGCTCCACATGTGGCAAGCCAGGAAGGACATTAAGTGGATAATAGTTAATAGTGAACCAGGCCATTTACTATCATGTGCGTACTTTATGGAGCACAACCGCCACTCCTGTGTGCAGAAGGGGCCGTGGCTATGAACAGGTTTAACTTTTAGATGCAGATAAAAGTGCTAAATGGTCACGCAGAGCCATTTGCAGACTGTCACACTCTTGGATAAACATTGTGCAATACTTCAGGTAATTTAATAGCTTGTTGTTGGGTTGAGAAAGCATATTAGTGGAAATGTTATTCTTTCAGTCATATGACTGACCGCAGAATATGGCCTTGCTCATTTCAACATTTTTCCATCCTAGATGTTATTGTCCCTCTCCTTTACATGGCCCAGGGCCACTGGACGTGTCACTCCACTATGGTTAAGTACAGATGAAGAGATAGACTCTTTAATATCCAGGAGCTCATTTCACAGTGGCTGGCAGGTCACAGCATGATGACAGCTAAACAAGCCAATCTACAGGATAAGCCACACAGAGCATGTGGATTGAGGCCTGCACTGTCCTATAGTGCACAGAAGATACCAAACAAATGACAGATTGTTTCTAAGATACAGTATTTCTGAGCTGCACCGCTATACCTACAAAATGAGAAGGCATTAGTTTGTTAAATGCAATGACATGGAAGTTTTGAGAGCAAATGGTCTCCTCTAACCAGAACATTTGGAGCTACTTTGGTAAGTATAGTCTGTTTGTTGTATTTTGTCTTCTTCAGCCGCAGTGATAGAGTTTGTCATTGGCAGATGCAAAGCAGGGATATCTGGGGACACATAATAGGATTGCCTTGTCTACATTGTATTTTCTTTCAAAAGTGAATTAGGATATCTCTTTTCGTCACAAAGTGAAATAATGTATCCAATAGCTGCATTCAAAACCCTTTAACCACTTTGTTCTGTACTCGTAATTGGATTTTAACAGCAGGTTCCTTCAAAAATCTAGCCGTCACCATCTACAATATTGGATTTTTCGAATACTTCCATTCATGAAGCCCTCTCTTTATTTCCTTCCTGTTGAAATGACTGGTTTTTAATCAGCCGATGCACAAAATGTCTGAATACTCTGGAGCCATTAAACCTGCCTGCCTCCACACAGACACATCCCACTGACTGCATAGCCTATTAGGGAGATGGAAGATTATGGCCTAAATGAAACCATTAGTTACGCAAACCTAATGATCATCTTATTTGTATGTATAAATTTGATCCATTTCCCTTGCTCAAGGCAAATATTTCTTCCCTCAAATGATTTTGGGGGAATTGAGTAAAAACAACAGCAGCATCAACAACAAAAACAACATCAGGACCCATAATGAAAGGAGCGGAGGCAAAGGCACTCAGGCGATTGCATCCATTACCCCTCTCCAGTATATGGACCCCTTCATAGGGATTACCCCTGGTTCCAGAGAGGTTGATTATTAGACGCTTGCAAAGGTTTCGTTTGAATCGCCCCAGTTAAACGAGAAATTGCAGGCTGAGAGAGGCTAATAACAGTTATTAACCCCGTGCGGGCGGCGGTGTAAAAGAGCGCCACAATAACGAGGTGCACCACCAAGGTTTGAGGCGCAGCGCAGCTAGCACACCCCCGAGGAGAAGCTAACTTATTAAAATAATGAATTAGCCGACCAGATTACTGCAGCCTGCGGCAAAGGCAATTATCCCCCTCCAAATCCCTGGACAGGGCTCCCTAGCGCCACCATAAAACAAGTGCTCAGAAAGCAGGAGCCCTCCGCTCCACACAAATGAATAGCCTGTTAATTAGGATCTCTCCCGCTGCGGGTAGCCTTCCCACTGCCATAACAGAAACCACTTCCACAACAGGGAGAGTGGGAGGAGGGGAGGAAGTAATGGGAAGATACTGAATGCACGTTATTGCAAAAGATAGTGAAATATGTAAAGAGTGAGACTGCAAATTGTATGAAAAAAATGCCTAAAATGACAAAGCAAGGGATGCACAGATTAGCAGGATCATTGGTAGCCCAAGTTTAAAGCTCTGGGTGAGGTCTCTTTGGAAGCAAACAGGGAGCATTCAGCGCCGGCACAGTATGTGCTAAACATCTGACAGTTTTACTGGAGGCTACAAGGTCAAGTCCAGTGAGCCAGAGTGGCCTGAGGATCAATGCCGTCCTTAAGTAACCAAACCACTGCGTCAGGTTTCTCACTTTAAATGTTTATTTTAGGGCTAAATTGTACACTCATAAACTACCCTTAAATACCTTTAAATATTTGTGTTAAATCTAATATGAGCTTCCTACATCAGCTAGAGACCCCAAAGAGTTTAACCCTTCCTTATAAAGTAAAGGTTACCAGTCCTGGCATGAAGAAATAGTCAGACAAGGATGGAAGTGAAGTAGGCCAGTAGCCACCCTGAAAAAGAACCCACTGTACTTTATGACATATATACAGCCTCTAATGGTTATAAATACTGACGTATCACATGGTTGACATCGTGAACCAAATCTGGCCACCTTCTGCTATCACCTTCCAACTCCACATCAGTAGAAATCACAAAGTTTTGAAGGCTGGACTCACCTTGCCCTGCATAACTATACTTCCACAGAGCATAGAGATAACTGTTAAAGTGGAAACTGTGCCAAAGGGACAACTGCTGCAAAAGGTATTACAGGTAGTATGCATTTAGATTTGATCTAATATGCATTTCAGTTACAAAGTCCATCACTTGTACTCTTGATCAAAAGTCTATTTTCTCACTGTGGGTGAAGATTACTGTGCCTTAGCCAACATGTTAAGATTTTTTCCAGGAAGCTCTGAGATCATCAAGTCTTTATTTTCACTAATAGTACTGCTGAATCCCTGTAGCCATTTAGTGTATGTTTTAATGAGGGACGTTAGAATAAAGTTATTATTATTTATTAGTAATTAGATCCTGCTTTACAAGAAGCAAAACTGATATATGAGTATATATTGCCACTAATTTCAATTAGAAAAGATATTTACATAACAGTCGAGTGAGCTGTATTTCCTTGATGTAACTTTCCTGTGCAGTGTTGCATTTACAGTATATATCTATACCGCCATTTGAAAAATTAAACATTACGTGTTTATAGCTCGTAAAGGATACTCTTTATTGTGTGATTTGCTCCCAAGAGAACGAATATATAGTCACACAGATATGCAGGGCACGAAACAAGACATTATGCCAGTGTACTGTATGAATATGCCTGCAAGGCTTGACATGAATGCAATTTCATGTAATTTGAATGCCTTTCATGAGGCAAAGACTCTTTTGAACTGTCTTAAAAAGCTCATCCACCATGGTAGCTGCCAGTGGCCCTGGGTACAGAGGAGTCATGTCGACAGGCCCAATTAATGATGGGGCGTCTGAGAGTGAATGAATGAGGAGCTTTGAGAGGATTCCTCCACCTTAAATCCCCCTGTGCTGCTGCTCCCAGACTGCCTGTGAAGAACAATCAAACGGCAGCAACCCCCTCCTATTTATCACTTTAAGACATTAGCCAGACATGGGCCTGAATATTAACCAGCTCCTTTTCCAGGAGAGTTCCACACCAAAGGCTGCGTGTGGCAACATACATTTTTAATCACAGGGGAAAACGAGGCCTCTCAATCGCTCTCATCTATTACTGTGCTTAACGTTTCACATTTTTTCTCCGGGCCTCTCAAAACAGGAAACAAGCAATGATCGTTGTTGCTCTTTCCTTGTGGATTTTGTTTCATTTTTATGTTGTTTAATAATATTTTATTAGAATTATAATAATCATAGTTTTAGACCCAGTTTCATTTCAGTTTTATGGCTGAATCCCAGTGAATCCTTATTCCCTGCAAAGTATTTGTAAAGCAGAATCTAACTCTCTCAGCGACTATCTTGACTATGCTGACAGAGTTCATTTCCTTGGGTTGACTGTGTCTCCATGCCTAGGACAACTGGGCTGCAGAGGCAGTGGAGCGTGAGCCGGGCTTCCACAGCTTAATTGGAGTCATGTTCTCCAGAGCCTGGAGCTGCTCCTTTCCCTGCACCAGCCTCCCCGGTACTGGGCCTGTGGTGGGGGCAAGAAGGGTAGGGCACTGGTGCCAGGCATGCAGGGAGATGATCTGTTCACCCCATCCTCTCCCTCAGGGTTCGCCTGCTGTGACACATGGCACCCTAGTAACAAGGTCGCTCTACTGTTGTGGCACCACGGGAGGGAGATGGCCTTATTATCAGGAGGGGAGACAATCCTAAGATGAATCAAAAGGAGGATCTGATCTCCAATCACATATTATTCACACAAGAATACAAGGTTTTCTATATCCAGGAGCTTTCCTTCGAAGTTTGTCAAGGGTAACAATTTAGTTAATATGCCTCATAAGACTGAACGATAAAAATGTTGAAAATGATCATAAGTTTTTTTATTTACTACCAATGCTTTATTTCAATAACAGGAACACCCAAAACAGCCTGTAATCCAGGACAATAGTACCCCAGATAAAACTACAGTACAGAATTTTTTACAGAACATTTTTATCCCCCTTTTGGCAGTGAGACTAAATACTGTGAATGCTTTCTTTTTAAGACTGTAGTCCTTCCTCTGAATGCCAAGTTTCTTTGGTATCTTCAACGCCTCCTAAATTTTTCCTCCATAGGCCCCACCGTATTTCTAGTTGTAGCCTACTACGTCTCCATCACTATGGCTGCTTTCCTTTTCAGACCTGGCAAACTGTTCATTGCTGGTAGAAGTAAAACGAATTGCTCCTGTCTTCTAGTGCAGGGATGTCACAACAGACACCAGATTTAAAACTCCTACATGCTGCGAAATACAGAGAAATTTAATCAGCGCTGATAGACTTAATCAGCACTGTGTGAACTCATTTGGCTTTAATTGTAACAGATGTCCATTTATATGTAAAGGTCACACACTCCAGCTTCAAAAAAAATTTTTTTTTAAATCTTATAATGTTCTGTGTCTAATGCAGCAAGACCTCAAAATGCTACAATAAACAATATTTATGGGAGCGGCACTGCATTATACAATATTATACCCATCAGGCATAAAATTTGATCACCTGCCTAATACTGTGTTGGTCCCCCTTATGTGGTCAAAAATGGTCTGAACCATTGAGAATGGACAAGAGAACCTCTCTGGGTGCCCTATGGGGTCTGGTACCAGGATGTTGACTGTGAAAACTCTGGGTACTCTGGGTTGTGCAGTGGGGCCTCTGTACCCTCTTTTCGACCGGGGTGGAGCCCGTTCGGAGTTGGAGCCGGCGCCCGACTTGGCGCCGGTTTTTTGTGTTTCGACCACCGGAGCTGCGGCTCCGGGCTCCAAAAACTGGGGCCGTTTCGGGCACCAACTCGTTGCTGGGCCAGAGTTGGCCAGAGTTGAGAGCCGAGCACGTCACGGGCAGAGGGCGGGGTGACATCTAAAAACATCTAAAAAGATAAACATAGATATGATCATCAACTTATTGCGCGTGTTTAACCGCTAAGTAATCAATGCAAGCGTAGTCGAAGCTAAGTAGCTAAGCTAACGCTAGCACGTTTACTGTTAAGTATCCAAACGTCTTTGATAATTACCTTTCTTCTCAAACGTGATCGCCGGGCATTGGAACGGCGACGCCGATGAGTAACCCCTAACAGAAGGTTTTGCTGTTCAGCGATGGCGAGACACACTAGCAAAGCCATGAACACCACTCCAATGAAGTCCTCCATTGTTGTTGTGTGGGTTTCCGTACGGCGTGAACGCTGTTGAACGGCTACGTACGCAGTACGTACACACGTTTTGTGGTGGCGCAATGACGCAGCTCCAACTTTGCTCCTTCTTGAGTGGAAACACAAACCCGTTCTGGGGCGGCACGAGATTTGAACCAAAAAAAGCACTGGCTCTCAACTTTGAACCAACCTAGCACCTGGTGCTCTTTGGTCGAAAAGGGGCTTGTGAGTCAAACTTGTTGCATTGCATCCTGTTGATACTTGATCAGAATGGGGTCTAGGAAGTGTGGAGGTGAAATCAAAATCTTGGGTGATTGCTATGTTCTTCAGGATGTTCCTGATTGTTTGATGTTTTTGCGATGTGGTGGGTCCATTTTCCTGCCGGGATAGACCAGTGACATTTGGGATTGCCATTTGCATGAGTGAATTTGCTTGTTCTGGGACAACATATATTTGGGTGTCTCATCAACATTGATGCCAAAATCCAAGTTTTTCCAACAGAACGCCATATAGAACCAATATGATCGATGTTATTCACTTCACCTGTCAGTAGTCGTAATGCTGTGGCTGAATGGTGTATATGGTACAGGTGTTGCTGTTATTGGACTAGTATTCTATTATAGCTGTTGCACCCAGTATGCCCTGCACGCCCAAGCCTGACTCAAACGTTTATTTTAAAATGTTTCAGTACTTTCTCTACTCTTGCATTATGTAAGATTGAGCTGAATTTCTGGCAGCAAATTGCAGAAATCCATATTAAATGAGAACATTGTACAACATCCTCCAAATGTCTAACAAATCATTAGATCAAATACCTTCTAGAACAATATACTTCTTTGGGTGTTAACAATTGTGTAACATGGTCAAAGTGGCTAATATGGAGCATAATGAAGAAATACTACATATTCATATGTTGTGTTGTTTTTTGACCACAACATCTCTGATATACTCATTTTCACTACTAACGTCATCTACATCGATCAGCAACAACATTAAAACAGGGGAAGTGAGTAACATTGATTATCTTGTTACAGTTGCACCTGTCAAGAGGAGGGACATTTTAGGCAGCAAGTGAACAGTCAGTTCTTGAAGCTGATGTGTAGGAGGAGGAAAAGTGGACAAGTGTCAGGATCTGAGAGATTTTGACAGAGGCCAAATTGTGATGGCGACTAGCTCAAAGCATCTGCTGATGTGTGTTTGTGAAGTGGTTAGTACCTGCTAAAAGTGTAAGAAAGGACAACTAGTGAATTAGTGATAAGGTCATGACTGTCCAAGGCTCACTGATGAACACTGAGAGCAAAGGCTGGGTGGGACAGCCTGATCCGACAGAAGAGCTACTGTAGGACAGATTGTTCTCAACCTCAGTACTGTATATGATAGAAAGGCCGACAACTATTGAAGAAGACAACCTGGTGGAGACAGTGTGATGGTCCTGGAATTTATGTGGATGTTTCTTTGACACATACCACCTACCTAAACACTGTTGCAGACCACATGTACTCCATTGCAACAGTATTTTTTGTTGGCGGGATAATGCTCCCAACCACACTACAAAAATCATTCAGCAATGGTTTGAGGAACATGACTTGACTTGAGCATTGACTTGGGCTCCAAATACGCCTAATCTCAGTCTCATCTAGCATTTGTGGGATGTGCTGGAGAAAAAATCTGATTAATGGTGGGCCTACCTCGCAACTTACAGGAACTGATGCCTGATACAACAGGACACCTTCAGAAGTTGGTGGACTTCATGCCTGAAAGGAGGAATTTAACCTCTGGAAAGGGAGGTGGTTTGAGTGTTGTTGCTGATCAGTGCACAGAATGCTTTAGTTGCAATATTATATGAGAGACTGAATGACATGTTTACAAAGGAAGGAATTTGTCTTAATTGTTGTTAAGAACTTGAGAAGAAAGCGTTTCCTTAGCTATTTATTCTATGGTCTATTTTTCTTTTGTTTAGGTAACCAATTATTAATCATTGTTTAGTGAAGAAATTAGAAAAAAAGGAAAACTGTTAAATGAGGTATACCATGCATGCACTGCCAGCATTTATCAATCTCAATCTCTCTCACTGCGCAAGAAAGTGAAAACTCAGGAAGGTCATTTTGTGCCCAATGAAAGTTTTCCTTTGGAAATTTTACCTTCCATTAAGAATCAAATTAAGCACTGGACCAGTGCTTTCCAGAATGCCCACCCACTCAAAATACACACACTTCCACACTTGTAATTTATATGTTCTTCATGTGGAGGGAGGTGTTTTATCCGCTCAACAGTGGGTATAGTACGTGTGTATGTGCATGTATGTGCATTTGCCAGTGCGTTATGGTATCACAGAGGGGGGTGAAGCAGAGTATGCAGCTATCAGTCACTGCTGTGGGTCAGCACACTCACACATATCAGCAGGTGACCAGTGTCATACAGGAAAGGTCACAGGGCTGCTATCTGCGTGCTCTCCCAGTTTACAGAGCTTAAAAAATCCTGCAGACAACCAGGTAAAATTTGACTCTGTAAGACAGATTATCTCCCTCTCATGCCGTCATGGTACCATTCTAAAGCTTGGGTCATGATGAGATTTTACTGGCTGGAGCAGCTAAACGTGCAAGCTCTTACAGCTGGATGTCTCTTTGACTGAGGTGTTTTCTCCATCCTGCTCTCTTCTCTCTTACTGTTTTACTTTCTTCACTGTCCCTTTTCCTCTAGAATTTAGACAGCACGTAGCCTTTCTTCCAGCCTTGTCTGTCTGCATGGATCCTGATGACAGTGAAGTCTGGAGGCACTGTTTTTGAACATCTTTCAGCCTGGCTTCCCTCTGTGGGAGTCCTCTGGCTTGAAAGTATTACCTTATTTGTGTAATGCGTGATGCACATTTGACATTCACCTGTGTGTGTGCCTGTGTGTTTGTCTGGACCTTATTCTTGTGTTCACAGGCCCATTTGTTAAGTAGATAAAATGCATTGTTCCTTTTTCATCTCTTAACCGCCTAAGGGGTGTTTTTCCTTGATTGCACTACAGCCACAGCAAGCTTCCCCTCATTAGTGCTAAGCATATTTAAATTTCTTATTTTTTGCATACACATGCAAATGCTTTTTTGGTATAATCACAAGTAGCCAAATTTTAGTTTTCCTTGGTCAGATGTTATTTTTTGTGTGTGTTTATTTTTTGGGGGGGAGGATTACATTTGCTGGGTGAAGATTATCTATGAAGTTTTACGTGGGAAACCTTTGTACTAGCCTCTCCATTGTGGGAAAAGGGCATTGATAGGAAGGCAGATAGAGCTGATCAATATGAAGTGCAGTTTTCTCCGCAGGCCTTCTTTCATATCTCTCTCTTGTTTGTGTTTTGAAGGGGTCGGGGGTAGGGTCTGGTAAAGTGGTGGCGTGGGCGGGCTTCTGCCCCTTTATCAATCAGGATTTTAATTACACACGTCTAGGGCGACAGCTAGATTAGAAACCAATCGACGCTATCGGCCACAAAATCTAATTACTGTTTATTGACAGATAAGGGCAGGCCCCCTTCACTTTTCCAAATAAGATAAACCTCCCCCCTCGTACACAATGAAGAGCCGCTCATACTGTCCATGAAAGACTCTATGATAAGTGAACCCCCAGCAGAAAATTCCTCTATGCTTAGACGTTACCTGTATGGACTTCTCTGTTATAGATGACACAGGATCACTGTGTAGGAGCTAAATTACTTTAAAATGTATAACCTTTTTCATTGTGGGACCTTTTTGCTAATACAGTACAGTCCGTGTGTGGTGAGGATTTTTTTCCTAGAATCTTACCCAGGTAAATTTTAGTGCTCATCTCTGCCACCTTTAACCTCGTGTTTCATAAACTCTGGTTACTCCCTTTTTTGTAAGTTACTCATAAATCAATAAGGTCTTAATGATGAGTAATGGATGACCTTTAACCCTGCAGAGCGCACACAGGTGAACCATCTCGTCTCCTGTAGACATACATCTCCCCCGAGGACAGTCCATCCTCGCCTTCCTCAATGTCCTCCTCTCTCTGAGCTAGAGACTGCTCCACCACAACCCCACCCATATCAGTTGTTTTACAGCCTCCGTCACAGCGCGATGCACTTTGCCTTTAAAGCAGAGAATCTGCCTCAGGTAAATATGGAGTAAATGATTGGATTATTGTTCTTTCATTCGGCTGTGTAGTAATGGCTGGATTATAAACATTGCAGAGTATAGATTTCCTGTCAGATCCTATGAATCAGACATCCTTATCTCATTTCCAGACTGCCGCTCCACCCAGCGCTACCATCTCCCAGCCTGGGAGTCTGTGAGAGCACAGGGAAGCCATATACATGCATGCACATGCACACTCACATACAGACGTAAACATGAACGGACAGACAACCAGACAACCACATGCAGTCACACACACACACACACACACACACACATGCATGGGTTAGACAGTGAGAGAGAGACAGAGAGACGGTTGTCACCCAGCACAACACAGGCACTCCAAAGTCCATTCGAAGATTTCAAAAACCACTTAGGTGCCCTGTCCATATTTGTTAAGCAAGTAAATCTAAAGGCTATAGCACTGAATTCAAAGAGAGAGGAGAGGCAGCAATGTGGAGAGCATGAGAGCAGGAGGGAAAGGGAGAAAGATGTCTCCTAAATGAAATTTAGGCGAGCGTGGGGTGGAGGGTGGCTGACAGCAGGTGGAGGGAAAGAGGCTTTGGACCCTCTGATTTGGTTTGAAAAAATGTTTGGGTCTGAATTATGCTGCATTTCTGACCAAGACTGGAGATTGATGCCTGATTCCTCTGATGCCTGGACATCACATCAGTAGCTGCGCCTGATATGTTTCATGTTTTTCTGTCTCTGCCTGCCTCTTTACTGAATGTCTTTTCAGTGGATTACCAACACTGTAATTAAGTTAGGGAGCTGTGTGGACCAGCAATTGCTGCACAAACCTGCTTTTGTTGGAATCCATCAAAACTCCCTGCACAACTACAGAACGCAAAGACAACAAAACACCACATCCAACAGTGGAGTTTCCAAAGAGGTGCATGCATACCTTTATGTAAATAGAGACACCGATTCTAAAGGCATAACAACAAACAAAAATGATGAAAATGGTGCAAGCTTTCATCTTTTCGAATTTAAAAGTGTTTGAACCTCCAGTGCTGTAATCATTTAGCCATCAAACTAGCAGACAGCAGAGGATTCAAGAGAAAACACTGCACAGTCCTGCACCAGCTCTTAACGGATATCAAGTTTACAACGACATGACATCGACAAAAGCATGTAAAACCTCACATTTGAAAATCTGCAACTTGGAGACAATCTGAATTTCAATTTCAGGTGATTATCAAAACAGATGCTAATTAAATTTTTACTGCTAAAACAAAGATTTTTTTACATCTAAAAAGTCACTCTCGCTATTTAATCTATTCACTATTTATTTGCAATGATAGTTTCTGGCAATGCCTCAGTGGCATTGCATATTACAGCCTCACTCATGGCTCCTACTGAGAGGATTGTTTATGTTAGCCAGTAATAATTCACATGTGAATTGTTCAATTGGGTGATGCTCTCCTTTCCTTCACTGTGTGGATAATCTTTCTGTTGGGTGTTGAGAGCCGTTCACTTCTAGTTAATACACAGGGAACTGAACAGGACCGCTGTTGTCATTCCTTAGTGCTGAAGCGCCGTGCCATTACATTTATAGATTTTCTCTTTGATGGGATAATTTGGTCTTTAAATCTCTCACAAATGAAGTGATCCTCAGTGCTCCTTGCACAGCTCAATGTGCAGGTCCCATTTTCAAATACAGTTAATTGCATTCGAAAAGAATCAATGATACTTTCACGGTGACAATATCATTCTTTTAATGTCACTTAATTTCCTCAGTGAAATGATTACATCAATAGCCTGGAACCCATTTCTATCTTTCAGCATGAATTAATCTATTAAGGACAATAATTACACATTTGCAATGGATAGGAGTTTTTTTGTGCTCAGAAGTAAATGCAGTCGAGTCTCCATTGTGCGCCTGGTTTGTTGGCACTGTCTTGGGTGTCATTCATTCAGTTTATGAATTACACTATCAAGCTGGGAAAATAAATAAATAAGGCTACCTCTGATGCAGCTCCTTGGTGGCCTTGTTGTGAGATAGCCCTCCCTCTAGTGGAGATGATAGAGTTGGTTGCTGCTATCAGCTGGCTTTATGCTCTGGTCCACAGCTGAGGCAGTCAGTCAGTGATGGAGAGTGGAAAATGTGGGGAAGGAAAACATTTCATGAAACAGGGCAGAACAGAGAAGATGAGAAATCTTCGCATTTACAATATGTAGTGAGGCTATGGGGGGCTTCAAAGGTCAGGTGTGCTGATGAAAATTTTTATTTTTGAATTTTTTACATATTGATGTTCATGGGATAATGACAGTGAATGCCAAAAGAAGGCCCACTAGTATATGAAGTGGTAGTAAGGCATTCGCCAACAAGTTAAATATCAGTATTCTAACACGGGAATATCACAAGGAGGCCTTTGTAGTCTTACCTAAAGAAAATGCATTAAAATAGTTGCATAAATAAATATTTACATGTGTTTAAAACTCAAATAAGAAGGAGTTTGTGAAATTTGTGCACGCCTGCGTTACGTGATACGGCAACTGTGATCTGTGCAACAGACGCGACGCTGCTATTGTCCTGTTATTTATTCATCAACAGTGGAAACCAACCGACTGCCATGGGGCTCAACCTTTAGACGTCACCTGCCGTTTTCTCAGGTGGAAAGTACCCACCAGGCAAAATGAAAAGACTATAGAAAGACAGATTAAAAGACTCCTAGCAGCTGTTCAGACGCACAGAGTGAAGAATAAAAGACATTTCCTAACTGAGTTTTTCTACCGTCTATAGCAATTTAAAGGGCAGAAAAATCAAATAACTGTCGAGTAATATTCAAAAATGTAACGGTGTTTTTTTAACATAGGGCTTAAGAAAAAAGTAAGCGGTAAAGTTGTGACACGGTAACATGTCTAAGTTGTGTTTTTTACCTGGTTTCATACTTTTTTTCTCTACCTAGAATCACATTTGACCCCGCTGCCCGGGTCCCGCTTCTGCCTGCCGGTTGGAGGTGTTTGGTTTAGTCACAGGGCGCGCACCGGAGGAGGAGTTGGCGGTGCGGCTGCGGCGTGTGTCAGTTAAACGGGACGCTCAGACGCACAGATCCACAACAGCAAGCAGCAAGCAGCAGCAGCAGCAGCAGCAGCAGAACCACAACCTGGAGACACCAAGTCCACAGTGCGCTGCGCTCAGCCGGGGATGTGACATGACTTGTCCGAGTAAGGTACAACACACGTTCATCAGCCGCTGCTTAACATCCAGTTACACACACACACACATACACACACACACACAGTTACAGCATTTCCCTGTTTTATTTGGTGTGGTTTTAAAAAAGTCAAGAGTTCTTAAGCTAGTTTGAATTTAGTTCTCGCGCGCCTGTATCTGCAGTGTAAATTACATGAGTGTGCACGCGCGGGTTAGCTCTAATTGAGGCATGTGCAGTGCACGCGGACGCAGCTTTTCCTCTGGGAACTGACACTGAATTATCTCATCGATTTGACCATTTCTGTACGCATGAACAGGTTAAATATTGAGGCATTTTAAGGCCCGAAGCAGGTTATTTTAATCACAGAAATAATTTGGTAAAATTATTATATTCTTAAAAGTCGAATTTCCTCATAATAAACATGTAGTTTTAAGGAGGCTGTTTAAGAGCTGTTATGGCCTTTCTCCTACATCAAACTTCTTTATATCAGACTTTAATGATATTTTGTGTATAAAATTAACCTGACAAAATACTTTTACTAAAGCTGAGGGTTTAGTATTGGTTTAACTTTGCAGTTGTGGAGTAATGTGTAGTATCATGTGTCATTTATTTATGTAAAGTACTGCAAAAAAAAAGTAAATCATAATTTGAATAAGATGTATTTTTTTAATAGTGATTCAAAATACTTTGAATAGAAACAGTATCGAAGTCTCTTAAAAACACCTCTACGTTACTTAAGACACCTAAATTAAATCAGTTTTCCTCTTTTAAAAAATTAAATATTGCCAAATGTTTACTAAATGCACCACCTACATATGTAGTATATTTAAGCCAACGCACAAGCACATGTGATGTGCACAGCCTGAATAAATGCAATGCAAACATATTTGATGCCAAAAGGACAAAATTTAACTCAAACAAAACAAGCGAATAAAAATAAAAACAACAACAATTTTTGATACCCAACACTGTCCTGCTCCCAGTTGTCATACTTAACTTTGCCAAGCCACGTGTGATGGAGTGTTTGCCTACTACAGGTCTATTATTTATTTGTATCAGATCCCTTCCTGTCAAATCAACTGTCACGCACTGTGATTTTTTTTCATAACGGAGCTGATAAGAAGCAGTGATAACAGCAGCAGGGCTTTCATAGCTCACGCTGCATGACAAAAGTCTGTATGGTGTCAAGTGTTGGGAGGCCACAGGAAACATGCAGAAATGTGATTTGTCAAATGAACGCAGTTATCAGCATGAAAGCTGTACACAAGTTAGATACCAGGATGATACTGTAGTCTGTCATGAGGGAGTATTCTGCTTTGTAGTATTCAGGTGTCCTAATTTCACCACTACTGTATGACATGTTCTGTGTTTGGTCCATTTGACACGTATTTTGTTAGTTTTTGTGTCTTTAACTGGTTCTTTTTTAAATATATTTTCATATATTTGTTAGATCCTAAACAAGATAGATTAGAGTGCTACAACTTGAACAAACGGCTGACTGTATAAGCATGTCCTGTTTTCTTTTTTGTTCACTATTTAGCTCATATTGAAGTCTGAGAACTGCGTTATAGTGATTTTTTCCCCCCTCTTTAATGAATTAAACTGACAGGTGTTTGATTTGGCATCAATCTTAATTGGAGTTTCATTTATTTAGTCATTTGTTTTGTCCCAAAAAGAGAGCAGATGCTGTGTGATCTGTGCCACTGTGGAGGCACTATTGCTGCACATCAATAGGCCTGTGATGATCAATAGGGATTGCGTGATGTTTTTGCATTGATTATAGAAACGTGAGCCGATGAATGGAACTGGATTCCTCTCCAGGGGTTATGCAGTTCCTGTTCAGCAGAGAAAACCGAAGAGCAGCAGAGCGACACAACACACCTTTTTGCATGAATCTGCTGGTAGGTCACGACTCCTCCTCACTCGCTCTTATTTTTACTGAAGGGGCTGAGGACCGTTGTCAGGCACCTTGTGAGTTTTTGAGAAGTGGGCAAGCTGCTGTTTCTTCTTCCTTGACTCAGCCAAGTGTCAAGATGCCATGGTAAGCTCTGTTCTTATAATGTGGGGATACAGTAACACGGAGACCCTCACTGACTGTGAAATGCTATCTGCATTCTCTGCATTCTTACTGAGCTTGATCAACAGTGAAACACAGGCGGTTCTAAAGCTGGGGTTAGAGAAGACAGAGCTGGATTTTCCGCTGCTTTAGAAGCTGATGGGCTTCCAGAATATGAGTTATGGCTTGAGATCCTCTCTCACAGGTGGTGAAAGGTTCACAATGGTCCCTCACATGTAACACCCGCAAATGGAGCTAACGACACAGCTCAATAAATACATTTACTGTCCTTAGTGGTTTGAAAGCTATTGCTTTTTGAAAGTGAAGTGCTGCAGATGCACTCGACTGTTTGCTGGAACTTCGACTGTGTGGCTTCGGTGTCAGATTTGACTTTATTATGTGTTATATAATGGATCATGGAAGCATTTTGATCTTTTTGTTGCGAGTTGTCATATAGTGAAATGAAGTGAGGTGTATGCTGTTTGATGAAGTTATTGGTTGTGTAGAGTAGCGCTACTTAGACTTTTCTTGTGGTTGAGTTTGATATGATTGCATGCTATTGCAAGCATACAGAAAATATAGAAACTTGAAGTACATATATGTGTATATAGTGATTTTTTTTCTAGGTTCATAAAACATAAATGATAAAATCTTGATATAAAACCCAAATATACTTTGCACTGCTATTAAATGAAGTTTAATTTTCCACAAGTGAGCAGAGAAAAAAATAATCAGTCTTTACTTTTTATTTCACCAGTGCTATTTGCATGTATTGATGCTTACAAATTGTATTTATTACCTTCATTTCTGTTTGAATTTGACTTTTTAGCATTCAGCATTGATCGGCTCCTTTTACTTAGCTGAGATGGAAACTTTGTGTGTTGACTGCTCTCCCAGTTGCATCTCTGTTGTTCATGTGATAGGTTGTTTTGTCTACGTGTGTGTTGTGCATAGTGGAGTGTGCGACTGAGCGTTTGGATCCCTCCTCCCCGGTGCTCCGCCGGCCCCTCTGTCGCTTTAAGTCCTGCCCCTCAGAGCCAGCCAACAGCAGCTGTTCCATATTCATCAAGCCCTTGAGTCTTAAAGAGCCCTATCCCGACCATGGAAAGAGTCATTCCTCTCGCTCGCACTCTCATGCTCTCTCCATCTTAGCGCTCATCCCGCTGCTGCCTGCGCTTCTCTCTCTCTCACTCCCCCTTTACCTCTCCGTCTATCCGTCCCTCCCCCCTTCACTCTCTCCCTCCCTCTCTCTCTCTGTCACACACACACATTCACTTACATACACTCAGACACACACTCTTTCTCCCTCTCTCTCTTTCTCTCCCACTCATATATACATAAACACATACATACACAACACACATGCTCCCGCACACACGCGCCCACTCAATCCATCAGAGTCCAACATACCTGTGCAGGCTGGGGGGAGCGGTGCTGGAGGGGGCTTTCGGCAGCGTTGTCTCTGAGGGTGCTGTGCTATCATTTGGGGAAGAAGCGGGTCTCAATTGTTTTCTCTTTCCTCTTCCTCTCATTCCTGGAATGCTAAAACTGGACTGATGGACATTTCAGAACTTTGTCTTCCAGACCCTCTCAGCTATCATAACCAGTAGGTGCACCTTCTTTCCTTCTTTTACTTTTCTTTATAACCCCTCTGTCGTTTCAGAATTTCTTTGCTTTTTCATCTTTTTTCTCGCATCCTTTTCTGATTTCATCTGCTCTTTTAACAGTAACTGCTCTTGTTTTATGTTTCTTAAACCCCACTAGTTATTGCACTGAACTTTTTTTCTCCTTTTAACAGTGATGTGCTTTCTTTTTCCTGGCTTCTCTACACCAACTCACACTCTCACACTGTTTTTAGGGATTTTAAATAACGCTGGACTTGACAGTATTGAGCAACAGGGCAGGTGCAACTGTGTATATACGTGCCAGCGCGTGTAGATTTATTGTGTGAGCAAATCATGTACGCTAGTCTTTCTAAATATCATTCAGAGCATGTCCGATTGATTTAACTTGCCCCTCTGCAAAGTGTGTATTTTTTCCCTAAAGAATTTGGGGTACCTGTCCAGTTGGGTTAAGAGCTTGTTTGCTGATGGCTTTGTTCCTAGATCCGGCCGCCCAGGGAGAATGAGAATAATATTTTAAGGAGACGAGATTAACATGAATCCGTGGAATTGGAGAGGATAAATTACACGCTGTAATATATATTTGTAGCCAGGGAAAGACGAATGACAGGACCCTGTAACCTCAGTGAGCTGGTAGGTCTGTCCCAGTCAGCGGCACGCCAGGCAAGCTGCTCTCTCAACAGCCCCTTGCTGCTGGGACAGTCTGGGCTTACACCGCCTGCATGATGAAACTTTATAAATCCACCAATAACTTAGATTTAAAACCACATAAATTATATATAATTGTAGAACAATTTTATTTGCTGTTGGATTTTTATTTTTAGATCAGTTTTGTAGGTGTGGCATAAAAATAACGTATTTAACAACAACAAATCCCAGAGAATGTATGAAAGAAACTAAACATTAGGCTTGTGTAAAGTTTTGTTTAAATATTATACTTTATATATCAGCATTTATTATTTTCCATTGATACTTCTGATAGTGCAATATACTTAGTAGTGGTGTTTTAGGGAGACCCATAAGATGTGTAAAGACATTTTGTTACCTCAGTGGACATAGACAATTTTAATTTTCTTCAATAGAATGTTTAGAAAAATGTTCCAAATTACAAAGTGCATTTTCATCATGTGTGCTAAATTCTGAGGACTTATAACTAATATTTTCATATTCTTAATATGATTCAGTGTCACCATAATTAATCTGTTTTTTATGTATTATAGTTTAAAAGAATACCTTTATTCAAAATCCCTAACTGACAACAATTCAGTGTGAAGTTAATAAGCTGAACTGTGTTAGTGTGTTTTGTTTTACTGCACACATTTATGTTACAGATATTTATTCTTCTGAGCTTTAGTCACAGCAAAAAATCATTCTAGAAAACATATTAAGATCTTCAACATATATGCAATTATCAGAGCTGTTTTTCTTCAAAATTGATCGTATAGCTTCACTTTTCTCTCTGAAACGCTTTAATACAAAATTACACGAGCAACAGTAGCAAAGTGGACATTTTTTTGGCTTGTTAGGTCTTACAAGTTGAAAAGTCTATGTTTTTCATTGTGCTCTTAAATCTGTATTTCCTAATTTGGGGAGCAAAACTGCTGCAATTTATATTTATTTCTGGCAGATCTTTACACCCACCTGCCTTTTATTTCCTCTACAAATGCAGTTTCCAACAAATATTGAATTACATTTATTGCACAGGGTGAAATATTAAACACATAAACTTTTGACATTTTCAGTTATGCTGCAAATTATTTGTTTGAAGGTTTAATCAATTTCATTTGTCTTTTTTCCCCTTTTTTATCTTCTCAAGTCATCTGTGAAAAATTCAGAGACATGTTTTTAATAAGTTTTACAGTTGAAGACAGAAAGCACACTGTGATATTCACTGTGTTGCTTCTATCAGATATAAAAGAAGTAGTTCAGAAATTTATACAGGCAAAAATATTTTTCATTAATATGTGCTTTGAAATACTATTTTTTAATATTCCTGTTGGTTTGTTATTTGTTTTACAAAACATAGGTGACATATTTATAAATATATTGTAGATTTAGTGATGCTGTGCACTAATTTAGAATTTGTATATAGCGATAGGAAATACTAATTCATTTTTAATGATTCTCTAAACTAGAAAGAAGCTGCATTTTTGTGCCCCATGGTGTCAGTATTTAGTTGACATTAATATCTTTATATTTTAAAATGATAGTGAGCAGAGAATTTAGCCTTCTAAAGCTGAATTGTGAACAGGTGTTTAATGTAGAAATAAATTCAGCAAATTACTGTACATGTATTCAGAAATTCTTACCAATAAAATGTGTGTCATTATGGTTTTTTTTTTTAAATCCCTAAACTCAAAATCTGTCACATTTGTTTTGTTGGAAAGCCTATCTTGGTTACATGTCTACCTGTCAACAGTTTATTTGCGGGATCTTTATAGCACTGGTTTGAATGTGCTGTTAATTTCTGTTCAGCGTTAGCTCTCTTCTGCTAATTGTACTGAGGGCTGGATGTGACCGTGATGCTTGGGTGAGAGGATTAGTGGGACGTATGTGCGCCATGTAATTAGCACAACATTGTGGTGGAATCACTGTAGGATGTGTCTGGGAATTAGATAGAAGTTTTGTCCTCTTGTTTCTTTTCAGACTGGAACTGGAAATGCAAGCATTAGAAAGTTATTACCAAGTATTCTGCAACTATATTTATTTGCTCAAAATTTCCTGCTTTGCCTTATGAAGCCCATTACATTCACACTGTTATTTACCTTTTCCAGACTTGTTTTAATCTAAATATCTCCTTTTTTAATGCAGTGAGTTATTTACTTTGTGAGTGTGACAGGCGTATTGTTCAGCTTGCATTGCAGTGGCTGTTCACACTTTTCAGAAGTCTGCTACGACTGAGGATTGCCAGTGAGAGTTCCTCAGAGCTTGCTAGAAAACACACATGATTTGAGCGGCAGTGAATTGAGATGTGACTTCTTTTTGTTTCTAAATGTTCCATCAACACCCATGCTTTCCTTAAGCCCTGGCAGAGCCACTGCAATAAACGAACTAGGCTATCCAATTTCCCTTCATGAAATAAGAGCTTTTTAATGTATTTTTAGAGAAGCAGAAAGAAGTTAGCACACAGTGATGAATTAGATTTCAATTTATTTGACTTCATTCCCAAGTTGCTGCATTAGAGCCTACAAACACCCATCTCTAGCAGTCCGTCCACTTGATTCTTATTAGGTTTCAGAAAACAAGGCGAGGGAATTGCATTAGTGTATCTTAAGTTAAAAGCTCTTTGCTCTTTGACCAAGTGTTTCATTGTTATTGGGTTAATCAGATTTTTGCTGTCTTCATGGAGATGCTATCACAGGCTAGAGGCAGTGGTGGGTAACCAAAGCAGCCGTGCACAGACACTATCCAGATGGGATCAGCTTACGGTAATTTGGTTTCAGAATACATTACCAGAAGAGGCTCCTGGCCGAGAATGGCCACCCCGCTATGAGCCAGTAGCTGGTGGCCTCTGTAGCAGCAGCGTACAGCCCAGCCATCCCACCTGTCCCACTCCCACCCTCCTCATCCAGCAGAGCTTTTAGGAGGTGTCGGGCTGTGTGCCTTTTAAAGAAAACCTAATGTGATTAAGTTCAGTTTGTTGCCCAATTCTAAATACTTCTTCCTTGTACCAACAGGGCTTTGTTGTCCAATTCATTAGAGAGATTCCTGAGTCCACTGGCCACGCTGGAGCCCTCTCATTTCTGGTATCTAGTATCATTACTCTCACTGTAAATATGTCACTCAACTCAGGCTGAGTGGGGGGAGCATGTTGTCCCTCTCCAGGCCAAATGGGGATGCAGAGTATATTGGCAGTCGCTGGATGTTAACTATTCTGTAGCTCCAGAGGTATTTGGGTTCATAGTTACTGCTTAGGCTGGCTTTTAAAGAGCTGCCACATCAAGCACATCCCTTTGCTGCTTTATTCTTCAGGTCATTAATTGAAAAATAATAGTGAGAATATCCGGAACAGAATAAACAGAAACAGCTGTTTTAAAATTTGACCTCTTTTTTATTTACATATTAATTTAGAAATTTATGTAAATCTTGTCATTTTACTGGTAATCTTTTCCTTTTATTTTTATGTAATTGGACAATTAATTGTTACAATAACACACTATCTCTTGAGAGGTCATCTGACGTTTGGCCTTTACGCTTCTTGGTGATTACCTACCATTGCCGCTTTGGCTACTTCACAACATCCACCTGCACAGAAATCACCAACCGTCACTGCATGCATCCTTCCTAATTTCTCGTCTACGGTAACCTTGGACACCTCCACCGCAGTGTGAGAATCTGTTTAAAAATAACCAGGTCCATTAGTCTAGAAGGATAATGCTAGCCTATGTGGGCTCTCATGCCCTTGTGGCAGCAGAGTGCTATCACTGACACAGTGCGTCAGCACTTCTTCCTGTTGCTCCAACATTGAAGGGCTCCTCTTCATTTACACACACATGCATGCATGCACGTATACATACATGCACATACAATAGGACATAGAAGTTTAGTAAAATACCTGCGTCAAGAAAAGAGCTGTTAATACTGTTAGCTGAGTGTTACAGTAGTTATAAGAAAACACAATGTGAAAACTAAAACTAAAGTTTGCTGTGTTTTCCAAGTTTGACATGTTTCATCCAAATGTGTCCCTTAATATTTGTCTGGCATCTTCCCTAAACCACACAACAATTCTTTTACTGTTTAAACAGATTCTATTTCCAGTAATTCACACTTTGTTAGAAAATGTGATGGAAGGCGGGTAACTATATGGGTGTTTATCAGTGAAGGCTATTGGTATTGAGCGGTCAGTTGTTTGAAGGTTATGTTTCGGAGCAGTAATTGAAATGCAAAATAACATTAGAATCGATGGTTAGCTTTGTTTATTTATGAAATCAATATCGAAACCGTCCGTCACAGTAGCGGCTCTGATTCCCACTGACAGCTTCACCAAGTCTTCCTGCGTGAGCCTTGCAACCATTACAGCTTTTAGAGCAAGCACTTTTTTTTGACATCACTTGTTGGAGAGCCGTGTTGAAATATTTCAGGCTCATATGCTAAAACACACAGTGCGTAGCTGGAAAGAAAGCTCAGGGGCATGGCATCATCCACTGTTGAAACTGTTAGATTAAAGAGACTGATGCATTGTTATGGGTGTGTCTACAACAGAGCGAGAGAGAGAGATTTACCCAGAGAAAGTAGATGTGACCAATAACCAGCCATTAACATGACAGTGTGCAAAAAGACAGCCATTATGGACTTAATTTCTTTGTCCATATATATTTTGACCTAATATGAAAAAAGCTTTGGTTATAAATCTTAGGAAATGGAGCTGTGAAATCCTGTTTCCAAAAATCTAAATAGGATGGTCTTAAAAATTAACATAATAAATATTTGAAAAAGATTATTGCTTTTACAAACGTGAATTTCATTACTAACTCAGATCCAGCAATGTTTTTCCGTTTAAATACTGATAAATAACTTTAGGCCGTATGTACTTCTTAGGTTTTATAGTCATTCATGCTTATTTATTTAGTTTTACATTTTAGAGGGGTCCGTCATCATTTTAATTATTTGTTTGATCTGCAGTTTCTCCCTTTTCAGGTTAGATCAGAAGCAGCATTTTACTTGACTCGTTTACCTTTGTCTGCATTCAGATCTCAAAATAGCTGTCAACACTCCAAACTTTTCAGTGATTCGAATGTGAACGTGAGGTGAAAATTAAATTATATTTCAATCTGTTTTTTGTCTGACTCTCTCTTGCCTCGGGTGCTATTCATTACAGGTTAACTTTTGTACAACTTGTCATGTCATACAACAATTTAGAGTGAAAACTGGACAGATTTGTTAGTGTAAAAGAGTGTGCATGCTTCTCCGTGTGTGCTTCTACTTGAATTATGCAGCCATGTGCTTTTGTATGTATTTGCCTGTTGGTTACAAAACATGTTCACATCAAAATGTCTCCTTATGAGACCTCCCCTGCAGCATTAAGTATAATGAACTGGTCATACTGAGTGGCTGGTAGTTGAACCCACGACACAAGACATGGTGAGTGCTACATTGCACGTTTCGCCCCTGAAGGAGGTGCATTAATTCAGGAAATATCCCCAAAGTTTAATTATTCCTGAATGGTGTGGTGGTGGACACTACCATATAAATCAGTTAGGCCCACCCGCCTTTTTATTACCAGCACTATTTATGGAGAATGTGTGGCAGCTGGTAGAGATGAGCCTGTAAAAAGCTAGAGGCTATTGCTATGACTATGTCGACTGCTGCGGCGTGTGACAGCCATAACAATAGTGCCTTTGACTAACGTGAATTCATTTTGGAACTGTTTAAATTGTGCGCTTCAAACAACATTTCAAATGCGAGAAACCAAGTTACATTTTCAACTCGATGAACATGCCGTCTCATGCACGTCATTTTAATCTCACCTATGTGCCATGAATGCACACTGACTGTGAGCCTTTGCAAACATTGACACATCTGATTGTGTTTAAATCATCCCAGACACCTGATAAACCTGCTAATTTTGGCCTGTTAATTTTGCCTTGCATATTTGTGTATGTGCATGCATGTGCTTGCATGTGTGTTTGTCTGTTTATATTTGGCTCTTCTTTTGATGAAGAGGATAATTTATGGTGGAGGCAGGATTGGCTCTTTGTTTTAGGCAGGTAGAGTTTCCCCCTAAACAAGGACAGCCTATCAGAAGAAGATTAATGAAGTAATTTCATGCATGGCTCTATGCCTCCGTCCCCTTGTACGCACAGTGACTGTGTCTAAACCTGTGATTTACATTGGACTGTGTTAAATAGCCTTAACCCTTTATAATAATATTTCTTTCTGTTTGTAGCTCTTTCTCTCTCTCTCTCTCACACACACACACACACACACACACACACAGACACACACACACACACACACTGTCACAAACATGCACAATCAGGATGACCTGTCACCTCTCTGATATGTCTCTTAGATCTCTTTTCTTTCAGTTTGTTTCACTAAAATCTGTGGACTGTGAACAGCTTTGCATGACTTATATTCAAATTTGTTGCTCAAGTTCCCATCATCCATATTTTATAATCCTACCTCTTTATTTTTTTTACATCATTACCCTACTGAGAGTAGATGAAAGGTGTGCTGTGGTTGATGTCTCCTGGCTTTTCACAGAATTTATGGCAGTTAAACGAAACATAGACTTAAAAGACAGTTTTTTTGCATATTCCTACAATATTACAAAGCAAGTCTGTACAGGTCAGTCAGTTGAAAGCAATTTCAGAAATAAGAGTGCTGAAGTCTTGTTTTTATTGAGTCAGCTTATGACTGGCCAATAAACACAGGAAATCTCATGATATACTGTCACAGTTAGATTTTTGATATGTTATTGATTGCATCGTGTTGCTGATATACATTATCTTTCAAACATTAATCTATTATACATCACAAAATCAGCACAACTGAGTAGGAAACTACACCTTTTTAAAATGTCAAGATAATTTAACTAAAAGCAGAAATCAAACTGATAGTTTATTTAATTTTATGCATTAGAGTTTTATAGCCGAAATGAAGCACAGTTTTAAAAAATATCTTTTTAGTAGCATGTTCACATACTCCTTAATTTTTCCTGCAAATTTTAACAGACAGAATATAATAAAGAGATAAACTGTCCAAAGCAGAGCAGTTCAGAGTGAAAACGTGTAGTAAAGCAAGAATCCACTTAAGTGTCAGTATTTCAAGGGACTGTATTGTGATATTGCCGCCAGTGTATCAGTAACATATCACACAACACCAGGTTGTGTCTGATGTCATTACCCACGCCAGTTTTCTTGTGACAAGCTTCAGAGGAAAGTGTCTTTAAGGGTCATTTTTGCCAGTGTACTATAATTGCTTTTTGTAGTTATCAAGAGCCATTGTAAATTTATGTTGTTAAATTATACCATGACTGTGCCACATAATGGATGTAATGAAAACTAATCTTTTCTAATAAAAAGGCAGAATTAGAAATTTGATCCCAAATGTACTGCACGGCAGGCTGGAATTATCCCTGAACTTCTTTTTTACATACAGTATGATGAGCTGTCCAATTCCGCAGAGAGCCTTTCCACAGGGTCTGCATAGAAGATTGTTAACTCTTTGCCGTCCATAGTTGGAAGTTTGGACAACGAACACCTCTCTCGTGTCGCCCAGCGACAGTAGCTCTATCATTAGCCAGTTGCTTCCCTCTACATCCCGAACTCAGCCCCTTATAAGAACTAGATCTGCCCAGTGCGGCCCAGACAGTTTACGTCAGACAAACAGCAGCGCCTGTATCACAAGAGGCCCTCTCTTTCCTGCCAGCAGCATCTCTAGAACAGGAAGGAACGGGAGGGGGGATCAATAGATGTGATCTGCTTCTTGGCTAGCTCTATCTTGTGGTGCCGCTGGAGCATGGGGCTCATGTTGTCATAGTGGAGTGAGCTCATGGCTTTATAAAGACTACAGTAACATCGCTGTGAAGAAGCTAAATATAATCCTCTGCTGGAGACTGAAAAAAACTTAATTGTCCAAGCCACAGAGCAGCATGGTCCCCCCAAGTGGTAACCCTGCACGAGCCCCTAGCCGACCGACTATTGATCCAGGGCCCTCGCTCCCCATTGGTACAATAAACACTTTTTTCTGTCTCTTCTCGCTCTTCCCCTCATGTATCTCCTCACTTACTTTCTCTTTTTGCCATTTTCCTGTTTTTCTGTCTCCTCGACTTCCCTTTTGTTTGCCTCCATAGATCTGCACATCATAAATCTTTGTCAGCTTCTCCTGAGTGTCTGGCATATCCGTTAATAAAGAGGCCCCTCCCTTATCCTCAGGTCCACCTCCTCCTCTCAGTCCTCTCTCTGCCAGAACAGGACTAATGAATGAGAAACTCCAAAATTAGGGGCCTCTCCCTCATAGATTAGAATGGGTCCCTATGGAGTGCCGGGCTTGCCTCCAACCAAACCACAGCCGTCAACCAACCCCCCCACCCCCATATTTCCATCTTTCATATTCTGTCTGCAGCACAAACACACACTGAGACATACGAGTGCATAAGGCCATGCAACATACACACACACTCATGCACATTGCCCCAGGAGTCTGTTGGCCCCTTATTCCCCCGATGGTCATTAACCTGGAACCAGTTAGACAGAGAGGCATACTCCATATTCCAGCTAAGTGTGTTTTGGAATCTCCAATTCCTTCCTTTTTCCCAAGGGTCACAAAACCCCCTCCCTGAGCCCCAGCCCTTTTTCATTTACATTTTCCCCAGTGAGAACACACATCAAGCACCCTTGGTGGCATACAAGCATCTATATGTATTTTTGTGACTTTTGTAGGGCTGCACAGATTTTGACTATGGTCTCCGCTTTCCCAAAAATGAGTCCCTGGCTGTGTGTGTCAGAGCGTTAAAAGGTGGCAGTGGCCCCTGGAGAAGAGGTCAGCATGGCAGCTGCCAGTGGGTTCTGGCTGTGGTGGGGAGGCTGAGCCGGGCTGAGAGAAGGTCTGTCAGGAGCTAATTGAGTTCGTCCTACCAGCGCTGACTCTGGGGCCAGTGGCTTATCAGGCCACATCGCCTGGGGCCCTGGAGACAGATCTGCCCCTACTGGGGCATCTGATATCACCATCACCCTGCCTTCAGATGTCAACCCCCGCCACTAACCCTTTCCCCTTCACTTACTCAGTCTGATCAGGTAGCAGGGATGTGACACACTGGGATGAGGTGAGCAAATGTTATAAAATGGTGTTTTTGGCATCTGGTGGCCTTGAGAGTGAAAAGGACATCAGGAATTTACTCACTGTTTGAGTTGACTCTGGAGCACAGGTTTGTTCTGTATGATTGTGATTTACACATGGAACAGGGAGAGTGCTGTTGTCACACCGAGAGCAGAGGACGATGTCAGGATCCTCCTGAAGGAGGCAGGTATAGCTCTCAGCAGGAACACTTACAAATTGGCTCAATTAGATCCTGAATGTTCTGTGTTCTTACAATAGTGTCATCCAGTGTTCAGAATTTTGCTTGCAGGCGAGGGAAGTGTTGAGATGAGAGGAATGAGAGCTCTGCGGTTCTCCTCTCGGAAGTGAAGGAACAGCGAGTGTGAGACGAGCTGCCAGATCATTAGGCCAGCTAATCCTGGTCACAGCAGCACCAGTGGAATGATATTAGGGATCTGAAATGCTGTTAGGAGGGCCAGGTGGAATCAGATTAAAACCAAACTGCGCAGTGTGCGTTTGCGGGCCCATAACCTACTACTCAGCATGAATTTTGATCGGTACAAAGGGAACAAAAGGAGGAGGAACAGAGAGAGAAAAAGAGAGAGGGAGAGATACTGTGTCTTAGACCAGAGCTGCTCCTTTGGGCAGCCAGGCAGCAGAATTTGAAAAGCTCTTACCTTGAGGAAGGAAGGAAGACAGAACTATAGATTTTACAGCATCAAGTCTCAGATACTTCAGCAGACCCTTTCCTGTCTGCTCTGTCCGTGTAGCACACAAGCTAATTAGCACCTGCCCTACATATTGAATTATTTATTAGGACTATTGCTGCTGTCAAACTATTTAATGTTCATAATTCATTCTCCTTACAATTGTATTTATAGATTTAAATTGGACCTGTCCCAGCAGAGATTACGAATATTTATAGAAATATTTTAGACTGTTTGATTAATACGCCAGGTTCAAGTGGTTAGGAGTCCCTCAGTATCATTAATCAATATATGCAGGCTTGTTAAAAACATAAGCATAGCAGTGGTATAATGTGTCATAGCAGAATGAGTTAAGGGGATTCTAGCCAGCACATTTATTATAGATGACCACATTGAGCTGGAGGGGAAACAGTTAAGACACTTATGCAATTATGCTAAGTGTCACCCTGAAGGTGGCCTTTGAACCGGGGTTAAGCTTACTCTGAATTTGTGAAATAAAAGCTAAATGGAGCCATCTTGTGCTCCCGCGTTTTAATATATAGCCTTTAATAAGCCAAGTGCAGGTGCCCTATCGCACAGGTGCACATATCCATCTGAAACAGAGAACATAAAGCAGATGAACACAGAGCCGTGCATTAATTTATGGGGATGCAATCTGCATTCATTATCAAGAGAGGCAAGTTCTATTCTAGAAAGGCACGAACAGGTTCCACTTTTTCTGTTTCTCGACGAACATTAAAGAGAAGAGGTGGATTACTCTCAAAGCAGTAAATCAGAACAACCACCCACAATGCCGTCACCTAATTGTTTAAAATGAGAGTAACTGAAACAAAAAAATGTACATTGGACTGCAGTTTGTTGAGCAGAGTGGTGGCTGTTTTATAAAGTGAAGGCTTTGTATTGCAAGAAGAATTCCAGAAGTACTCAAGCAAAGGGCTGATTCCACAAGGTCAACGGTTTTAACAGGGGGCATTTTTTATTATTTATTTTAGCAGTTAACCTTTTTGTGAATTTCCAGAAGTGGTAGGCACCTGGAGCTCCAATGAATATACATGACAGCAGGGAGGGAAACCCGGGAATGAGATTTAATTTGACACGCTGACCCCCATCTCCACGGGCCCAGGAAGCCAGGGTGAGAAAATAAGGTTGACCCAGTGACCCCTGGGCCTGAACCCCTCCGTCACCCATCCTCACAATTAAATCAGCCTCAGAGCACAAGAAGCAGTCCGGCCAACCAATAGCGGACACTGCAGCGGAGGCCTCTCGCTTCCGGTTGTCTCTGAAGTGCTCCGAGACTGACAGCCTTCATCCAATCAGAAAGATAGAGCCCAGTGGGAGACATCCCCCGCTCCCTGTGCTGATGGTAAACTGACATGTCAAATATGTAAACATTACCATTAGTTGGCAATATGCTAATGGAACTAATGTGCTAAAGCACAACTTGTGCTGTCTAGCTGCCACTCAGTAGGAACCCCTGTATCTGAATTTGCATAAGCCATGCAAGGCTCAATTTAGTTAATGCAGGCAAGTGCAGGTGACCTTTCACCCCTCCATGGTACCTAATGCAAAAGGGTGTGTGTATGTGTGTGTATGTTAGTGTGTGACCTCGCCTTGACCCATAGAGGTTACTATGTCTACACGGCATCCCCAACACATTGAGTTATTCATCTCCTCTACCGGTTCACCTCTTCCGTTCACTCGATTTGTGGATGGAAAAAGGATTTGTCCAGACCCAGTTTTTACCCCTGTTGTTTTCTCAGTGCAATTTCAAGTTAGAGGTTATAGAGCAGTGCTGAAATAGATTTATATGGGCAAGGAAGACTTCAGAGTGCATTTTGTGGCCACAGCCAAAAGGCTGCACTTTAGTCTGCACACGTTACAGCATCAGATTGCATGTACTCCAAAATACAGTTATTAGGCAGACAGTGAAAAAGTCAATATCTTGCCATCATGTTTCCTTTTGGTTGACTGCTGACTCAAGGAGACAAGTCAAGGTCCGCTGTGCTCTCTAAACTATGGAGATGCCCCCGTCTTGCTGCGCTGCGTGTGTGTGTGTGTGTGTGTGTGTGTGTATGCACTTGTGTGTTAAGTTATTTGAGTGCTCTCTTTCTCTTTCCCTCTTTCTGTCCCTCTGTCTCTCGTTCTCTTAAACTTTCCTTTCTATCTGTCTGCGTGTTTGTGTTGTTCGGGGATGTGTGCAACTGTGTAAAGATGTGTGTCTTGTAGTTGTGTGTATTTAGACTCTGAAGCACTTTTGCAGCGGTTGTAGTGTGTAGCTAATGAAGCACTTAGAATCCTCACTTGGCTTCACTGGAAAGATGGAAAAAAGCAGACATGACTGTAGCAGATATACAGCACATTTAAGTGTCACTACAGTATACAACCACAGGAAACCTTTCAAATGTGCTTCCTGTCCCTGAAAATTACACATTTATATTTAGAAATGCATCTTTTTCATCAAAAAATGTTTTTAATATGACTGGCAGTTGCTCTGCTCTGTATTAGGAATATGTTAAGGCTTGTCTTTAAATGATTCATTCACTGTAAATTCATTAACTTTCGAATATTTAACATAATGTCTTGTTAAAGGGAAACAGCACTTACAGTGTAATTGTCATGAATTGTCACATAGTCATTTTATTCAATGTAATATTTTGCTGTTTAGGCCCTTCCGTCATTCTACTGGATAATGAGATTCATTACTACCCTCTGAAGATCTCTGCTAATCATCCTCATCTTCTCCTCCTCCCTTTCCCATCAACCCTCCCCCTTTGACTCACCTCATACCTCCCCCAGGCTGCTGAATAGGATGGCCGCTGATGACCGGCATCTACCCTCCAGCTGTGGGTCTTACATCAAGACGGAGCCATCCAGTCCCTCCTCGGTCATCGACACGGTCAGCCACCACAGCCCCAGTGGCAACTCAGACGCCAGCGGTGGCTATGTCAGCGCCATGAACAGCCACTCGAACGGCCTGGACTCTCCGCCTATGTTCACCCCCAGCGGGCTCGGGGCTGGCACCTGCCGCAAGCGCTATGACGACTGCTCCAGCACCATCATGGAGGACTCGTCCATTAAGTGCGAATACATGTTGAACTCCCTCCCCAAGAGGCTGTGCCTGGTCTGTGGAGATATAGCCTCAGGGTATCACTATGGGGTGGCCTCTTGTGAGGCCTGCAAAGCCTTTTTTAAAAGGACAATACAAGGTATTTTTCTCCTCTCACCTTCCCCCAACAAACACTCAATACAAGTTATTTCATCCCATGTCGCCGCATCACTAGACAGAAAAACACCCTCCATACAAGACACCTTTGGCCTCACAACAACACTGAAACATACTCACTCCAAGAAATTCACTATGTAAAAAAATCACTGGAGTGTGGAAGATGTTCTCTCTACCTCCTGAGACCAGCAGCCTCTAGAAAAAAAAGTGTTTGTAATTTATTAAAATGTGCAGTAAGTAACTACTATGGGATAAAATAAAAACACATGAATTTAATGATCATCAAATAACGCTGCATTTCACAAATAATATATATATCAACTTAATAAAACAAGAACCAGTCAAATATTTTGGCAAGGGACAGGCACCCAGTGAGCTTATGATGACATCATCTGTCATGGTTGGTGGAGTATGGTGGACACGACATCATCGCTCAGAGGTCAGATTTGGTGGAGTGTGGGGCTGTTTGCCCAGATGCCTTGGGGGGCTCAGAGAACATGCTTTATTATTCTTGTCCTGTACTGTGTGTGAGTGTGTGTGCATGCCTTGGGACCAGGGTGCGATTGGCTATCTGCAAAGCATGATGTATCACAGCTTCTCATTAGAGAGGCAATGAAAGGCCCCCCACTGTGAAACTGTGCGCTCTGCTCCAGATTAATCAGGAGGACGAAGATATTGTTGAGCCTGGAAAAAAATCTGCACAACAGGCACAGCTGTCCAGGACTAAGCTCTGCCGGCTTAGTAGCAGAATACATGCAGTGGAAAAACTAGATAAAATAGGTAAAAGGAGCCAAAGGGCTTCGGTATGGTAAAATGAGATGATTGAGAGTGGAAGCAAAACAGGAATTTGATCTTTAGGCTAAATGACATCTTTCATCCACTGCTTTCAGTAAATTTTCATCAGCAAATGATGGCATTCATTATATGGAGAGCAGGCTGTCTGTCTAGATGCTAGGTGTTGATTTTGGACCTTACGGCCCTATCAGCTTTAGACAGTCTATGTACCTTTTGCAGGCAAACAAAAGCATTAGTCCAAATCCTCATGTTTACTCATGCTGCCATCAGCAATCCTGTCTATTGACAAAAGATGAACATTTTCTCTCAAGTAACGTAACTGGGCTTTTGTCCCCTCACTAAAAGTACACTGACGGCAACACAATGGAACAGAAAAGAGGCATCGGGAGAGAAAGAGACATCTTAAGTGGAGCAATGGCCCAAACAATTAAGAGCAAGGTACATGGAAAAAAAACTGAAAGCTCCTCTTTTTCCCCCCTCACTTTGCATTGTCGATTTGAAATCCCTCTCTTTCTCTTCTTGGAGGGCTGCCTGTAATGGAGCTAATCTGCCGTCGTTTGTCCGAGCCACAGGAGTTTTGTCAATAACAATCAGCGTTTGGAAAGTGTAATTAAGGCCGAGGCTTTTCATTAGGAAGAAGGGAGGGGGCCGTCTCCAGGGACGGGCATGCCAATTAGAAACTCAGGCACGCGTCGCCGGGTAATTTCAGGGAAAGGAGGGGAAAAAAACCCAGGACTTCTTTAGATTGGAGAGGGACCCTGCTGCTCTTTCAGAGGAGAGGAGGAGAGGCTTAATGGCATAATAATCAGACAGGGGTCCCAGGCAGAGAAGGCAGGACGACGGAGGGACTTTTTGGGGGAGGTGAAAGCCTTCTGAAATGATAAAAGAAACACATGCAGGATTGCTAGAGGAAAATGGAGGCAGTAAATAGCGGGATGTAGAGCCCTTGAAAGAATGAGAGGGTGCCGTTGATGAGAACTGATTAATTAAAGGAATAACGAGGCAGTCAAGGGTGGAGTGTGAGACGGCCCTCTCTAATGAGAAGAAAACAAAGGAGCTGTCTTTGCCAGCCCTTTATCACATTGTTCTATAACACTTAGGGCAAACACACTAAGTTAATGTTAACCATGTACATGACATTTTCTTTATCACCTTGTGCTCACCTTGTGTAACTCTGTGTTTTCTTGTGATGCAGCAGCTTATTCTTGATAGTCAATATGTTGCTAAACATATAAACATATAGTAGTTTTATAAATAGATTTTTAAATGAGTGTTGAAATTTACACATATTCTCTGAGCACTGTTATCTTTAGATCTGCTTCACTTCCACTCTGGCCTGCACTTCTTCAGCTGAGGCTCTTACCTTTTCAACAAAAAGCAGACGGCAAATCCATCTTCCGTCACCTATTCACCCAGTGAAAAGCCCCTTGAACTCATACGTGGAGATAGTTGCATTAGTCAAGGCCAGACCCAAATTAATGTCAACCTGGATCTCCATCCATCCCAGAAATACCCCTGTTCTCATTGCTCCCTAATCATCCCCCCATCCCTGCACCTCACGTGCCCCACCAATCAAAAACATAAATGTCTTATTGAACCGTGTTTTCTTCCCATTTTGAACCCAAGTGTAAAATTGCTTGAAAACCAACTGAACTCAGTGGCCCTCTTTTATATGAAGTAATAGACCTTGACAGTAAGCCTGTAAAAGTCAGTTTAGATTTTGATGAGAAATACCTGCCATTTTACTGTAATTTACTTACAAGACCTGACTTTCCCCTCTGTGCCCTGGCATGGGTCCTGAAAAGCCATAAAATAGATTGAGACAGATACTTATCAAGAGAAGAAGGAGGGAAATCTTTTTCTTCTCCTTTCACTCTGTAATGTTATTGGTAACCATACCATAACCTCTCTAAAGACGGATAAACCCGAGCATGGACCTCGGGTTAAAGGGTTTCCTGACAGTGCTTCATTTTTGAAAGTGAAACATACCTTTACTGTATGAGCCAGGACATCAATTCTGGACATCATTTCTAAATGGCAAAGATATTTTATGACATTTAATACTTGTACTACTCAATGTCTGAATTTAATGAAATCAGAAATCCCTGTTAAAAACAGTACTTATGTGTCACTTTGTTTAACTACTGTGCAGGACACCTTATAGAGAACAAAACGATCTGTTAATCCATTCATCTATGTATTTCCTTTTACTCCTTTAAACCCTTCCCATTTCTGAAATCAGTTTAATTTAATCTCTGTATGACTTAGTTCAGTGAAGTCAGTTCAGTTCAATTCAGGGGAAATTTTGAGCTCAATATAAGACAGCTGCAAAAACAAGAAAGAGACAAACTATATAACGGAAATAAGGTCGTCATACAGTATATTAATCATGTACACATAAAAACCCCCAAACATATAAATCTGATTAAATATATGTATTAAATATGTATTTACTTCACATTGATCTTTAATTAGTAATTCTTATAATTTAATAATTAACCATAAAATAACAGGTACATTCTGCATATAACATACATGAAGAGTTGATGTAATGTTGACTGAATATAATTAAAATTGTATGTTTTTTACTTCTGTGTTTAGATATATTACTGATGGAAGAGAATGTTGAACAGCATCAGTTATTATAATAACTTATATTTAAATTTTCTACATGTATTTAAATATCTGCTATCTGCTGTAATTTTGGGATCACAGTAATTTTTAATCTTGTGCTTTAGTACTTGATTGCAAGGCTTCACTTTTGTTTAAATGATGGCTTTTGCCAATACAATGAAATTTCATTGCATTTTTTTCTTTTACATCCATTTTAATAGACGGCCAACAGGCCAAGGGAGGTCAGAGTATACAGTCATTCTACATCAGCTAGGAGGAATTCGACATGTTATGAAGTGGGACTTTAGTGGGACTGTATATATATTGATACCAAAACACCCTCAGCTATAAATATAAACCGAATGTAGAGATGAAAAATTAGTTAATCCGCCTCTCACTCTGCATTGAGCTACGAGAAGCCCCCTCTGACAGAACATCAGACGAACAGAGGGCTTCACAGGACAGGTGGACACAGTAGCACGGCAGCATGGGAGCTGCTGTTTGTTTTTGTTTCTGGAGTGTATGATATCAAAGGACTAAGTTAGCCACCAGGTGTGGTTTGTGCACGTGTCCCGGGGACCTCTGAAAAAAGGGAAGTGAGAGGAGGAGGAGGAGAAAAAATAACCCCGTAAGCAAAGTGTCCTCACACATGGGTCAGCTGGGCGGAGTGGCACTGTGCAAACCAATCTACAACACAGAATACATGTGCAGTGCCAATTTTACTGGAATATAGAATTTGATATATAAAGTGAAGAAAGTGTGAATTCTTTCAGATTTATATTCAGAATTCATATTTATGGAACTTATTTTGCAGTTTCTGTCAGAATTACTGATTGTTTAGTGTATAATGGAAACACAAACAAAAAAGACCCTGAGGAATTAACTCCTGCACAGGGTGGCAGCTGATGGGAAATGGATAGGATTATTATGGTCTGGGTCTGCTATGACAACAGAGAAAACAGACAGAGGAAAGACAATCAGAGCTCATCAGCCGCTTCCCTCACACCTTTATTTACCCCAATCCCAAAGAGATGAGGAGAATTAGCATAATGATTTCTAACCCAGATATAAGGAGGAATTTCTAATTATTTATAACATCTTGGGACCCTCCACTTGATCTGTCCAATAATGTTAACATAATTGCATAAGTTGTCAAAGGCTGTTGGAGGGCTAGTGGAGGAACGCCAGTGGAATATTACACAGCTTCCTGTACAGAAATGTGGAGCGAGGGTCAGAGCTATGGAGCAGCTGCAGGATGTTGGGATGCAACCTGCATGTGTCTGTGTGTAACGTTTGTCAGTCAGTTAACAAGCACCAAAGAAGATATTCTATCTGTTGAAGGGGACATGTATGTTCACCTAAGTCTATTTTAGTGGATGAGGAAGAATATGTTTTGGAAATTCAAATCATTAAGTTACATTTTTACACTACTCAACAATGCATATCACTATTATACTGAAAAAGACATGAGCAGGGGGTTAAAAGAAAAGTTTAGAGAAATTCCAATGTCAAAAGCTTTGAAGCTGAAAGCTCACTCAAACTGAGGATAATTCAAATTCCTGGGCTTGAAGCGACCATTACACTGAAACCCTTTATTGAAAACCCCTGAATACAGTAAAATGTAGGGAATCAGGCAGAAACGGAGGAACAGCCGCACATATCCTGCCCTTTCTATTGCTAATGCTAGAGTAGAGCAGAACCGGCTCTTTTATTGTGTAGCAATGAAACTCTTTTTCATTGCTCCGTCCTGGAATCAGACGCTGCAGTTGAATAATGCATAAGGCCTCTTGCCTGTACGCTATGTAAATAGTCAACAATGGCAACAGTGGTAACAACAGGTTTGGGTCTGCAGGAGTATTATGTAAAGTGGTCAGGGGCAGCATGTGTGGCTCTCTAGCCTGCTATTGAGGCAGTGGCAGGCCCCTCTGAGCGCAGGGGGACATCGGCTGTGCCCAGGGCCTGGAGGGGACACGTGCAGAATTAATGAGGCCAATTTAGTTTTGGACCACAGTGGCATCTACTGAACGGTCCTGTAGGACTACTGTAGCTTTACCTCCACCCCCACCCCGCTATTCCTACCTTTTTACCTCTTACCCCCACCTCTCCTCCTGCTGTGGTCCCCAGTTCTAGAAGTTGCTCACTAGAGGACCCCTGAACCTCCTGCACACTACAGAAATGGATGTTAAGCCATACGATTACCAAGTTCCTGATTGGCAAAAGATGATTTATTATAGACCATTTGATAGTGCAGAGAGGACACACTGGTGTTTATTGCAGCACCCAGTTATTATTAGATTCACTGTAGTGCTTGGAGGAATGCTTGCACTTTTTTTTTTTTTACATTGTTGGTGTTAACCAGCTCCTCTTATTCTTCTCCTTAGGTAACATAGAATACAGCTGTCCTGCCACAAATGAATGTGAGATCACAAAACGGAGACGCAAATCATGTCAGGCTTGTCGCTTCATGAAATGCCTCAAAGTGGGGATGCTCAAAGAAGGTAAGAAGAGTAAGAACATTTTTATTATTCTTACATCCACATATGCACATACAGGATGTTTGTCAAGTTCTGATGTAAAAACACATTTACACAAAAGCAAAACCTCTTCTGATCCGATCAATGCAGGCTGCATACTCCAGCTTCACACACTTGCTCTCGTGCTAGTTGTTTCTTGAGTCCCAGATTGCTTCGGTAATGAGTATTTTTCTTGCACTGACGTAAGAGATGCATGCAACTTGCTGTTCAACACAACGGTTTCCAGCCCCCTGTCCTCCCCCTACCTACACAGCAGTAAATAATGTGCAGTTGAGCTGGGGACAGAAATATGCTGAATAGGTTGATCCCGCCGTCTGAGTAATAGAAATGTAACAGTATTCCACTTGGAAAGGCTCAGGCCGGGTCCCTGAGCACACGCCCGCCACGGTCACAGCTCTCCCCGGCATATTGATCCACTAAATGTTTTCCGAACATCTCAGCTCCCTTCCTGTGGATGTTTTTTTAAAGTCACGCCAGCAGGGAATTCAGTGACAATTAAACATGCTTCCGATGGATTTGTCTGGCTGGTTTCTCGTCCCCCTCCCCATTGCCACTGACTGAGCCCCCCGAGACCAAGAGCCTTGACTGCTTCTCTCGGGGAGGCACCTATCCGTTGTCCCTTACCCCCTAGATTAGTGGATGCTTTCTCACCTGCCTTACTCTTTCCATCCAGGTCCTTTTTGTCACTTGTTTGTTGCTCCAGAAAGACCAGACAAATGAATAATGAAGATTTCTGGATTGGGGTTGAAGTGGCAGTTGTTATTGATTGTTTTTTATTCATTTTTTATTTTGCTTTCCTCAAGTGCTGACGAGTGTAAGTCAGGTGTTCACAGTGTGATCGTCGCTCATGGTTGTACAGTGATATAAATCCTCTGCCAGATAGCAGCACTGATAAATGAAATTCTGTAAAAACTTTCTCTTTTAAATTCTCCGTCAAACTCTGTGAAATATATATATATTCCACCTTTATTCCTCCCATTATTCTCCCATTGCAGAGTGGGATTTATAGATGCATATATATCCAGTCGCCTCCTGAAGCCGGAGTCGTAGTCCGTATGGATCCCCACACAGTAACAGAATCCCCTGGACTGCATGCAGCCAGATAAAGCCTCAGTGCCAGAAAGACAGAGTAATCGCATTACTATCTGATGAAAAATTTATGCCAATATATCATCTTGGAGAATAAGAGACTACAAAAATATGTAGCCTTGGCTATAAATGAATGACCAGTGTCAGGTCAGAGTAAAAAGAGTGTAAAACTCAAATATGCAGACTTCGGCTAAGCCTAAGGTTCTAATGCACTCTTCTGTGTGTTCAGCACATTCCCAGAATAAGAATGACTCTCTCCTTTTAATAGTGGCTGTCATCACCACGCTGCAGCTATTGTCGTAGTTTGATTAAAGTCTTCTGCTGGTGTTATCACAGATCTCTCTCAAACGACTTTTGTCACAATCAAAATTCACCATGATTAACAGAGAGATGTGAAGAACATTTCCACGTAAGCTCTGTCTTCTGGCCCGGCACTTGAAAGTGTCACCAAGACTAAATGGAAAGAGAGACACGTGGTCTGTGTCCACTGTAAGCTCTATGAAGCCGTCGGCTCAACGCCACGCTCAAACTCAGGATGTGGAGATGGCCACCGCTCATGTGACTGAGGTTGCCACTTACTTTCATTACTGCAGAAAGGTCACATTGTGTCTCAATGGAAAATCACCTAATTATAACTTTACAGCTCCAACAATGTACAGTGCTGCCCTCCAAAGAAACATAAGTTTAAATCCATTACCGTCTCTGAAATAGCAAAATAAGGCATCTTTTGACGAAATCAAGGTTTGGGGTTTTTGTTTTTTACGTTTGTGCTTTCAGAGACGAACTTCATTTGATATTGGTTGGTCAGCCACAGGAGCCACAGTTTGCACTTTAATAGCTGAAAGTGTGGCAAGAGGTATAAGGAAAGTGGTCTTTGAAGATCAGCAGTCCGATTAGAGCAGACCTGCCTAAACCCCGTGTTGAGTCGCTGTACTTTCCCCTGACTGTATAAAAGAGGAAGTGATCAATAGAAGAATCAAATGTCAGGGGCAACAGGTTTTTCCTCTGATCAATGGAAACGGATCAGAGCTTAGAGCAAGAGAGAAGACAAGATAGTATTGAGAGATTACATTGACATCATTCAGTGGCAGTTGCTCTGTGCACTGGCTTCCTTTCTCTCTCAGTTACTTACACATAGACGTCGCCACATGTATGGATGTGCACACCCCACCCCAAGAGCAGGAAAACGCATTATTTCTGTGAAGTAACATATATTTTTACCTGCACATTCTCGGAATAGATCAAAGACAATAGCTTTTTGTTCCATTGTCCACACTTTGTAATAATTCTGTCTTATTGTAAGAGAACAGTTTGACAATAGTGAGCATTTGCTGAACAAAGGAGTAGAGTGTGTCTGTACTGATATACAATACACCTCTAGTTGTACAGCACAATAACCTGGTCATAGTCACATACACAACATATAGAACATGCACACAAACTCCACAAAACTTGCATGTTGCCCCTGAAACAGTAAATATAATTTTTCTGTACCAGTATAACAGTCTGCTTCTAAAATGTAGTGATGGCAAGTAATAAGAAGCTGCTGCTGCAGCAAACCTTACTTAAAATGTTTTTACAGTACTGTAAGTTTGAATCCGAAGTGTCGTTTAAGTGCCATTTAGTCTTTTCAATTAGCAGTATGAGCAAGGATGTCAGCTCACTAGGGATGTTGTAGCTAACCTGTAAATGGAGTATGTGACGAGGGTGTCAGTATGGCAGCCTCTGGGGTCAGCAGATGAGGAGGGGGGCAATGCGTGACAATTTTTCCGCTACCCTCGCTCATCACCACTCGTGATTAAAAATGCTGCAACACACTTACAAGCATGCAAAGCTGGCAACACGGGCCCTTTGAAATAGTGCTGACGGCAGTTTAGCTGGGCGGCTTCCTTGAAAGGCAAGGTTCACCATGCCTTGCCATGTGGCCTTCTGATTTTCCCAGCTAAAATAGGGTCCGCCTAAGCCCCCCTTGGCATTGCCAACCATCCCAGACATCCTGACACTTTCCCCAGGGAGAGACACCCAGAACAGGTGAGGGACTCAAAATAAGGGCTCCTACCATGGCTGGTCACACAAAGTGAGTGAAGACAGGCCCTTTTGTAGGAGTGTGCTTGGAAGGGGATTATTATTGTTTTTGGAGAGAAAGAAGAGCCCTAGGTCAGCTGGCCCCAGCCCCCACCTCGAGGCCTGCGCTAATCCGTGCACAAATGCCAGCCGCCTTGGCCAAAAGCCCCCTCCCCGAGCACCCTTCTTTGAAGAGATGATACCCGAGCTCACCCGCTGCTACCCTCGCTGCACTGTGTAGTGGGCCATAAAACAGTGAGATGACTTTGGATGAGATGGTACTCGACTCTCTTTGCACATTTATAACACACCTACTGTTTACTCTGGAGGGAGCACAACAGGCCGGCCAGAGTCAGACCACTTAAAGCGTCGGGTGCCACCAAAGGGACACATGAACCTCACAAAGGCCCCTATAAAATCCTGGCTGTAGTGACCAACAGTGTGAGTGAATGAATCTGTCTAGCTACTCTTAATCGCTCTCTCTTCCTCTCTGCCTGTGTCTGGCCCTGTTGGACAGTAAAATGAGACAGGTTAGTGCCAAGCTTTAATTCCTGTCAGCATCTGTTAATTATGGCCAGGACTGTTCTAATTAAAAGAGGCACCCATCTACCTTCATCGCTGGCTGCCACAGCCACATGACTCAACCGGCAGAGAGGAACATGGAGAGCAGAAGCGCGGCCACCTGGCAGCCGCCGAGCTCATCGGGAGAGCCGGAAGAAACTGTAGAAAGTGGTGACATCACATTTGACAATGAGAGGAATTTTCCATGCCCACAGTAATCTCAGCTGAAGTGGAAAGTTTTTAAGCACTTAAACCCAAGCTGCAAATGAAGTGTGTTTGAGGACTAATCAAGACACGTAATCAACACCACCAAAATCTATTTCTTGATATGACGCGCGTAAAAATGAAATAGTCATTGTGTATCCGTCTGTGTAAGTGCGTAAAGTACAGGTAGTTGGAATCAGATGATTCCCTGCTTCTTGCTGGGAAGGATGAGGCTCTGTTGGGAATGGGGGGTAATTAGGTTAGTAGGTTGTCAGTGTCAGGAAATTGAAAGACAATCCTAATCAGATTTGTGTTTCTAGGGAATCAAATAATTTATATAAGTAGAAGAAATCTCTATTCTACAGTAACATGATAATACATTTTACTGGACCCTCCCTTCCATGCATTCACTGAGGGGAAGTGAGGCTGTGGCAATGTAAGATAAGAGGTGAAAATCAGGAAGACATTTTGCATAAATCCGCTGTTGAATTCCTCTTTGTTGAATGAAGGCCACTGCTTCTATCCTACATCATCTGATTTTCCTTTTTCCCCCACCGTTCACTGAGCGACCTCCAATCACCGTGCATGGGACACATCCAAACTCATCCTCTCCAAGAGCACTTGCTGATGGGCAAATTGTATTAGGCTCATTTGCAGTGGCCACACAATGCCCAGGTTTGACACCGTCCTCACTGTTATAAAGTGATGAAATCATCACAGAAGTGCTCTGGCTGTGGGTGTTGTTCACTCAGAGGACGCGAGAGGCTGACAAATTAACTCCTCCTCCACCACAAGCATTTCACTGAGCCTTTTCTCATCCAACCTTTAGTATTAAATTTGTTTTGGGGTTACATTATGCATACAGGGTAAATTGAAGGGATTCTCCCTCTTGACAGGATTAAGATATCAGGTATATTTAGACTGAGCAGTGACACGCTATTCTAAATATGGGGATGCAGGATATAAATGTTTGCATATAATTACATTAAATAACCAAATACCTGCCCGGTGGTATCAAATGAATAGAACGGTGTAGATGAAATATGTTAACAATGTTGAAAATTAATAGAATAGAAAAGACATCCAAATGGAAACATTCTTATCAAATAATGAGATAATAAATAACTTATGTTATGATGAGGCTGGTTTGACATTTACAGTATCAGTGTGGAACCTGGAACCTAGGTGTGGCTCGGGGTGATAAGGCCTCAGTGCTTCTCCTGTGAAAGAGGGGTGAAATAAGGGTCTTTTATGGGAAAGCAATACCTAGGTATCTATCTGCAGTATGACAGTGGATGCTTTTTTACACTGTATGTGTGACTATGTCTTCACTTGTAGGCTGGTTAAGTTTCTGTTTCTTGGACATTGAAGAGCACACACCTGAACTCACACACACACAAACAAAGAGGCAAGTAGCTGGCAGCTAATTAGTATGCAGTCTGCCTCACCCGAAAAGCTAAATAATTAGAGGGCCAGTCTGTGAGATCATTGACCCTGCGTTAAATATTCATATGTTTAGACCTGCTCTGGGCTCAGCTGTGTCACAGTAGACCAGCCAGGCATGGACCACATATGGGAAGGCAGCCGCGCCTCTGACACATCGGCATACACACTGGAATGCAGCCTCACACACACCGACACACACTTATATCTCCATGCAATCCTTTTATAATGCTTACATACAAGCTAGAGGCCAGCATGGTGGCTCACACTGCTTTTACACACGATCTAATACATAATATGTTCAGCTGTAATTTTGGATCATCAGCCTACATTTTTTTTCTAATGTTTTTTTGCACATGTTTATGACTGTGTTACATTTTATGTAAATCTTCATGGCTTTGTTGGCGTAGTTAATTTTCAAGCATTTGATATCCCTTCAGTTGTGTTCTGGAAAAATGCTCTCTCTTCATGTCGTGTCCCTCCTGTCTTTGCTACTCCAGGGGTTCGTCTGGACCGTGTGCGAGGGGGCAGACAGAAGTACAAGCGGAGGTTGGACACAGAAAACAACCCCTACCTGGGTTTGACGCTCCCCCCTCCCACCAAAAAGCCTCGTGAGTACTGCTCCGTCACTAGCCCATTGTCTCCCTGCTCCGTCGCCCCTCCTCTGCCAGGCCAGCAAGCAGGTAAAACTGAGACAAAATTCTAGGCCAGACTCATGTTCCCCTGTCTCTGCCTTGTTTGGACAGTTGAGAGTTCATTGGTCAGAAATATAGGCCATGCATTGTTGCGGTCAGAGCTGAATTACGATAAGTCTCTGAGCAGATGACTGATATTAAACAACGACAGCGCTCGAGGACACTAGTGTCTCACATTCTCACGCATGCATTTTTTTTTTCTCAGCGCAATTTTCTCAGCTACATTTTACTTGCACAAATTCAAGCTCCATTTATAAGTGACCTTAATGAAAAAAGAAACGGTGAAATGGAGACCACCAGTCTACTTTATCATGCTATCATGTTTATCAGTGGTGTGCATCTTTGTGCCTCCCTGAGCTTTGCAGTGATATATGACCTCTGACCTCTGCTTTACTTTGACATTCCCCTCCTTCCTCCTCTATCCTCAGTCACAAAGATCGTGTCTCACCTGTTGGTGGCCGAGCCGGAGAAGATCTATGCCATGCCTGACCCTACCATGCCGGAGAGCGACATCAAGGCTCTGACCACGCTGTGTGACCTGGCTGACCGCGAGCTGGTGGTCATCATCGGCTGGGCTAAACACATCCCAGGTAGAAAAACACTTCCTGTTTATTGCTCTCTTTTCTCCCTTCATGTCCTGTCTTATTTCGAGACACGTCTTTTTGACTGGTTACTATATTCCGCTTTCATCTTCTTTTGTCTCCTGTCTCAGTCGCACTGAAAATAAACATCCACACACACGTAGATAATTAATGACAGCAGCTCATACAGCCTCGGGGTATGTGGAGGATTGAGGGGGTGCAAAGTGGACATAGCTGTGAAAGAAACAAATCAATATAGTGCACCTAAAATCCCCGCATTGAATGGAGAGGGGGACACAGACCCAGTGCCAATGTATGTTGTAATCACCAGGGAGATTTAGAGCAAAGTTGGGGACCTGCCCAATCAAACAAGACATCATATCACACACAGACACACATATGCACACATGAATGCACACAAGCGCAAGCACACACACACATTGAATTATTGATGGGCATAATCATGTTTCTTCCTTGCCCCATAGACGTTCTGATAGACGAGGTGTTAGGTTATAAGAGGCTGTTGAATTAAGGATACACCACCTCACGTCAGCAGAGATTTTGCTTCCTTCAAGAGTTTTCCTCTGATTTTGACAGGGAACATGTTGTTTAGCTGCTCTTTTTTTGCAACCCTGGCAGATTCTCCTTGATCTCCCCCTTGACCCCTATAACTCTATAACATTACAGTGCTGTAGGCATGGAAGGGTAACAAACTAAATAAATGTGTCCCTCAGCAGCAACTCAATAACCTATTTCTTCTCATCAGAATAACTTGGACAGGCACACAGCTGTCAGTATGCAGGAACTGTGCAATATCACTACAACATCGACCAGAACACACATACAATGTATGCCTCTTTCACACTCACAAAGAAACACTCACTCCCATAAATAAAGTGTGTAAATATTTTGGTATTGTATCAGTCAATTAAAAAGATACATTTCTATCTCAATTTGCAGTTTTATAGGATTTATTTATTTTATGAAACGAACTCCATCTGACCTCGTGCAGGTGCGTTTTGTACCAAAAAGGTATTAGAGTACTTCTCAGAAGGAAGGGTATTAATCAGGTACAGATCTGATAGTAAGGAGATTAGAGATGGATATACTCCCAGCCCCTGGCCTCAGCCCCGGTCCCTTATGCATCTGAACTGTTTGGATCACTCCCTACAGGCCATGCATGGTCAGCAGACTGAGAGTTTAACCAAGGAGCTTAGTCAGGACTGGATCACAGCTGACCCGATAACACACTCTCATCGTTGTGACCCAAAAATTACACCAGCGCCACAGACGTGCACAAAAACTACAACATTCCCATGCTGACTGCTGAGTAGAGACTGTGCAGGCATCGAAGCATCATTCACTAAGACACACACACATTTAGAAAGAGTAAAGAGAGTGTACAACTGCACTCATGTATTGCTTGGACTCAGATTTGTGATTATTCTTCATAAATCATACCCTTAAAGTTTGATTTAATATACATTGTGTTAAAGGTGTTATCTCACATCCTGAATTGCATCATCATTTTAATATGTATACACGCTAACTCTGATTTTGTGTGTCATGCTGTTGAAGCTCTGTTAATCAGATTATACTTACACGTATTGTACAGTGGATAGATTCATAACGTTAATGGGATTTGCCCTACAGATTGCGGCAGAGGGCTTGTCATTCCAATTGTGTCGATAATGATCATTTAACCCAAAACCTGAGGCAGTATAAGCCTGAGTGTCTGTTCTAACTGAAAGGAAATACCTGGAACTCAAATGAGCTGCTAAACAATCTGCACTACCTGCGAGATGATAGAGTTTAAGTGGATTATTCTGATCTCCTTCTGTATAAACACACACTTACACTTATACTTTCGCTTCATTTTTGCTCACTTTTAAAATTTTTTGTGTGGTAAAATCTCACTTATTCTTTTGAGATTAAATGACAATTTAACTGAAAAAAGACTTCCACTTCAGCTGAGTGCTTGTCTGTGCCTGTCCCTTTGGTGGTATCTGTATTAGGACAGTGGGTGTCCTCTGGCCATGAAATGGCTGCATAATTGAGTTGTACATGGCTGAACCTGATCAGAGATGGTTCACTGGTTGAGCGAGACTCCATGCACTAACACTCCATGCACCAACGGTACCCCAGGGCAGCCTACCATGCTCAGCACCTACTATATTTCTCCCCCTCCATCCACTACAGGACAAGAACGGAAAGGAGGAAAAAAATGCTGATTGTATTCTGATAGATTTTTGTGGCCTTGGGCAATGGAATTAAAAAGATTAACAGTTCATTATGAAGTAGAGCACATTGATTAGGCCATTGACAGATGGGCTAGTAGCTAAAGTCCAAATGTAACAATCTAAATGTCACGAAAATTGGCACTTACCATCTCCCAATTGATTTTTAATTTCTCCTATTCTCAGCTAACATTTGAAAGTGCGTTTCAAAAGTGGCATAATGTAGAGAAGAGTGGCCCTATTGAGTTTTAATGGGAGGGCGATTGGAGGATAACAAAGTTGTATCATTAGTGCAGATGATATCTTTGCCTTACAGGGTCCAATGTCAACTTTGATATTTCGCTCATGAAAGGTCAGTTTACATTCATGAAGTGCTTTTTAGGTGATACAGTGCTTCTTCTGCAATTTCAGGTGGATGACGAATACATTTAATCAATCAGACCCGGCTGGTGTCACATATCAATATTTTTTTCACGGGTTTGCCATTGCCACGCTGCAGCCTTGCCCTCATTCTGAATCTGCCTTTGATTAATTGATCATCACTGCGGAGCTTTTGGACACTAGTGTCACTGCTCCAAATAGCACCGTGAAGCAGAGTCTAACACAGCTGTTGCCTGAGGGGTGTAGGGTCATTAGGAACAGTGTTAGGGGGATGCTGACAGATGGCTTGTTGCTCCTAAGGTGCTAACAACCTTTGACACACATAGCAGTCCACTGTCCACCCCTCCTGGCCCCCTTCGATCATGTAAAGCTGCATTTTACCCTGTCCAAGAGGTTTAGGGAGGAACTAAGTATACTGACAGCTTCTGTACACTAAGACCTGTTTACCACGTTGACACTGCTGCCTTTTGTATGAGTGGTGGGATACTGGTGTGACCTCTGTAGCCCAGTGCCATCCCACATCCCATCCCACCCGCAGAGGGAATGTCATGCGTTCATATGTAAAAACTGCCATGCATGCTGTTTATACAAGAGGTGCTCGTTGTTTTGTGTTTGCCTGCTCCTGTCCCAGCTTCCCAGGCCTGAGTGTTTTTCAGCTGGGAATTCTCTTAAGGCTGAAGGGCCAAGCAAACATTGACACTCAGTCACTGCTGCTGCTCCTACACAATAAAAAAATTATTTTCGCCCAGCCATGTCACCCCTAGAATTTATAGTACTCAAAACACATTTACAACTTGCATTTATTTGTCAGGTCTTTTTTTATTTTTAATTTAAGTAAATGAATTTCTCACACACCTGTGATTCTAATATCATAATATCATATGTTAACAGATTTTTTTTTTTTGTATCAGATTCAGGCCAGAAGAGTCTAATGAATCAGGCTTGTTTGCATTGTTCTATTCATCACTGGTGTTTTGGGAATATTCATCATCTGTGCTTTATTGGATTCCCGCTCATCAGCTCTGCATTTGACAGACAACTGCCTGGCGTGTTAGTTGTTAGCATGGAGGCAGCGATGTTGAAAAGAGATCACGCCTCTTGTATGTAGTCGTGTTTGTGTCAGCTCAACCCTCCACCATAATCACCCACCCTCCTCCAGCCCCCTCCGGGCTCCTGTTTTCTCTTTGCCATTAAATTGTGAAATCTACTTACTGTGTTGCCAGCCTGATCCCACTCAAGCTGCGTAATCTCCTTGTAATAGAGTGTGAATACTGCCCAGCAATAAATCAGCACCTCATCAGTGCACTTTATTAAATATAGACACCAACAGACAGCTCTTAGTATATTCAATTTACCCTCTGACGTAGGCTTCAACACAGGAGATAAAGATAGATTGAGCAATCAGGTGGATGCTGAGGCCTGAACCCAGGCAGGAGAGTGGGAGGAAGGCGGAAAAGCTGCAGGGAGATTGAGATGGGGGTAAAATCGGAGGCAGACAGGCAGCCACGAGCATGCAGGGCCAGGAAGGGGGAATCTGTCAGGCAGGTTGCGGGGAGGGCTTGTTTAGTTATTGTGACACTTGAACAGGTACATCCAGCATCACGATTATATGTGTGGCCATAATCTCTGTGAAATAAGTAGAAATTCTGAAATCGTAGCATCTGTGGAGAATTTGGGGCTTATATAAAGTGCTTTGTGCGAAATCTTATATGCTGATGTGCCTTTAAGTGATCGCCAGCAGAGCGCCATACCTCATTAAGCAATGTTACTTGATGGCAGCGAAGATAAATTATGTGTAATTATGGCAGTGATGATTCGTCCTGGTCTTTGGGACTGAACAGAGATATGTAAAGTCAGTATTGGCCAGTGGGACCCTGGGGAGGGCTAACCACTTCTCTGCTAGGGTCACGAGGTCATAGGGTGCAGATTAAAACAAGGGGATTACTGTATTTAACGTCCTCCAATCTCATAATGTTCACAGGCTGCTGGTCAAATCACCCATTCTTCAGCTACTTGCAGTGGAATGATGGGCTGGTTATCATGTCGAAAGCAGGCAGATAGCCGGGTCCCCTGAAAGCGAGCGCTGGAGCGATTAATTTTCAGTCATCAAGCTCTTCTCCACCGAGTCAGTTTAGTTTGTATTGACACGATTTTGTTCAATATAAAAAACAGCCTTTGCATCATCAATTTATTGTCCAGGGAAAGCTCCTCAGCAAACTGAGCTGTTTGTGTTGTACATGTAGCTGGATTTCAGGTCAAATTATTTATGTCAAGCACAGCAATTTATTACCAAGCTGCTATTGATTGGATCCTCCTGATGCTGTCATGTAAATTCAAGAAGAATCACGGTCGGCAGCTGCAGGTTACACACACACCAATCTACAGCCAGCCTGCACGTGCACATTATGAAACTGCTCAAAATTTCTGTATTGGCTCTACATCTAGTGTGTCACACTTTTCCAGATTAGATGAATCCATACAAATCAGAGGTGCCTACTTTTTTTTTCCTTTGTCCTCTCTTCTTTTAAACTGCCATCTGAAATATAAAAAAAAGAAGCTTTGATATATAATAAGCTTATGGCAGCTTGATCATTCAGCCCAGTTTGAGGTTAGAAAAAAAAAGACGTCCTCAACCTCTGGGGTCCTGTTAGGGGCAGTTTTACTCCAACTGGAGCCCGGAGAGCACTTGACTTGGCTGAGGTGAGATTGCCGCTGGGCAGAAGTCTTCAGGGCCTGCTTGTCCTTCTGATAGCTGCCCATGATAGATCAGCCCCTGTCCAGCCAGAATTACTCTCTTTCCTCTTTCTATCTCCCTTTTCCTTTTCCCTCATTCTTCGGTCCTCTTTCGCTCGCTCTCTCTCTTCCTTATCTCTCTCCTCTCTGGCCCATATCTTCTCCTCTCTTTTATCCCCCATTTCTCTGCCTCTCTCCCTCTTGTCATCTTTTTCTTTTTCTCTCCCTCCCTCTGTCTGCTCTGTTGTCTGATTGAGGGTGAGTTACGAGGGGGCTGCAGCTGGAGGGGGCCACCGTGCCTCGTAATTACATCTCTTTTTATTACCCGCGCTAATGGCCCTCGGGGAGAGGGAAACAATAATAAATTAATAGAATATGAACTCCAGCTCAACAGAAATCTCCAGCATTTCATTTTGGACCGTCCTGTGCTCTGGCAGATGAAACAGTGCTCTGATTAATCTCTGTAAGGGGTTTGAAGCAGCCGTCTGCGGGTTTGGGCTGCCCCCTCCTGCCCACAGCCGAGGGCTTTTGGGGAAATAAAAGGAGAGATGATGGTTGTGGCTTCTGTTGCTGGTCTTTAGTGGTCTTGTTTGCACCCTTTGAGCTATTAATGATGAAATTAGTGGTCAGGTGAATGATTATGTAGAGTAGCTCCTTTATCACCGTTGTTCCTTTGTCTAGATTGAATTTCAGCGATGCACATGCAGGATAAAATATGTCACACCAGGGAATTTTTTGAAGTGAAAATCTGTTTGAAACATAAATGTATGATCACTCGTTGAGCAGGGTGCTTAAGTAAAAGTAAACAAAGAAAAACTCAAGAACTGCATTGTTGTTATTCCCACATTCTGACTGCAACGACTTTCAGGCAGAAATCCACCGGTGCACTCAGCAGCGGAGTGGAAAAGGCCCTTCAAGCGCACAGACAGGCCTCTCTGATTTGGTCAATATTGTGTCATGTTTGGTCAAACCCCGCCAAGGCAGTGGGCTGGAAATGAAGATGTAAATATTGATATTTCATTAGAGGAAATCACCCACTCCGACGGCACTTAACCGGGCCACCTTCAGAACGCGGCGGCCGGAGCGCCGTGTGACCTGCAGAGTCGGGAAGTCACTTCATTACTCGATTAAATTGAGTGGAAAAAGGCGAGGCAACGACACGAGATCCCATTTGGAGCGATAATTTAGGCCCTGAAGAGAGAGGATGGAACAGGGGAAAAACACTACCTCTCCATCTCACAACACTGGATTAAATTCAAGGACTTTTAGCGTCAAAGGTAATTGTAGGCTGCTGGGCTGCATGTGTGCATATGGCTGAGAGGTGTCTGTTGTATCAGAACAACTCTAAAGCCACTTCAACAAGCCCTGAACAAGGCCTTCACACGGGCTGTCATATCGGGAGCAGCGTTTTAGTTCCGCTTCAGTCCTTCTTGGCATTAAAAGGCTACACAAAGCCTTGCCTGTGATTGTGATGCCAACCTGATGCGGCAATCAAGACCACGTCCACGCTTGCATGACAATTTCTCTCTGGCCAGTCCACATTCTGTCCAACATAATGGCCACGTATGCAGACAAGGAAATAACACAACAAAGGATTTTAAAATGCCGTCTGGATACGTGTAATGGCACAGGGCTTTATAAAATATGGCTTATTGCCGTCACTGATAATAGTCAAGTGTTTTGAGTGCTTTCGGCAGTTTGCTTTGTTGGGTCTAATTTGGGCTCTTCAGACCTCTGACCGGTCCACCCGGGCACTCGCACCTTTCAGTTAGCACTCTATTCTACTGACTATTGATTCCCCTTCAAAATGTGAAGGCCCTCACATTCTGATCACAATCTGTTAATTAATGTATCCTCCAGCTCTTCCCCTGCAGTGGTCATCACCACGATAAGGGAAATTGAACACTGAGGTACTACTCTCTGTGGCTCTTCTTTTCTCTCCGCCTGTCTCTCCCTCTCTCCATCCTGTTTCTTTTTCACTTTCTCTCACGCTTCCTCATTATGGCTCTTATTCTTCTCGGGCTGCTTGTGTATGTGTGTGTTCGCGGCATCCTGGCAGGAGGAGATAAACATCCGGCTGGTGGCTGCACCCTCGTAAGATCATTTATATTTAAGAGAAAACGTGGGGCGTAGGTGCTGTGAGCGCCCTGGTCAATACTGTAATCTATCGCCTCTTAATCACACAATGGCAGGTAGTGTGGCAACAGCAAACTTGTAAAAGCAATCATATTAATCAGGGGCGGAGCTGAAGAGCCTAATATGCTGTCAGAATGAGCCGCCTGCAGGAACGCCGTGCAGGGGGAGGGGAGGTGGGAGACGGAGGGGAACGAATGAGGGGAGCGTTGGGGGGTTCATGCAGTTTATTGACAGCTAAAGGGTAGTACGGAGGGAGAAGGGATGAGATGGCTATCTGGCTGTCTGTTCCTCAGTCCCTCCATCTCTTTGCCTTTACCCTTTTTAATGTGTTTGAATTTCTCACAGCTCATCTTTGGGGGATCTAGCAGTTTGTTTTATTTAATGTTCTATTCTGAGCATATGTAGAGGTGTTGGAGTGGAAATGACAGCAGTTTGATGCGCCCGTGCCAATTTCAGCTCATCCAGCTGCTGCTGAAGAACGTGGCCCTGGTTTTAAGCAGGTCTTCAGGCTGGGCTTGAACCATGTGACCCCCTCAGTGCTGCGTGTATGTGTGTGCTTTTATGTGTATGGATTTATGTGCATACATATAGATGTCACGATCCGCTTGTGCACATGTGTCTGTTTGTTTTCCTGGTTGACACATGTTTGTGTATCTGTGTATGTGTGTGTGTGTGTGCGTCCCCTCATCACCTCCTCCTGTTACACAGTGCATGTCATGTCCTCAACCCCTCCAATGAGAATGTGTCTCGGTGCTAATCCCCCTCACACCAATAGAAGAGTGACAGGATACAAGGGGTAACCACATGGCTTTGTGTATCCCAGACCTTTGCACCGATTTACTGTCCTCACTTACAGTAAAGCCCACTCAAGTGCTCTGACACCGGCTCCAAAGAGGCCCTTCCACTGTGCATTTAAAATTAAACACCACTCGCTAACATGTGCCTTGGCGTGCACTCTCTGCTACCAAGGCATGTTTGTTTTACTGATCAACTCCAAGATCACATGGTGTCACTTTTCTCTCTACTTTGAGATACTTTCTTTTACTTTGTAAATTCTTTTTAATAAAGAAGCCTTTTGTTAAGTCATGTAAAAGGTGTGAATTTTTTTTTTCAGATGTGACATCTATAATTATACACTCTGCTTCATTTATGTTGCTATCCTGTCGTCATATAGTTTCTGTCTCTTCCCGTTCAGGCTTTTCTACTCTGTCTCTGGGAGACCAGATGAGTCTACTGCAGAGCGCCTGGATGGAGATCCTCATCCTCAGCATCGTGTTCCGCTCATTGCCGTACGAAGATGAGCTGGTGTACGCTGAGGACTACATCATGGACGAGGAGCACTCACGGCTGACAGGCCTGCTTGACCTCTACGTCTCCATCCTGCAGTTGGTCCGCAAATATAAGAAGCTCAAAGTGGAGAAGGAGGAGTTTGTAACCCTCAAAGCCATCGCTCTCGCCAACTCAGGTTGGTTATCTTCAACACACTGACACGTCATATATGGCATGCAAACACTTTAAGAATTTTTTTTTTTGTTTTAATGAAGAACTAAATAATTAAGCATGAAAAGTGAAGGAATTTCTAGATTTGAATTATAAAACACACAAAAAATAAGTTTTTACATTAATAATAATAATAATACATGGTGTTAATAAAGGCAGAAATATCAGTGTTAATCAAATTTAGCAAAAAGCACAATATCTAAATACTTTTTTAAACAAAATTTAATCACAATTGACTACAATTTTATTTTTTATATTGCTGCACTTTTTTAACCCCAAGATTTATTATTTCTTATTTACTCTTCATTTTCATAAAAGATTTAGTAAAAAATATGTTATATGAGGTGAAATATAACTCTATGCTGTTAATTAAACTAAACCAAAAATACAGTGCACATAAAATAAAACAACAGAAGAGAAAAATAAAGCTTTTAGCATTTTATTTAGCAAATGAAAAACATTTTTATGCAGACAATATATAAAAAGTACACTGAAGTTAAACCTTTAGTTTTAAAAAGTCACAACGCATTCCTCATGTGTATTATTCAGAATATTTTACTTTCTCCTCACTGGACCTCTGAGGGTTGCACACTAGGCAGTGTAATATTCAGAAACTAGGTTTTGTCTAACACAGTTTCAGAAATGACATTTCTTAGTTTTTCAGGAGTTTTTCAGCGTAACCTTTAGTTTGTAGTGTGAGATGGAGAGATGGAGAGAAGATAAGGCCAGTGGAGGAGGGAGCTTTTTTAATTGAACACCTTCCGTGTTGTGGTATTTCTCCAGCGCTGCCTCTCCCTCCTCTTTCTCCATAACAGTAGCTGCAGGGCACAGCAGCCACGGGAGATAAATTTAGCATTTCATTAGGAGCACAGGGGCTGTCAATAAAATGTGTTAAGTCGAATGGAATGAGTATCAGGGAGTGATAGGCCTCGTTTGTTCCAATGCGAAGACGGCACGCTGCTATTGACAGGCAGCTTTTGAGGAAGCAGGACCTGTCCCGCTCTGATCAATGCACGCCTGGGTCACCGGGCCGCTTTCCCTTGTTTTGTTCGGGGGTTGAAAAATGAAAATGCTGATGGTGGGACTTTGCTTTCAGACAACAGAGCTTTGGAGGGGAGGTGGGGTGAGGGAGAGAGGAGAGATGGGGGTCGGGGAGAGAAGAGGAGGAGGAGGCGGGTGTCCGGAACGTTAGAACAAGGTCTCTGGAAGATCACTCTCCCGGGAGCCCCACTGTCTGACAGCTGTGAAAATTCATAGCGATTGATTTTGTAATTAGCAGTTTATCAATCGGATCGACGTGGGCTCACTGATGGATTGCGAGGAAATTGTTTCTTCAAAGTTGTTTTTTTTTTTTTTTTAACTCTACGCCTCCTCCAATGACTGCAAACTGCGTGCTCGCTGTCTGCTGCCCTCTTTTCCTTCCCATCTGTTGAGATGTCTCCATCCTTCTTTTTATTTCCCTCCTCTTTTTTTCCCCCTTTGCTGCAAAACATCCCATTAAAGCACGGTTCAGATCAGGTTTATTGCTAAAATGTGTTTGCGTGCGTGTGTCTGCGAGTGTGAAAAATAGAACAAAACATGGGTTTGATTTGTAAAAATGCAGCTTGTTAGGGTGTGAATGCAGCCTCTGTGAAAAGAACATGAGATAATTATGTCACACCACATCCTCATCTGAGATTTTTTTTTTTTTTTTTTTTTTTGCCTTTTGTTCTTCCATCCTCCCTTTCCCACCCCCCCTCCCACATTCACTTTACAAAACGACCTACTTCATTTTACCACTGTGGATTTGAAAACCGTCAGGGTGAGAAATGTCTCAAGGTCTTGGGAATACAGTTGTTCCAGTCAATGAATTTGGGGCGAAGCCTGAAATCTGTTTTGCCTTTTATTGTCCCGTGTGGTAAAATATGCACCGCCAAGGTGAGACGAGTCAGGCAGCCAATGACATGCTGCCTCCGGAGTGCCAGATGCCAGTTAACCAGTGAGAGAAAGCTCGACCCCGGACTGTCCCTGAGAGAGAGACAGAGGGGGAGGCTAGGGGACAGAGACAGAAAAAAAGGCGAGAATTGGAGGGGAGTGTGGTAACATGATGTACAGTGGGATCAGTAAAAAACGCTGGCACTGTAGCGAAACGTTATAGGAGTGAGGAACACCGGAGGAAAGCCAGACTGAAACTGCAGACTGCTCTAAAACTGCTCGGGAGGTGGGAGAGGTTTGGGCAGACTGAAGCTGACAGAGAGTCACAGTTTTTGTTGTTCACAGTAGAATATTGTAAGCAAGACCTTTTTTGGAATGGGCAAAATTGATCTCCGTTATTTACTCAGCTTTTTCGTTGCATCTAGCAATCAAGTGTTTGATTTCCTGTCCACATTCATGGTCAGAAGCCCATCTGAGGGAGCAGGAAGGAGATTAATTGAAAGCAAGTGTTGTATTCATCTCACGCTTGTTTATGGTGTCCAATTCTCTAATGGAGCCCCCCTTTTTTTCTTTGTTTTTTTGTGTTTGAAAACAATCTGTCCTTTGGAACAGTGAGGTGTTTAACGTGTACTCACTCAGCAGAGATTGGGTGCTATTCATGCCATTGTTACTGGAGGATAACATTGATTTTCAGTCCCAGTGGTCAAGGGCCATATGAATACCCCACCCAGCCTGCCAAAGAATAAATATATAAATAAAATAAAGCAGATGTTGTTGCTGTTTTTTTCCTTTTTTATGATCAATTCTTTATCTTGTCAGGGCGTGAGTTATACTGGTAATGTGTTTCTTACCTTGCTGCTACTGACAGAGCAGTAAAGATCAATCATGAGATTTAATTTTGTTTTAGAAAAATCCATTTCCCATGACTGCTGTTATATTACCAGTGTCTCAAAGTGCAAACTACATTTCTTACAAGTTCCCTTTTTTTCTTTTCAAATTTGAAAATCCATCAATCTTTCATGCTGCTTTCTGTGCTCTCGTCCCGTCAGACTCCATGCACATAGAGGACATGGAGGCGGTCCAGAAGCTTCAGGACGCTCTCCACGAGGCCCTGCAGGACTACGAGAGCAGCCAGCATCAGGAGGACCCACGGCGGGCTGGCAAACTGCTCATGACCCTGCCCCTGCTGAGGCAGACAGCCACTAAGGCTGTGCAGCACTTTTACAGCATCAAGGTGCAGGGCAAGGTGCCCATGCACAAACTCTTCTTGGAGATGCTGGAGGCCAAGGTCTGATCGGAGGGAGGCTGACAGGCCACGGCGACAGCGGAGGGCTGCATTACTGATACAGAAAGTGACTTGAACCAAGGCTGAGGGTTCTCAGGAGAGGGAGACGCCCACTGAGTGCAGGACAGACACTGACCTCCCTCACTCCTCCTCTATCTGGAGCCCTGGGACACTACATAAAAAAGAACAAATGCAAAACTTGGTTATTAGTATAAATATAAAAATGATGCAGATTAATTTAAAAATATATAAGAAATACTATGTACAGTAATAATTTTTTGGTTTTTGTTAATTGTCAGTGGTCATGCTGTATATGAAGAAGGACCCTTCTGTCCCTCAGCGTCTTCAGAATAAGCAGTTGCCAGATCTTGATAACAAGATAAAGAAGATTCTTTTTTCAGAAAACTAAAAGTTCCTAAAAATTTTGTTCTGAAGACAGCAGAGGTGTCAACAACGATAAACAGACTCACTTGTCTCACAGTTGTGTTTTTGCCTGGACTTGACCAGGATATGTAAATATTTATTATTTGGAAGACTGAGTGTACAGTTCAAAGTCTGGTGAACTTGGTGGCCATTTTCTCTTATTCTCCTCCTGGAAAAAAAAAATGAACTAAAGGTGTTACCTTAATGTGAACTCTTATCAGTTTAAATGTCCTTGGATATACCTCTCCAGAGCAGTAAGCCGTGTGATCTTTGTGGATCTGTCTCTGACTGGAAGACTTGCTGGTCCCATGTTTAACCAAACTAGCATAGGCAGGTACAATAGTCAATCGTCTTATTCTGTAGTAACTCAGCAATAAAAGGGAGCTGTTGGGGGTTAACTTTCATGTGCTTTTCACTGCTGCTGTTGCTAAAAGACCATGCCTGCGTGTATCTCTGTCCCACTAGTGGGACGTACCGCTGTACTGCTGTTTCACACTAGTGTTGCTCCTCTTCTGAAGTGGTTTGTCCTGATGCTGCTCATGCAACCAACTGAAGTCCCGATTTGGTCATTGTTTAAGCCTGTGGAAATTGCCTCTTAACATGCAAATAGATGACCTGATTCAGGCCAGGTGAAAGATAATCAGCGGGTTTGGTGTGGCAGTATCAAAGGATTTATGCCGAGTGGCAGAAGTCCAGGAGATTCCATGTTCAAACAATCAGAGGCCCATATGTCAACCACTCTATTTTGGGCCCCTTTAAGCCTGTGGCAGAGTCATCCCACACACAGGGAGCAAGGTGCCCAGCATCTGCTCTCACCATTTTAGACACCTCCTGTCTTTTAATAGCTGTGCCTGCATTTATAGGGCTTCGACCAAACGGAGGTAAATGGCAGGTGCAGAGCCCGAGTGGTGGCTCTTCACACTGGGTTTATTTTTAACCCAGCGGGAGGTTGTTGTCTGCGCAGCCTCGCGCCAGGAGTACAGTAGACACGTGGAACAGTTCTTCTTGACCTCATGTTGACACAGTGGCTAGTGCAGAGTAACACCCTTCCCACCGGCCAGGAGGTGGGCAGGCAGGCAGGCATCTGTGAGGAGAACTCGGGATGCCCGAGCGTGCACATGTGAATAGCTATGCAAGAAACAAAGTGTCAGCATGCTCCAAAGGGTAACAGCAACCCAACAGTGTGTCAGTACAAGGTGTGATCTCTGGTGGGAGAAAGATCTCATACTCCCTTCTCCCTGTGTTTAGCTGCAGGGCCATTACACTGGGTGTGAGTAATACTGTAGTCCAGTCTAACTGATCCATGCCCCTGGTTTCCATGTGAGAGAGAATGTGTTGCAGGCGAATGCTTATACTGCTGAAGGATTTTATGTGATGTGATAAATTGTGGCACTGTCACAACAATATGATACTGTGATCAAAGCAATCCCTGACATTGCAGTAGGGTAGAGTTGCCGCCATGCTTGGGATATCAGTGGCTAGCACTGATCCAGTGGCCGGCATGGCTTTTTATACAGCAGCCTGATTGGCCACGTAATAGAGGGCGACTACCCACTCCTGCTCCTGCTCCCCAACTTAACTAGCCGCTGTCCAGTTAACAAGCTCCACTGTAGAGGGTGACATTATAACTTGAGTTGTTTTACTGTTGTGCAATACAACAGGGACCAATTCTGACTGAAACCATGCTGAAAGCATGCTTTTACTTAGATTTGGGAGAATTTGTATGCTATTAAGTGACATATTCTACGTCCCTCTAATCAGAAACATGTATCCTGTATATCAGAACTATATTTGATTTGCTCTACTGATAAAAGACTTTTGTGCTTATTTCAATAAAAGTGCAGTATAAATGAAAACTTTTGCAAGAAATCTTTGAAAATAGAATTTTGTAGTGGCCCAAGATGATCAGCCATAAAAATCATAATAATTTTGATTATTTTTACCTTGCAATATGACACTGTGTTAAGGAAAAGACACCATGTCTTACATTACAAGATGTGTCTACGTGTGTAAATATATCAGCATCAATACAGTAGGTTGCCGAAATACCATTGAAAATAAAGTATGCAGCGCCCTGCTGACTACTACCTCATTATCATATTGTCAATATTTCTCTGATTCAACACTTTCTGCTCTATATCATCCTCACGTCTGTGACATACCTGAGCCATCCATGTTTTTTTATCAAAAAACCTTCTCCTCCCTCAGTGCTCCTGCCAAAATATTTGTAATTGTAGTAACTGATCTTCTCCTCCCCTTCATTCTTCATAGATCTGTTTGTAAAGGTAAAGCATGCTTCACATTGACCATATGACTTGGCCATCAGTGGGTGTGACCCCCATTTTGGTTACTAAGCGGGTATGTGTTTATATGAACATCAGTGTGTCAGAATTGGTCCCTTGATGACAAATTGCAGACAGGGGCAGGTTACTGATTTCCTGCTTCTGTGCTATGAGTATTTATGGTGTGAAATATATCATTTGGCGATGGTGTACATTGATATCTCTGATCGTTGAATCACCAATATCTGTGTAACTTTTATGTTTTGATTTTCAAAAAGGTAAAGGATCAATGAATTAAATACTCACTGAACTCTGTGATTCTTTTGTGTTCTGACTAAAAATCTGTTCTCAGGAAAACCGCGATGAGGGAAAAGTTTTAGAAATCGTATCCAATCAGTCGACAGTGTTTACAGTAGCAGCTTTCCTAGGCCAACAGCCATGCCGGCAGCTCTGTGAGGCGGGTGAAACCTCAGCATGCTAATAATACACACATTTGCTCTTTACTGTGCTCACACTACCACCAGTATAGTGTGTCTACTCAGTTATTAACCCAGTGGAGCAGCCCTTACCCTAACCCCGCCCTGTGCTCGGTGTAAATACCCATTCTGATTTGGCCACTCTCACACACACACACACAGATACAGATACACTGAGTGGAAGTTCAGCGATGGGACAGAACAAAGAGCAGATTGGAGCTCCCAGAAGACCAGAGATTGGTGGCAGTAAGTGAGGCAAGCCAGCGAGAGATTCACGCAGGCCACCCAACCATCCAGCAATCAACCGCAGCCACTGCAGGGCCGGGAACTGTTGAAAATGGATCCGTCACAGGAAACAGGCAGACAGACACGCTAACGCTGATGGAGGTGGGGGGGAGCGAGGGGCTGTAGCTCCATTATTTCAGGAAGCTGATATTCCAGGGAGTTAAAGTATTCCCTTCTCTATATAATTATAAGAGCCAATTTCCCTTTTTGAAATAATGTCTTGCTAGCCAATTAATTGTAATAATCCTCTATGTGGAAACAATGGCATCACAAGACAAGAAACAAGATGAAATTGAGGATGAAAGGGAAAGAAAAGGAGACGCGGAGGCAAACCAAATGTGGAGCACATGATGCCGGGCGCTGGTTTTTTAAAAGCAATGTGCTCCTCATTTCTCATGCAAATCATCCAGTTGGACCAGATATTGCCATCAATAAGTTTCTCACAGATACAGTAGCAAGGCTATCATTTACCTCCATTGACAGGTCAAAACACCTTTCATTAGAGTTACGAGGCATCTCATCAAGATGCGGCCCCGCTCGCAGCTGTATGACTGCTGTGTATTGCTTAAGTGTGTTTCATTATTCCCAAAGCAACGTTGATGATGGTGAGGGAAAGGATTACACGTCAGGGTGAGTGATTGGGTTTGAACAGAGCTGCTGCATACACTTTGTATCAACCCAGGGCTCAAATTACACTTAGGTTGAAAACGGAGCACGTAAATGCCCAGGAGAGCTTGTGGCACAGAAATGAAGAGTGGGCCACCATCTTTCTCTCTCTCCCTCTCCTTGTTTCTGTCTCACATATACGCACACTTTTCATCTCTTTTCTTTTGTCAGATTTTCTTTTGACCCTCCCTTCCGTCTCCCTTCGCCTCCTCTCCGAGCTCTCCTCCTTGTTTTTGAGGCGCAACCGTTCTTTATGGGCATTCTTATTGTTCCACTGATTCTGTTATGTGTATTTATTGCTCCATTTGTGAAATTGGAGGCACCGGCCGACAAGCCTATTACTATTCAATAACAGGAGCTGGGCATTTTCACAACCGTGGGCTATCAATGTCCCCGACAGAAACGTTACGTCACATCAATTTCCAAAGGCAGACGGTTTGCTATATTGTTGTTGTGTATAATATTGGACAAGAATATTCGCCCGTCTTGGCAGAGGAAACTGTGAATGGCAGCAGTCAACAGCACGTCCCATCTTCAACAAAAGGACAATGCAATTGGTTTAAGAGTAGATCTATTTCCTAATAGATATCCTGGTTAGTGCTGTGCTGTACCTGTCCCACTAGCAGTATCTGAGCCATGCATCCCCACACCTCTGACCCTGCCCAAGACTCTCTTTGGCTGATCAATAGGCTGTCAAAGTGCCTAGCAGGCACACAGACCAGGCCATCTGAGATTTCGCCCTCTCATTGTCCATCTTCACTGTTTTAAGTGCATTTATCAGGTTACAGTCCAGCTCTCCTCACCACTTAATGCATGGTTGAGCTGCTGTCCTAAAAAACCTAATGGCCGTCAGCAGACCTTTGTCCCAGTTTGTCAAATTGCTCTGGTTACATTTTTCATCAGACCATTATGCAATCATACAGTGAAAGGAGAGACTCTGAGCATAAGTACAGTTTAAATACCCATTTTGATCTGATGTCATTCTACTGTAGGTGTCTGAAAAAAAAAATCTGGAACAAAAATGGGAAATATTATATGGATCCTTGTGTTTTTTAAATGACTCCCGTCTGTTTCTGGGCCAAACTACGGTTCTGGTGCTGCATGAGCGAGTCTCACTGTTTCAGATAAGCGGTATAAAAATTAGGCGAATCCGCAAAACCCCCTGAGAACACGTCCCAAAGGATCCCGAGAGAAGACACCACACAAGACGAGTTGGGATGAGACCGCGCTGACCCTCCAGCATTGCAGAGAAAATGCCACTTTTAGCTGAAATCAGCGCACTTGTGTTCTCCAACACACTTGAACATTGTAGGAACACAAGCGCCGAGAGAGAGCAGGTAGGTAATAAACTGTATACTCACACACACACACACACACACACACACACACACACGCATACACACACACACACACACACACACACACAGATAACTGCATGTGAAGGGTTTTGTTCCTTCATTTGAGATTTATTTACCCAACTGTATCTTTATCTGTGCTGCTCACTGATATGAAGCTGTGGGGGGAGCAGAAATATTTCCAACTATCTGCCGAATGTATCTCCCTCCATCCAAGGAAAACACTGTTGTGGGATGTGGGGGGGCTCCTCTCCCTACTGTTTTATTGCCTCTGCCATGTATTCACACGTTCTTATGGGCTTTTCCAATTTAACCACTGGTTTGGAAATAATGAAGGGAGATAAGGAACATTGATAAGCATGGATACGTCCATCAAATGGAGAAAAACTCACACAGGGTGCTGTGTGTGCTCACTTCACAGGCGTTTAACACAATTACAGTGTTATTACTGTGTCGGGGCCTGTGTTTGGAATTATATTAAGACATTTGCTTCATCTGAGTGTGCAGGTGTGATTGCTCTATGCTTTTAGAACCAGAATCTGACATTAGAATTGCATCTCTTTTATGAATTTTCCCCTTTTTTTTAAAAACAAATATAGGCATGATTTTAGTAGATTTGCGAATTGCACGTTTAATATCTTTCTAAATATTGTGATAAAGTCTTCAAAATGAGTGAGCTGTGAAAGCAGAAACACAAATCTGTGCTTGTTGGTACCGTGGATCCTGGGATTCATGGTGCCGTAGACTTCCAGGGGTCCAAGGAGCAGGGAGGAAATGGTCAGGCTCAACTCCAGAGGGAGGCCACGGATGGGCCTGACCTTTTCGGTATGTCAAGCAAAGGTTAGAAATCTCCACTGGCCTTAAAGCAAATGCACTTGTTTGCCATAATGGAGGAGGCCCCTGCCTTTTTTGAGCCAGAGACCAGGTCTGATCCCAAGAGAGTTCGCTCTGATGGAATTCTTTCTCTCTCTACACACACACACACACACACACACACACACACGCACACACACACACACACACACACTGAGCCCACTGTCTCCACTCCTGCTTTGCCGTATAATTAAGTTCGAGTGAGTGTCAAGCTTTCCTGCATCACACAAACCGAACTCCACGTTTTATACGACTAAATTCCATTTCTTATCGTAGAATGTGCTGCATCATATTTTACATCATGACCATCCTTATTATCATTTTCCTGTCATTTCAGAGGGAGATGAACAGGGAGTCAAACAGCGTGATGAGAGTGCATGTGAAGGGAAAAATAGACACATGATCAACCGCGTAAAGCCCCAGCCAACAAGGAAACCACCCATCCCTTATCCTCTTATGAGATATACTATAGAATTCTCATAAATATTGGTAAGACACTCCGTCTCGGGCCTATAGACATATTGTACATCATATAACACATATGACCGCTCGTAATTCACACATTTATATTCATAAACGTGATTTTGTATTTAAAATATGACTCATAAAGCGTGATATATGGAAATTGACAGATCATATGTGATTCCTGAATTAAATATCAAATAGATCACATGTTTTATGGCCTTTTCTCTCCTCTCTCCTTGCCTGAGAAAGGAGCCTTGACCATGCAGGTAATTTACAGTGTTATGGGATGAGTGCAAAACATGCTGTAAATAAATAAGACTCGACCCATTTCGTTTTAGGACAGTGGGGAGGTTAGCCACCCCCCCCCTTTATACCCCACCCTGCTGCCCCACTGAAACAGTGATGTCCCCTCGCTGGGTGCATCTGTATATCACCCTGAGAAGAGGAGACCGCAAATGGGGCAGCAAGCGACACTATGCAGTCCATTTGCTAATTTCAATATGGTGTCCGTCTGCGTGGGTATGGCCTTGGGCACAGTAGCAACCCCCCTCTTAGTCTCTCCCACTGTGTCCCTTTGACCTTGCACTCAATCACAAACAGACCTCATAAATACGTATTGACATTATAAGGATCCATACACGAATCGCATCTGCTTTTCAAGCCTTTGATATATTTTGGTTTTTACACACGAGAACTCATCACAATCATAAAAATGCATCCGCTTATTTTTTTTTTCTTCATTCATTTGGGTTTAGTGCCACTTGTGTAAGTGAAAAATGCAGCCACTAAAAGCGCCTCTCATTGTCAGACTGTTCCGAACACGAGGGCTGCCTCTAACTGAGCCTGACAAGCATCAGGATTTTCAGTGTGCAGCTACAGGAGTCTTTATGTTGTGTTTGTGTAGTAAAAGCTCACATATCTGCAGGCATTTTAGGACACTTCTCAGTGTAATTAACACTGTCAGTGAGGATGGTCACAGGATAAATTATTTTGGAAATCCAGTGTGTGTGTATGTGTTCTATAGCTTGTCTGTAGACCCAACCAGCACTGACACACGCTGCATATGGCCGCATTTGAATTGCTGTGATTTGCTCAGTAACTCTCTACAGTGATATGGCAATGATCATTGCCCAGCTGTACAGTGTAGTATCAAATGAGCAAATTAAGTGCGCCATCATTCTAATATTGTTCTCTCAAGTCACCTGCCCACCTTCATCTAAACTCTTTCCTCTCACTGTTTGTCGCAAACTTTGGGAAACTGTAAAAATATAAAATGATTTGAAATAAACTTTATTTTGTCCCCATATACGTACCTCATTCTTTGAGCATATAACACTGTCATTGTTTTGTCCTCACTGCCCAGCACATCTGACTGACTGCTATTTAAAGGTTTACAGGCCCATGAATCATGATTAAAACATCTCCCGTGAAATGTTTTACGGTTGTTGCAGTTTGTGCCTATCCACAACGTATCTGTACGCCTTCTCTGGCCCTCCCTCTCATTTTATCTGTGTGTGTGTGTTTGCGTGTGTGTGTGTGTGTGTGCCTGTGTGAGCACGTGAGAGTGCGTGCATGTGTGAGGGATAGGTGTTAGAGCAGGAGCAGAGGGAATATTACACAATCCTCTGTGCATTATTGTAATTAGATTTCCCAGGATAGCTCAATTAAGTCATACTGCTCCGGGGACCCGGTGGTTTGTGGTTTGACACTCACTCACAAGGGGTCCGGTGTGTTAAGTAAGGCACAGAAACACAACTAAAATGGACACTGGATCCATTTAAGTCAGATTCATCTCAACAATTCTGCATCAAAAAGGCAGCATGTTTGTTTCCCCTTTAATGTGCCAACGCAGAGGGCAGGTAAAGGTAGAGCCCACAGTGCAGCTCAGCACTCTGGATGCTGTTGAAGAATGAAGGACAGCACACAGTTACCCCAGGACAGCCTTGTAATGTAATGTAATGCATATTCTAATGAGAAGAGCTCCATCTATGGACCACCTGTTGAACTGCATTCAAGATAAATCCTTTAAATCCAGCTGAGAAGACGCTCGGTGCCTCGAGTGTGTTGGAGAAAACGCTTGTGGGTGGCAAATAATTTCTATTTTTAGTGGCCTCAGGATAAATCTGATGGACACTCAGTATTACTGTAGAGGTCAGCTTTAAAGGGCTGTCCTGGCTTTCTGTGATTATTTATTTGTATGAATGGCAACAAACATGAATATGTTTGGAGGAATTGCATGTCATGTGTGGTGACAAAGGGAGATTCAGCACTTTTGATGATATGTGGTTACATTACTGGTCTCAAGGCTGGCGCCGAGTTTAAATGCTCCAGTAACATTTCCTTTTATTTATATCCGCAGACCTTGGCTGAAATAAATGAGTTGAGACAAGTGTGAGGGGCCGATGTTACGAACAATTTCTTCCTGACATCGGGAAACGAGTATGCGCAAGACATTCAACTCTTTCACTGCCAGTGGCTGACAGGCCGTCCCGGCTCGGCAGCAGGAGGCCTCTTAAAAAGATTCAATGTCGGCATCAACGTGAAAGTCGTTGTGTCATTATCTTAAATCTTAACTATCCAGCAGGATGAAAGTGTGAGAGACAACCATATCTGTCAGGGGTCGGCAGGAGATGTTTTATTCTCTGTGTACAGTGAGTGCCCCTCTCACACGCTGAGATTAGCAGTCCCAACCGAGGAAGTCACTCTACAAGGGTCATTCTGCAGCCTGCCTTCAATTTACTGCCACTTTTAATATTCTGTCATAGTTAAAATTTTTATTGCCCTCTTTTATGACCATATCCTTATGTCCCGTGCTTATGAACTTTTCTATGCAAATCACTCACTTGAATCAAAAATGGAGGCCTGTGCTCTTTGTTTTCAGGCAGCTGAGACATCAAGAAACTCGGAGGCTTCCTGCCGTCAACACATTTCTCTCCAGGGCTGTGATTTTTGCAGCTGAAAATCCCTTCTTTCTGAGAGTGTGTGTGGTCCGGTGGATGGAAGGGGACAGCTGTCCAGACCAAACAACTGAAGAAAATGTGTCAGATATATGGAATTCAAAATGACGTCAACTCATCACTGTGTTTTGTACCAAATATTCAGAAGTTTCTCCATGTGAGAAAAAGTGGCTGCGAGAACAAACAGCACATCCTGAGCTGAATGTAATGATACTGTCTCATTTTTTTTCTTTCTTTCTTCTGTAACGCTGCACACGGACTCACAGGGGACTAGTTTCTCTGAGCTCAACATTTGTACTTGCTTCACCTCGCTGTATTTTCACACTCTTCTTGCTCCCCGACGACTGCCCCGTTCTTGTTTTCTCTCCCTTTGAGGCTTGACAGGCCAGCGGGCGTCTCTTAGAGAAAGAGAGAAAAGGAGTGGAGAAGAGGATCAGCTGGAGATTTACGGCTGCACTGATCTGACACTTTGAGGATGAAGTTTATGAATACATTTCGATTTTTGTCCTCTGTCGCTTTATAGGTTACACGGCTAAACGCGCAGAGAGCCGTGCCTTTTAGTATGCCAAAGTATGGATCATGTGGCCGGCAAAGTAGAGCAGGAGACTGACCAGTGGCCAGAAAGGCTGCACTATTGTCCTGGTGCCGTGGCGACTGGGGCCAATCAATATTACATTAGTATGATCGCACTATATGGATACAAGAATGTTGGTGGCGGCCTCTCTTGCTTTCCGTCTGCCTTTCTTTTATGCACACACACACGGACTTTTAATGATAGTTATTTGATTGGGAAAGGTGCGTCCAAGAGAAGGCTGACCTGACCAGGGTGATGTGTGGATGTGGAGGGGGCCTCTAAGTGCTCATGAATGGCCCTAATGAGGGTGGCAAATGGAGACATAAAGAGGGAATGGGTACACTTTTCACTTTAGTCTGACATACCGTTGCTGCCCCCCAAAGCCCTTGAGGGGGCATTTGTAGAGGGTGAGACCATGCTTCAAATCCTCCTCCTCCTCGGACTAATTGTTGAGGATATTGACCTTGGAAGGAGGAGAGAGCGATGGAGGGAGGGGAAATTGGGTGAAGGGTTGAGGTGGCTCACAGTTCATGCCGGTTGCGTGACCTGCAGAGAATTTATTTCCTCCTTACAGCAACACACATCACATGAACACAGGGTTTGCGGCAGGGGTAGCCAACACGGTGCCCATGAGCGCCTGGTTGCCCGCAGAGACCATGTGAGTTGCCCTACACATGTTCTAAAAATAACACTGGTCACCACGAAATTCCTTATAAAAATTATAGTTGCTGTTCTTTTTAAATCAGAAATGCTTACATTAATACAGATTTTAAATTACAATATTTATTATATTTTTTTTAAAAAACAAAAATGTCTTCGGTGTAAATAAACTTTGACCTTGTCCGAGTCAAAGTTCACTGCGCATGTCCAACCACCACATCACTCTGCTGAAGCGTCCGGACGCAGGCGCTTCGGGAAGCTAGATGTGGTTTTTACCCCCAAAACATGACAGAGAAGTGAAAGAGAAAAACTCTATTTTCACGATGACTGGGAGGAAGAGTTCTTTTTCACGACAGTGAAAGATAAATGTATGTGTCCTATTTGCGGGGCGACTATTGCGACGGCAAAGCGGCACAGTGTGGAGAGATGCTACTTTAGCCGCTATAAAGCTTCCATGCTAACTAGCCACCTGGTAGCACATAGACTGTATGCGCATTACGAACAGGAAAAACACGGGACTTAAAGGCAGCTTTGACGTCTACTACGTGGCGAAAAGTTTCTTCGTGGAGAAAAATGTACCATTAGAAAAGCTTGTTTCAGTTACGACAGACGGAGCTCCTCCATGACGGGTCGCCATGCAGGCTTCATTGTACGATGCAGAGGTGATCCAGACTTCCCAACATTCCTACATTACCACTGCATCATTCACCAGCAGGACATATGTATGTACAAAAGTGGCCGGATTTGATCATCTTGATGACTCGTGTCGTGAAGATCATAAATGGCTCCAAAGCCAAACAACCAGGACATTGAAGATGCTGCTGGAGGAGCTGTTAGCTGATCATGGTGACCTGTTACTACACACAAAAACCCCATGGATCAGCAGGGACCAGTTTTGCAGCGTTTTTTGTCACTGCTGGCTGAAATCAAAGAGTTGATGCAGTCCAAAGGGGAAAACACCTCGCTGCTTGAGGACACTGAGTGGATTCTTGCCCTTGCATTTTTAACAGACATCACTGGGAAACTGAACCATCTGAACTGTGAGCTGCAAGGTAAAGGTAAGACATTATAAGCTCTGCAATGCCAGGCTTCCCACTAACACACATTTACAGACAAAGAAAGAGGTAACATGTTGTCATTCACAACACCGTGCCATTACACAAAAATGTAAAAAATAATTTGTTGAAAACATGTAATGATTTGTTATGATCTGTTAAAAATGTTGCAATGCTGGTGAAAAATGCTGGTGATTAGTACTAATGTGATAGGATTCATTTCAAAATGTGAAAGAGTTGATTTTTTTCCTGACATAACTGATAATTTGTACAAATATGGGACAGAGTTCATGAATCGTTCAAAAATGTTACAAAGGTAGGAGTTTGCACAAATGAAGCCTGATTTGATGACAGTTAATGATTTCCTAAAAATGTTAGAAGTGACAATTTGCACAGAAATGTAACTGGTGTGATTTTGAACAAAATACTGCAATTATGCTGATTCATACAAAACTGCCAAGAAAGATATTTACCAAAGTTTCAGAGATGGGATACCTCTGACTTTTAAATATTGGAACAGATTCCCATATGTGTGTGTGTGTGTGTGTGTGTGTGTGTGTGTGTGTGTGTGTGTGTGTGTGTGTGTGTGTGTGCGCTTCCTACCGTCATTGTTGTGGAAATCGTTGTTAATAATTATTGTAAGGAATAATTAACATAAATGTGATCAGACAGTCTTTTTACATATTACTTTCATTATTATTATTATTGTTTAAAGATGATGGCGCAAGTTTGCTATTGAGGAAGTTTGTATCAAACAAGGTGCCCTTTGTACTACTCAGTATCCTTGAAGTTGCTCTCAGGTTCAAAAAGGTTGGTGACCCCTGGTTTACGGTCTATATGCTGTTTGCAACCACTTTGGAAGCAGAAAAGGCTGAAAAGTGTAAACACATCAATGAACGGTGCATCATAACTGTTGGGACCAATCACTCCAATTTCTGGCCTCATTTTCTCCCCATGTCATTGATTTGGAGCACACGCAGCACTATTGGATCCATGAGGGAGAATGCGGGGGTCTCACACACAAACACCCCCATCCTATGTCCCTTGCCCTGACCCTGATCCATGTTAGACAAGTTCACCATCCTGTTCTTCCTCAAGTCCCAGTCAATGAGTGTCAATACGCTGGATTGGCCAGGCGACAGGGCCTGGAAAGGGAGTCGATGAGGGGCTGATAAGCAGCGAGAGGCTGCTTTGTTTTAGTAATGACGGCTTAAACGAACGCCCACCGGCCCTTCCGTTAACCCACAGCGTCACCTCAAATAACAAGCTTCCATCAATACAGGGACGGACACAAACTATGGACCCCTCTGTTTGCAGCATCCTCATACGTCCCACATCACCAAGCCTCGAGAGAACCACCTCATGAATCTGTTTATGGCACATTATTTTGAATGTTTGTCACTTTACATATTATTTTGATGCAACTTCAAGTGTCAAGACTAAAGTTCACAGCGTCCTCATCCAGGTCAGGGGTTACAGCGTTGAATAGTTTTATTTCTCAACGCTCACTATACCAAAGAAATGAGAAATCTAAACCCTTCCTTTTTATTTTTCAAGCTGATTAATTGCCGGCTTAATGGCATTTTATAATGTTACATTAACACTTTAACGATTTAATACTCTTGGTTCTGCATTGTAATATCCAAAGTTCATTAGAAGTAAATCATATCTCATTACTGATGGCGCTGTGGTTATTGAAATTGTAATTCTGATTTATATCTCACTGAGATATATGGTATAGTGGAGAATCGGGCATGCAGATGCAAGTGTTTTATTAAAGGTGACTACCCATGGGAGTGCACAACGCAGCATGTGTATATCAGATCCACTAACTGTACACACACACTGGTAGGTTAGATTACGCATGAGGAGGCACAGTTCAAACAGAAGAGAGAATGTATGCTTTGCTCCCCACAGTCCCTGTTTTAAAACAATAGTTTACAGGAATTACTGCTATAAAATATGCAGTTTAAACTCATGCCACTCCCCTGTAACATCACCTTCCTGCACTGTAGTTTTCCCCAACTGTTAATTGTCACTTTACCCATTTAATTGACTCATATACTGCTGCTCAGAGTGTTAATTTTACAATATGTAGACATGGTTTACAGACATAACAAATCACTAAGATAAAGTAAATCACTACAGTATAAAAGAGTCCTGCTGTGATTTATTTATTACGTTAATATGTGAGGTGGTAGAGAATAAAAGAATCATGTTTTCAATGGATCATTGCCCCTGTTAACATTTAGCATAAAGGCTGTTCCTCCATTGCTTTGGCCACTTGCTGTACTGTATGACTGCAAACAATAGCCTTTTACAAGAAAGCCCTCCTCCTCTCCTATGACAGGCTTTTATGGTGTGACAGTTGCACTATACCTCCGCAATTACTTTTCAATTAGCACGATGAACATTTCCAACACTGCGGCGCAATTATTTTATAGCCCAGTGTCTTAGCCCATTAATGGTGCTACCAACAGCACGGGAAGTGATAAACCATCTGGCCAGGCTCCCAAAGAGATAGAGCACACTTAATGGAGTGAAAAAGTAAAAGCAATTAATGTCACATTAATATAATGATAATAATGCCTTCCCTTACAGCTCTGGCAGGCAGAGCAGGGGACTGGGACAGGGCTTTCATGAGCGCGACTAAGCTGAGGAAAATAACTCTGCTGGGACTCTGCACAGTCCCAAACAGCCAACAGGATGGGAAAACAACCTCACTGCTCCTCCAGCTGTAATATGAATGGAAACAATACACCGGCCAGGGGGTGGGGGGGAATGTGAATGGGGAACGAATTGGATATGGCAGCAAGAAGTGAAATTTGTCAGATGGTGAATTCAAAAGTGGGTTCTTAGCCGCTTTTAACACCACAAAGGAATCATGTCTATTTGAATATACTACTGTGAATTTAGATCTATCAGAGATGACATTGCCTTTCACTCCGCAAATTCTAACATGTACATTTTGGTGTATGCTAGTGTGTTTGAAAAAGCATGTGTGCATATGGATGGGATGTGTGTGTGTGTGTGTGTGTACAGATGAGTAAATGAGTGTGTATGAGTATGTCTGGCTGTGCACATGCTCAGAAACATTGTGTGCTTGATTTTATTGGAGCCAGTGTGTGTGTGTGCGTGTGCGTGTGCGTGTGTGTGTGTGTGTGCGTGCGTGCGCGTGTGTGTGGCAGTGCCTGTCTCACCAGTAGCTCCCCTGTCCTATCTCCTGACCCCTCTGTGTTCCCGCCGCCCTGCTCTGTTTGTGTTAATTCCTCTACATCTCCAGGGTGGCTTACATTAGAATATCTTAACCACTGGGCTGCATTAGCATAGTGTGATGGATGCCGCTGAATCTCCATGCCAGATAATGTCCACATTTTGCATTTTAAACTAAGCTACGCTATGGACGTGCTATCCATTTTCACAGGGGGAAATTAGGTCCTGGTGGGAGAGCGCCTGGCACTCTGTCATCCCAAGCAAAGCTCCCTGCCCAGGTTTTATGACACCTCTGGGGCACCATACAGAGACAGGTTGAGGGTCATTGTCTAGCACTGGTCAGCTGTGATGTCACATAAACACTGAGCAAACTTGGGTGTCAGTTTACTCCGCTTGTTTTTTAAAAGCTCGCCAAAGTTGGGGATGGAGTGCTCGTGCAGTTTCCACCTGCAATATTCATGCGTTTCCGTGTGTCCACCTGTCCGCCAGTCTCTCCTGCGGTATACACGCTGCATTTCTTTTCATGGAGTTACTTTCAAGTGAAGCGTGATAAATCATGCATAATTTCCATTTTAATCCTCGTGGTCCGGCAGACGACTTGTGTGCATATGTCTCGGTGCAGTCAGGCTGCCTTGGCTGTGAGGGAGTGTTGATTTCCGTTACAAGGCTGTCTCGGCCCCCAGCAGTTGATCAATAGGAATAAATCAGTGGGCTCCTTTATGTGACATGAGATAGTTGTACATTTATAAGCCTCTTTATGAGATAAGATCTCAACACTTGAGCTTGCGTCATACACACTGTCACACACTCACATGCAGAGCCGAGTCCTGGATGCTTATTAGCCAACAGAATAACAGCGTGTCTGTATACTTTCCCCGAGGTGGGATATTCCTCAATAAATATCCACACACCGGTTATTATTTTTCATCCTTATTGACAGCGATAACAATACTCAGATGGGTTGTTTTTACTAACCTTTAAATCTGATTGCCTAGTAAAGAAATGAATAGAGAATGACAAAGCTATTGTGATTGTGAGGCACAGTATTGTGTTACAGTAAAAGAAGAGGAAGGTTCGCACCAGTATATAAACACTACACATATCAGTGGAATGATTAGCTCATTGATTAGTCGTCTCCTTGCTTTTTCTTCACACAAGCATGAAAGGCATTGCTGTGCAGCCTAATAATTCTGTAATGTTCCGCTAATTACGTTTGACTAATTATGATTCTTTTATGTGGCAATATAAACTGGGAGTTTCCCCTCTTATTACAATATAGGTCCTGGCTCTGCTTCATTGATCATGATTGGATACCAAGGCCTCCGTTTTCTGTTTATTTTCTAATTAAATATTAGCTTTAACCACGTTGAAGGGAAGGAAAAGGGGGGTAATTAAACTATTACACCCCCCTCACCCACCCATTGACCGCTCCAGAATGTGATCAAGTGAGACTCAAGCTTTAATTAGATGCTTGGACATTAGTGTGTTTTTTTTTTTCTTTTTTTTTCCAGGTTAGGAAAACCAGGCAGGATGCTTTCAACACCAAGCACATTGACTGAGCTCAAATTACATCCGCCTTTAAGTAGTGGATTGATTGGGGAAGGGTAGGCTGTCTTTACGAGCTAAGTGTTTCTGAATAGAGCTGCAGCACATACCTCCTCTTCTGTCCTTTCACATGGCCCATAAAAAGAGCTCCTCTGGAATGGAGTGTGGAGTATGTGAAAAACAGGAGAGATAATTTAACAACACACGTGTAGATGAAAAGGAGGGGGCCGGAGCTGTGGCAAAGACAGGATGTCTCAGCAGAGAAAGAGAGGAGTGTGTGTGTGTGTGTGTGTGTGTGCGTGCGTGTGTGTGTGTGTGTGTGTGTGTGTGTGTGTGTGTGTGTGTGTGTGTGTGCGTGTGGGTTGGAGGTGGAAAGCAAAGTGCCACTGTGCTCTCTTTCTCTTTCTCCACAGATGATGGATAGCAACAGTGGGGAGAACAAAACCAAGCATTCCTCATGCTGTCACCACAATGAAACAGGGACATAACAGGATTTGGTCACAATGCGAGCGGAGCACTTCAGAGAGATGCCAGGCCATCATGCCACTTCTACTGGAAGTCAAAGACTCCATCCATCACCTATAACGTCCCCTTAGCGTTTGACTGGGGCTGGCGCTGCTGTCTTCCATGGGACTTCCCAGTCTAACTCACGAGTCTGCGTGATGAATATATTTCAGTGGCCATTGTTTTGCTGTTATTGTTATTCCATCGAGCAGAAGGTTTTGAGAGTATTTGATGTAATGTAGGCGGAGAACACATGTTCTGTTCCGTCCTTGAGGTGGTTCAGAGGTAAATGAGAACATCAATATACTACTATTATATGTGGACTTAGCTTATCTTCGCATACAGACTGGAAACTGATCAGTTCAAAAGTAAGTAGTGTTATTTTGAAAACCAAAATTAACGCAAAATTTTTTCAAATCTGCATTCTCCCTAATAGCCAGCAGGGGGCGACTTTTGTGGTTGACCAGCTGTATAAAGGTTTATCAGAAAATTGATCTATTCTCACCTGCTTTGCTACCAAAATAAGCATTTTCATAATGAGTTTATAGTCTCAATTGCTAGTTTCTAGTCTCCTTCAGTACAGTAAGGTGTTCATTTAGTCAATTCTGGTCCCATTTTATGTATCTGTTTTTTAAATTTTTTTTTCTACTTATTTGTCCTCTTTTTTCTCCAATTGTTTTTATTTTGTCAAATTGCTCACTGGTTCTTCCTTTTGGGGATAGTAATGGGATAGTAATTTAAATCCTTGATCTTTTCTGTTCTTTTAGCTTGGTTGACACATTCACTGTTAAACCAGGTGTACATTGAACAGCTAAATGACAAATGACATTCCTGTGTTATACTGTATATGAAAAAAACAAATTCTAAATCAATTGTCAAACAAAACTAAATAAAACATAAATTAATATAGTAAATTAGGGTATGCTTTAAGGCGGGGCCACCTTGTGTTCACCATCATAGTATGTTCAGGTTCCCTGTCAGGTCCATCCCTTGCTCACTGTGTCCAGAGCTGATGGCCAAATCTTTGTCAGTCTTTTACATATAGTCTATTCCAACACCTCTAAACTTCACTAATAAAAATTGTATTTTTCATTTGCACAAACTGTGCAAAGTGCAAGGCATAACCTGTTTAATAGATTAAGTTGTGTGCCATAATATTTCTTTTTGTTTTCAGAAAGCAGATATAATATGTTGATTAGTGATTTTTTTTCAGATAGGGTAATTTGTATACTCAGTTTTGTATCTTCTTTTCTGAGCTAAATTAAACAGCTGCTTAGGGTTGCTTAATATACAATGAAATATAGTTGCTCTTGCCATGTAAAATATGTTAAAAATCCATTCTCAAAGTATTGTTCTGTTGCTTACAAGCGCATTTTCCCAAATACTTTTTAACAGTATTCCTAATAAAAGATATAATGAGGTCAATTTTATTCTTTGCATAAAGGCTATGATGTTCTAAAGGCGCTCCACTTCAAATTCATTCATTTGTTCGTAAAGTTTCTTTAATTTGTTGCAGCCCTGTCAGTCCTGTCTGTTGATGGATCTCGTCTCCATCCAGGGAGTGCAGTGCTAGCAGGTGTTTCTGCAGTGTCCAGAACGAAGAGATCAGCTCTATCTATAGCGGTGGGCTGTGCTCCTGTCTGTAACATGAAGCCCCCCAGTCACACTACACAAAACAAGGACTGTGGGGGAGGACGGCATTCACAATCAGGCTGAATGGCTGACACTGGGTGATAAACCTGATTGTGTAATGCTCCTGTATGTGATAATGTGAACATTGTGCTGTGAGGAGCAGCTTGTGCTCCCGGTGGTGGGGGGGGGGTTGACTAGAAAATGAGGGACTGGAGGAGGGGAGCGTTGAAGGGGGGGGTTGCATTCTCAAAATTAAAAGTTGTAGCCTATTAGTCTGTGTTTGGTAGCTGAGCACGCGCCCGTGCCTAGCACGGCTGCTAATAGGAAAAGATGTGTGGAAGTGTATGATTTATGGTTGCACGCAGGCAGGGGTGGAATAATTTGGTGCAGAACGGGTACTTACTGAACGGCAACAACTCGGCTACTTATCCGTACTTTCTGGTGATAAATTAGCTCTTGTTTAAAGTAGCTGGAGACCCATTTTTCATTTTGATTACTACACTTGATATCTCTTTCTTTCTTACTCTCTCTTTGTCAGCAGTGGTTCTTAGCATTTTTTGTGTATGGTTTGGTGTATGCTATGTGTGTTTGTGTGTATTCAGCCCAGCCACTGGTCTCTTAACCCCTCAGTGACTGGACACTGCAGCACACTCCTATTAAAAGACAACGTTGTTAATTGTGAGGAGGCCCAATATGGCCAGAGTGACGTAGCTTTTCTCATTGACCGTGAGCTGTCCTGCTGCCAGCTGGATGCAGGGCTCCTGTCAATCAGCGGCCGACCCCTGCCGGGACCTTCCCCTGCTCAGACAAGGTTCCCATTGATCCCTCCGTCGCACCTCTGACAGGAAGCAGCTTCAGTGGGGGAAATAAGCAGGTAAAATATTAAGTTATAAGTCAGCTTCCAATCAATAAACAGAGCCAGAGGGAAGAGGGGCAGGGCCAAGTCCCCACAGCGGGAGCCCCACTAGCCAGGGGGTAATGCGATTGAGGTCTGTGGATCACCCCAAAGACCTGCAGGCAGAGTCGAAACTACTTCTCTGCTCCCTGACTGGGGCCATCACACTGCCAAGTCCTGCAGCAGTAGCTGGCACATGCTCTTATTGTCCTCCGTTTGGCACAGGCGCCCATGTCAGTGCCCAGGCAGAGCTGGACACTCTACAAACGGCATAAATAAAACATATGAGAGCTGTAATGAGAAAAGAGCTGGAGGGCCAACAGAGTCCGAAATCGTTGTCCATTGATATACACAGATAGAAAAAGAGTCCAGTAGAATTACAGTTGTGACAGAAGACGCAGAGCCCACAGCTCCACCTTTGGTTTTCTCTGAAAGCTGCAGTGTGACATTGATCACACGTCTGCATGTGTCTCAAGTCCGTTGTCCTGAGTAGTTTGCTTGAATCAGTGAGTCTCTGGCCCTGGGGTTGGATAGCTTGGCAGGTGTCAGCAGTTATCTTGGCTTGTCTTCTGTGGACAGGACAACTGAGGAGGTGGTGCCGAGCCCCTGTCAGCCCCCTCCCTGTTAGGCCTGGAGGGGCAGGGGCATGGGGGCAGTAGGGCAGCTCAGAGAGAAGGCCTTTCTCCTGCAGGGCTGCATCTCCAGGGCCTGCTCCTCCAGCCCCCTCTCCACTCCCCTCCATGCTTGTGCTTCTGACTGACAGCTATCTTCCAGCTGCGGGACATGCACCCCAGCAACCCACTGCTGATAAAATGTTAATGTAATTAACAGATAATGGCTGTTGTTTTTAGCTGTCAATACTCGGACTGGGAAGGGATAAAGGATTGAAGCGGCACAAAGTCACATTCAGATATCTGCCAACCATTGTAGAATTCAATTATTTCGGCAACGCTACCCCCACCTGTCTTCAGCTTCTAACCTCCACACTACCACCATCACAGGCCCACCACCCCCCTCCTCCTGCCTTTATTGCACAGGAGCACACATCTGATCGTCTTTATGTGATATTGACAGCGCTTGCTCTGCCCAGCTGTTTGAGCCGGAGGGCTACGTGACTGGAAGACAGGCCTGCTCTCCGGCCGGCCGTTGTGAACTTTTTCATATTCAACCACGTCTTCGTGCTCGCTGCTTTTAGATCATAAATCATGTGACTGAGGCAGGCAGCCACAGGGCTCCTCTCACCTCGGACAGCACGTCGGACACAAACAAACCCAGTCAGCCAGCCCGCCATAAGACAAATGTATTTATATTTGTAACCAAAAACACAAAGCCTATCAGGACATGGTCAGTGCTGCTTTGGACATCGCCTGCCTGACTATTCTGGTATTTTAATAAGTATCGAGCCCAAACAAGATTAGGCGCCTCCAGTTTACAAAATGTCAGTGAAGGCAGCGCTATCACTCATAATAAATGGGCTTATGCAAACAGTAGGGTTTTTGCCATGCATAAGAGCTTGTTTGGTGTGCACTACGGTGATGCTGTATGCTGATATGCAATTATTCTAAGGAGTATCAAAGTTCAGGTGTGAGTCTACCATCTTGCTGTAGCAGTAAAGGGATGCTGGGAGCAGCTACAGATTACCACAGGAATATTCCATGAATAAAGAGGAAAAAACTTGTGACGATAAGGGGGAGCCTGAGAGTATGATAAAATACATTCCATAATGGATGGTTCTCTGTGTATTCATATTTTGTTTTTGGTCCAGCTCTATAGCTGATGTGAGTGATAATTCTGGAGCCCTACCCTCAGCTGAATTTACTCCTAACAATGTCAGACCGGAACTTTGATCAGTCCATCTCAAGTGTTTGTGCTCCTGCTCCCTAATTAACCCAGTTTGTATGTGCTAATGACACCTAATTATCATTTGTGTAACAAGATTGCTCTCATTGCCATAATGAGAAAAACTCCTTCAAATGTTGCACCGCTTACAAGCGGCTTTCTGCTGTTATTAGCAGAGTGTTTATGCAATCACATCTAATTGAAGTGTTAATTAAATCAGGAATACCATTTTGCTAAACAAAGACGCTAAGTAGTGGGAGTTTAAAGCTAAGACTAAAAGCCTAACCCCCCCACCTCTCCTCACCAGCCATGATTGTAGAAAGACCCCCACCACCACCAAACCCCCTCCACACACACACTGACATCGCCTCATCCCAGCTGCGTCCACACCAGAGGAAGGAGAGCCAATCAGAGGTGATTGGCACTTTGACTGGCTGGTGAAATCAGGCTCCTCCCTCCCACTGATTCTCTGTTAATTGCCGTGCCCATAAAGGTAGAAGGACCGCCAGCTCTTGACCTTGTTCACCTATCGGCACCCATGCAACCCTGGAGGAGGACGAGCTCAGGTGACCCGACACACGCAAGAAAAAATCACATATCAGTGCAGATAGACGGTACACACTGTATGACGTGTAGTAAGTAGAGACAAACAGATTGGTATTTATTGTAAAATTAGGTTGCACTGTAAATTGGAGCATAGCACATACGATGACTTCCTTATTATGCATTTTGAATTTCTATTATATATTATGAGATTACAAATATTCTGAGACACTGTATGAAGCTTTTTTTTGGTAAACAAACTTAGATAGGTCTATGTAAAATCAGTGCATTCTCCTTCCCAATTTAGTTTTAATTAAAAAAAACCCCACAATTAATCTTGTAATAGTTAAATTAATCGAGCAGAAGAATGAAGAATGAATCAGCTATTACAAAAGTTGAGAGGGTGATGAGAAAAAATGAAACTAGAACCTCCTCCTCTAGCATACATGCTTTATGCAAGAATGAACACATACAGTTGTCTGCAGTATAGTTTGTTGTTGGGTCTGCAGGTCACACACGACTAGTGTTGTTAAAAGACAAACTACATAAACTAATGCACTTAACATTGCAATTAGGATCACCCAGTGAAGATACTGACATAAAAGCTGTTTTTTTTCCACTTACATTTGAATTGTGACATAAACTCCTCAGTTTCTCATCCATTTTCATGGCAGCCATATTTCAAATTCTATTGCAGTTTCCCTGTTTTTCTTTCACCCCAGCATCATTCTCTCCCCCTTGATACGTATATTCCAGCCCCCAGGAACGTGTTGCTATTCTTGAGGCTGAATTCGAAGACTTTCAACAGTATTTTCACTTTTCGTGTGCCAAATTAAAATGAACTAATTGCATCTCCCAAATCTTTTCAGGTTTTTATTGAGATATTTGCTGAGATTTTCGATGAATTATTGCCATTCTGCACAAACATTAATTATATATCTGCGAGAGACTGACAGCATTTTTTGTCCACACCTACAGGCAATTTTCCTCATTTATTCTATTGTACAAGTGAAGCAAACCACGGCATCCAGTGAAAACACGTTCAGACACAGAGAGAACATGCACACTTGTTGTGCTGCACCACCATCTAAAATACTTCATGCTTAATATGCACTTTTCATTCTTCTTCATTCAGTTATTAAGTCTCTGTTACATTTAGTTCCTTTGGGTTTTTATAAGTGTGCAACTACACTATTTGTACTCTGTTTTCTGTTGCTTTGAACAGAGTGCCACTTGGGGGAAATGAATAAATACTTAGAGGTAATATGTTTCCTATAATGCACTGTAAGCCCAGACAATCACTTTAAACAGAGAGAATGGAGTATTTCAGAAAGTGTTGGAGCTACATCAGTTGCTCAGTGTGCATACTCATTCACGGCTCCGCTCTCACCTTTCTCTGCCTCAGAAGGATGATCCATTTCTCTCCTCTGCCTTTACGTTCCTTTCCTCCTCCTCTCAATCTCATTTCATACCCCAGTCATTATGTCTCTCCCCCTTCTCCCATCCTGCTCCTGAACAGGACCCATTGGCCCTGATTAATCTGCTGCATTTGACTTAATGAGAGGTCATTCACATATCTGATCACAATGGCTACAGGAATCAATGATAGATGGCCACTTGGCAGAAATACTGAGGTGTTGAAAAAAAAAACCCAACTGAATCTGTTAAGACTTTATTAGATATTCCCCCTCTGCACTGTGTACCTGAGTGTGTTGTATTAGTGTGTGTAAAATATCTCTTTCCAGCCTTTAAAAGCATCTGAGATCACTTCTTTCCACTCCTGTGGTATTATAGTCATTGCCCGTAAGACAAGTAACTCAAGTGTGCTATTTAGATTCTCCGGGCAACACTTAGGAGGTGGATGATGTGAGTGCGGCGACTGAAATGTGTGTTTGTGTGCGTTACGACCAGACACACAATAGGTCATTCAATAATATAGCATTGTGATACACACATCTACGAAGACACAGATACAGTAGGTATTGGCACACACACAGAAAAACCTTCAGTTAGGAGATTATGAATTGATTTCTTCCGCCCTATAAAGCCCATGTCTTCCTCGGTGAATGCAGTAATGTGTCCACTTGACCTTTCTTGGTGGGCTTCTTTTCTGGTGAATTGACTCCTAAGTGTTTGGCCCTGGCCTTTTCAGCACCATGGGTGTCCTCCATCTGCAGTGTGGCCTGGCTGGCAGACATCAGCAGCCTGTCAGCACATCACGCTCGCCCCTACAAACGCAAATGCGCTCTCCCTCGCGCACAAACACAAGTGCACTGAACTGCTGAGACCTGACAGAGAAGTCCTCAGTGCAGAATGTGTGTCCATCTCAGGCTGTGGCAGCGAATGCAGCTGCATATTATTCAGACTTGCAGTGCAGGCAGACGGATAACAAGATGTTACCTGAGAGAACCACATGACATTCTACTGTGTTGACCTACATGTATGTAGCCTATTAAACTGCACTGTAGCTATAGTTCTACACAACATGCTTGGTACATTATGCAGAGTGAGACGTGTGTAGAGAGTAGTTGCTGCCGCTGAATTTCCTGGTCTTTGTCCAAGTGCCATCTCAGGTCTGTGGTGTGTGGTGGCAATGAGAACGGTCAGTGACACCGAGGTCCCGGGCATCTGAACTAGCATCTGTTGCGGACGGGAGCAGCACAGCGGCCGCCCTGTCCTCGCTGTTGGCCCGACACCATCCCACACTATCCACTGTCTGTCACACCCAGCGCCATGCAAAGTTAATTGTGAACTAGAGTGGCGCGTTGGGGCCCTCTCGCTAAGCAGCCCCTAATGACAGGCAGAGAGACAGCTACACATGTTCGCTGGCTCTCCCTCTGGAGGAGGCTACAGATAGCGCTCCGGCACAGACACTGACCTGTCACAGTGCTGTCAGCAGCCAGCCTGTCAGCCATGCAGCCCAGCACGCAGCCTAGCTTTCCCAGGTGCTCGGCTGACAATCTCCGCACCCTGTTCTGTCGGCTCCTCTGCCAAGCCTGCTGCCGCTAGGATTCATTAAGGCTTTATTCAAAGCGACTCCTGGCCACTTCATTACGAACGCACATAAGGGTGTGTGGGACACAAAGAAACAGCACTTTTCATGCTCTGAATTGCTGTCCAGAGTCTTCCAGAGTGGATGTTGTTCAGTCATCTTGTACTGATGTTACATTTTCTAGGAGACTCTCACACTACGCTGTTCCACTTGGTCTCCCTTGTTAAGATGACTCCTGAGGTGTGCGTTTTGTGTTTATGAAGGATTCTCCTGGTAGTGTAATGGAGCTCAGCACAGACGTATGGAACACATGTGCTAATATCTCCTCATAGGAGCCCAAATGAGCCATTACAGGAGCTAATCTGACAGGCACGCTGCATTCAGTTCCCCATCTGCCAGCCACGGTGCTGAGAGTCACAGTGTGTTCCTCCTGAGTGCAGAGCCGGGATGGATGGGCCAGATGGAAAACACTCTACTTTAGGAGCAAGTCACTGACCATGGATGCAGAGAGATGCAGGGAGGGAGAAGACGATTGGCTCACCACAGATGAATCACCTGGTCAGAGCGTGAAGTTTGTGGGAATTAACCACAGTTTCAGCACTTTTGTTTGGGAAATCCTCATTCAGAAAGCTATACCGTATCTGCTTGGGCCTGTCGGTCCTTCTACACAGTTTCTCAGTTTCTTCCACACTCTTAACCCGTGGAGATCAGGAGGAGAAAACGTGGAGGGAACAAAGGGCCAATACAGGCTGCCGGCTACCTCTTGGGGAAGAAGACATATAACATTAATGGTATCCGTTAACATCTCCTTAACCCCAATCCCCCTTGCTTTCGGAGCACCTCCCATCCCCTTCTTTTCCCCCTGCAGCCAACCGCAACCCACTCTCAACCCCGCCACGATCCCCTCCACTTCCACCCCCCCTCAGGCTCTGCTCCCTGGGGGCCTGTTTGTTTCCCTGCCAGGGGCACAGGCGGCGGAACACTGATGAGGTGCTCAGGCCACCGTGAAATGCGCCATAACCTGCCAGCGCAGGGGCCTGGTGAGATTGCCGTATTTACTTTTTAATCTGGCCGCCTTAATACATGCGATAAAAACTTTGTCACATTAGATGGTGACAGATGGGCCCGGAGATGTTATTACTGGTCGGTGGGGGAGGCAAGAGGGGGAGAGGGTGTTTGGGAGGAGCGGGTGTGGGCTCCGGAGCACGGGGCGGCAAAAGGGGGGGTGGGGGTGGGGGTTAGAGGGAGCGAGGAGATGCCCCCAATCACGATAATTTTTCATCACCCCAATTACATTGTTGAGTGCGTCTCGGCGGTGGCATGTGCACAGCCAGTCCTGCTGCTGGGAAAAGAGCGAGGCAGAGAGACATAAATAAAGATAAAACGAGGTGCCCTAGGTCTTCTATCCCGCCGACTATTCCTCTGCCATCTCTCCAAACTGATGGAGGCCCTGTTTAAATGAAGGCTAAATCTTATTTAGATAAGAGAACTGAACTGCTGCCCGGGACGAGAGCATCATTGTTTGTTACTGATGGCTGGAGAGGTGGAGAGGAGGAGGGGGAGCTCAGCAGAAAGTGGCTGGTCTTTGCATGTTCTTATGCTATAAGAGAGATTGAATGTTGTTTTTGTGTTCGCAGAAGTGCAGGTGCATCGGCCACACAAAGGGAATATCTGTCACGATGCAGATAGACAGGTATGGTTTTTGTTTTCTGAGTGTGCATTTGTGAAGTCAGTCCCCTGGCAATAAAATTTCATTGTAGTATATCCATCCTAATGTCATTTCCTATCTGGGAGCTCTTTGGCTGTGTATTGCATGGAATACAATATCAAAATATAGCTGTTGTTTATAGTTTCTCTTTAGAGCCCAACATCAAAATGTGTGTTGGAGTGTGTGTGCGCGTGTGTGTGTGTGCATTTGTTGCACAAACATTTAGTTTGAACCACTGAACACACAGCTCTCAGCTGCCTCAAGCAGCACAAGTTTAGCAACTGTTTTCCTTTTTAATTGTTGTGGAAATTAAATAAGAGTGTTTGTGACATGAATGTTGTAGGTAATGAGAGCCGGAGAGCAGCTGGGAGGCTACAGGCCTGCGTGTGCATCATTAGGAGCTCAGAGGCTCCCAGGCTCCACGCTAGCGTAAGCCGCTAATGAAAAGAATGTAGTCACAGATCTCATTTTTCAGGCAATTCTTGTGTAAACTGGAGATTTTCCAGTGTATGCACAGTGGAACAGGGGCCCCACATAAATCACACAGGCTGGCTGCCTCCAGTGAAAGAAAGAGGGGGTTTCGAGCACATGCTAACCACGCAGACATATGCTGCGGGAAACTGGAAATCTGCAATGGCACAGCTAGAGGGAGAGCCACTCACAGCACCTACACCTGTCTGCCCCCCCACTCCCCATCCACCCACCTCTCCACATCTCTTCTAGCTCTCTATCCATCTCCACCATGCTGTCCAACAGCCCAACCCCCATCCTCCCCCCACACACACCCCCTCATAACATCCCCTCCTACCCGCAGGCAAACCAACCAGCAACGCCTGCATGCAAGCCATTGAAATGGGTCATTTTTTAATTAAATACAATATTAATTACTGCGAGCATCATTACCGATATGTGAGATTTGACTAATTAGTGTAATAGTTTTGGAGTCACGCTCATTAAATATGAAAATTACAGCAGTAGAAAGGATTGGTTCCGTGATCAATCTTGTATGGACAGAGAGGAAATGATTTAGAGAATAGCTTTTATTGTACAATTAACTCCATTACAACCTGCCAGACAAGAATAAAGAGAGCAGGGAATTTGGTCGGTGGTAAGAGTTTCACACAAGTGCTGCCTTTGGGTGCTGGCTCTCCCTCACTTTCAAATACAATCTTTTGCCTGTAACTAAACGAGACATTTGCCAAAGCACACAATACCCTCCAGAGGAGTCTTAGCCTCATCACCCACTCAATTAGGACAGCTGCTAAATGGAAGACTTGTTGATCTCGTCTAGTTGACACCCTCGGAGTTCATTGTACTTTAGTTTGGCAGCTTTGCACTGAAGGAAAAAACATGTCATTATCACTTGACGGGGCTGAGTTGGTGCAGGGAGCTGTGATTCGCTCTGAAGTTGCCTCGAGTTCGAAAGCTGTCTCCTGAAATGGCAAATTGACCCTCGAGCAAGAGATTATCGACGCTGAGAAGAAGATTTAGTTATCAAATTGAATTTTGTCAAAGAAAAGGGAAGAAAGAATGAGTGCAAACAGAAATTATTGTAGAAAATGAACAATCCTCATGCTAGAAATAGAGGATGGATGGTCTCCAAGGTGGCCAGTGGGCACTGAGCTCCACTGTTATTTGTGTGCATCAGGGTCTCTCTCCATTGCTCGGGTAAACACATTGCATAGGACCACAGCCAGTGCATAAGAGCTGAACAGAGCTCCTCTATGTCCTCACCATGTGTATCGCTAAACACCGAGCAACAGAAATTGGCCCTTTTGCTGGAGTGGGTTTTGTGTGTTTAGCATATCAAAGCTGTGAAAATAACCATGTTTGCGTTGCCTCTTGTCTTTCCAGGTGGTCTGTCATATCTGGGCCCTCAGACCGGATGGCACTGGCTGTGTGTGTTGATCACTATGGCATCTGGGTGTAAGGGAACACCCCTGGCTGGCACCGCAAGTGTGTTAGTTTCAATAGAAGTGATGGCAGCCACGGCAAAACAAACAGGTCACCAACCTCATTCAAATTAGGCTTCTTTTTACACACGATTTTTTTTTTTTTAACAGATGCATGCCATCAGTTACAGTCCTAAGCAATGATGTCCTTGTAATTATTCTTTGATAAATTATTAACTCAGTAATTCAGCAGATAAATTAATATTTTTATTATTTATAAAAATGATTTTTCTAATGTATTGATCCTTTTTAATGCTTAATACTAAATAAATTGGATTTCAACTCACTTCAAAAGCAATTTAAATATTGTTCTTGTGAAGTGTTTTGTTAATTTTGCTCTATATTGGCATCAGTTTTAATGAAATTACAATATTCCTGTGTTGAGGCTCTCCATTTCTTATGACCTTGTACCTCGAATGTCTTTGTGAACCTTTGCTTGTATGTACCATCAACATTCCCCCCTCTTTAAATATATGCAATAATCCTATCTCCAGCCACATGAATACTGGCCCTCCATATTATTGTAATGCTAACCTCCAGACTGCATGCCTGATAGCCAATACTTTATCACAGCTTTGCCTTTTTTATGGGTCTGGTGTCTCTTTAAAATGATTGCCCCTGTTTTGATCTGATTAATTTTGTGTGAGCACAAACAATTACTTTTCATCTTTATCTGCTCAAGGAATCACCCTTTTTTATGGGTATCATTTATTACAGGTGGACAGCTACTTGTTTATTAGAATTTCAAGCAGCCTATCGCAGCTGAGATCTCCCGCGGTCTATATTTACATTTCAACTTCAGCTAAACAGGTATGACAAACACACATAGCAAAAGGGCCAGCCGTGGCCACACTTCATTTTCATATTGCCTCGTCGCGAGCCAGACGGACCGGACTTAATGCAAAAGTTCCTGACATGGTGGCAGAAGGTGCTGAGCAGGAGGGAGGGAAAAAGAGAGAGAAGCTGATCGAGGAAAGAGGCGAAAGAGAGAGAGGGATGCAGGGAGAGAGACGGGGAAGGAGGTGGGATGGTGAGAGCAGGTTGACTGAGTATGTATTTGAGCTTTCAGGTGAGTGTCCATCATTCAGGGAAAGAGGATGGGTTCATGGCCTCTGAAATCCATCCATAGCAAGGGGGTCTTCACAGTGAATATAAATATATGTGTGTGTGCCACGGCCAGGGCCACTCTTGACAAGCCAACAGCTGTTAATTATGAATTGGCCTGCAGAGAGGGAGACAGGCTAGTGAATATGCAGAGCTGAAGGAGCGCACAGAGCCCATGCAACACGAGTGTCAGACCCCCACTGCACCCGGAGTGGCAGGGGTTGACCTGGGTGTCAATCACTAGCACCGGCCAAGCAACAGGACAGGGATTGCTTGGAATGGACCCAAAAATACGGCAGTTTGACTCATATCGAAATTAACTTTTTTATTTGATGGCAGCACAAGAAAGTTAGGTGTAATTTGTTTTTCCTGATAAATATTAAAATATTGAAAATAAAGGCACGAAATGCTGTTTAACTCAAAAGAGGTCCCGTTTAATATCTGTACATAGTTCAGTAGCCACGTAGTATTTTTCCTTTGTGTTTTAGTTTTAATTTTCCAAGGCTAGTTGATGCACTAACATACCAGTGACAATTTCCTGGCACAATGTTAGCAATAAAACACCTCAAAATTGCTGTTTACAATAGGAATCAATGCAAAATGGAATGAAAGAACAGAAGAAAGCAAGTAAAATAGTTTAAATAATGCAACTGTACATGTCACAAAGTGCCTCATATTATAACATACGCATTTTTTAAAAATAATCGTCACTCTAAGCTGTTGAGAGGCAAACTTTAAGTTAAATGAGCATTTGTCACAATGATAACATCATTTGTCATTTATTCCATATTTACCTTTTTAGCTTAGCCTGTGTTCAAAAAATAATATGCTAAAAAATATGCTAATTAGTATGAAACAGAGGTTTTGTTTTCAAGGTATTCGGTCAAATGGGTTAAAGTGACCAGTTTTGACCTGATGTTGACGCTAAATCTTTTTCATCTCTCCCCTCGCTCCAACCAGTCGAGGCAGATGGCTAGATGGCTGCCCTCCCTAAACCTGGTTCTGCTGCACATTTCCCTCATCAAAAGGGGTATTTTTCTTCACATTGTCCCCTAGTTACTGCTAAAAGGGAATAATTAGATTCATTGGTCTTCTTTAAAATATTGTAAAGTTGATGCAGGTTGATACTTTCCCACGTGAGGTGTCCTGAGATGACTTGTGTTGCAAATTGGCATTATATGAATAAATACATTGAAATAAATTGAGCCTAATGAAACATTAAGGGATCGCCACGCTGTTTATCCTGAGTGCATGGATGTCTGCAGGAAATTTCATGGTAATCCATCAGATAATTCTTACGGTTTAAACCAGCACAGTGGACTGACAATCTGAAATGGCTAAAAAAAAAAATGCACACAAGTGAATATAAGCATATTTAAACAGGAAGGCCATGTGGTGCTATGTCTATGAGTTCCTTGATTTTAAGAGAGAAGCAGCTGAGTAACAAAGCTGAGGTGACTTCAGCCTGGACTGAAAAACAGTAATAAAGCACTGATGCGATTTGAAAATTGGGATGTCGTGGTGCTCAGATACTGGCAGTACCATTCAAAGTTTTTAAAATGATCAGAAAAATCTTGAATTGTCATCTGATTTTGATCGAGACTGAATGTAAAGAACTTATGTAAGAGCAAAACCTGAACAAATACAAAGAGGTCTGGTACTGAAACCCTGATAACCCCATTTAAGTGAGGGATTTTAAAAGCCTACTCCTCCAAAAGACCCATATTCCTCTTTGCAGTGACTGTGGAGAGCTTCTATGTGTACACTCACTAGCTATTCACAGTAGGACCAGGGTTAACAGGGCCTGTGCCTTTAATGACAGGAATATCTCCAGGAATTTTAATTAATTTTCCACTCTTAGCAGCTGAATCTGCGTTAATTTCCCCCTCAAGGACTTTTATAAATTTCATCATTAATAAAATCAGACATTCAATTAGTCCCAAAATCCAGATTGCCAACTGTTTCATAACAGTCCTGGTCTGATTTTCCCTTTTTTATTAGGTTGGGTGAAAAAAAGTTAAAACTAATTTCATTAATCTAATTGTCATAACTTCGAACCATCTCTTAATTAGTTCAAATTAATATGATTAATCACAATAATGACAAAAACTCATTCAATTACAGGTTTTCAATGGCAAGTGGATGTGTTGGGGGTGATAGGGGCATAAAGGATGAGGGCGGGAAGCAGAGTTGGCTGTGAGAGACGGGATTGGTCGTGATTATTCCGATGACTGACAGGTTATCAATCATGCTGCACTTTTAATAAAGGCTGCCAGAACTTCAGTGGAAGGCCTGGCTCAGTTGTCTTCTTTCTTGTTTTATTTCTTCAAAATCCTTTGGAACTCTCCTCATTCCTCTATGAAATATGATCCCTCTTTGAATGACTTGAGCTGCACATTTTAATGAAGACAGTGGTGTGCATAAAAACAAAAATGGACTCATCCATATGTAAATAAAAAGATGGCAGTGCATATGCTCATCTCCACTACCCCATTATTGCAGAAAATTGCATACGTTTATGCACTGGAATGATATCACTTTATTTTCATTTGTCTGAGCGTTCACGAAGGCTGCAGATGAGTGTGCCCCCTCTTGCGTTCCTTTCCCTCCACTTCTCTGCAGACATATGGATCTGAGAGATGCCTGCTGCTTTGCTTTCAATCAGGGCCACCGATCTAACAAAGCAGGGGAGCAGAAGCATGTCACCATTTGTCACATGCCACTGGGGCACAAGCTGAGCAGCAGGTACACCCTCGGGTGTGTTAGGCCAGGAGGGAGCGCTGCAGCTGCCAGTCTCAAGCAGGTTCCCTCTTGTCCCATGCTGTCCCCCTGGGACCGGCCGCCCAAATGTCCCCAGTCAGTTGTCTGGGACGATCTGACCTGTGATCCACCCATCTGGAGAGAAAGCTGCATTTTAAGGGCCGCTTAGCTTCCATCACCCCGAGGAAGGAGTCAGACGATCAGTAGGCCCATATGGGGATAGAGATCCCCCCTGGAGAGTCCAAACCTTGGACTCCTAAAGATGCCCCTTCGCTTGTACTGCACCTCTCATGCCTGTTCAGTCTTTGTACTACTTCAGACATTCCGCTTTGATCGCCTCACTCTGGGCTTTGGTGCTAAACGGGGGAATTCACCTGCCACCCCAGGTAAAGTCAACCAAAGCCTGCTGGAGCGTTAAGCAAAGCATAGCATAGATACATATGTTATGTCTGTGACAGTGCTTATCATGCGGCTCAAGGGCTCCCATCCTTTACCCAATGGTTATATCTCACACAGCATTGGATCCATGTCTGATGCATATCTTGGCTGACAACATCGTTGAAAGCCTGGAGCATGACAGACATGTAAAAGTATATATTGCATACGCTGAAGTGCGCCAGGCATTGTATACAGCAGCTTTTAGGTTCCTGCACTATGCTGTGGCATGTGTTTACCACTGGCATTGTTTATGGACCCCAGTGATTAGAGGCTATTGGAAGTGATGCTGAACCACACAGTGAGCGGTGCCATACTTTCTGGATGCTGTGACCACATGGGGCAGCATATGGAGCCATTTCCTCTTCTCTCTCCAGGACTTTTTAGACATGTCAGTTGGGCCTTAATCATGCATTTTTCTGCATGAGGGGAGAACTGGAGTATCTGTGCCGAGCTGGCTTTAGTGCCCACACAGTTTTCCACCAACACAGTCAATCGATAGCGCCCAGCATCGCTGTGTACGCAACGCACATGCAAACATGTACACTGTCAGACAGGCACAGTAAGTCAGATACACACATACAGTTTACCTCTTTTACAGAGCCTGGGCTTATTCTGTCTATTATTCAGGCCAACATGCTTTAGAATATTTCCTTATTGTCATCATGCTTTTTAATTAGAAGAGAGTGGGAACTGGTGGATGGAGAGGAGACCATACCTCAGTAGCTCAGCCTTCCAGAGACTCAGGGACAAAAAGGGCATTTTTCAAGGTCTAAACCCACCCTCCCCTCATATGCACAGCCATCTCTAAGTCCCCAGCCACCCTTGAGAGGGAAGCACAGCCTTCCATGTGCATAAAGTTGAAATAAACTGCAGTCTGTATTTTCATTGGGGAAAGTGAACCCAATTTACACGCTGCTCCATTGGAGATGAGCACTCTAGCGTACCCTAGCTGGTAATCTTGCCCAGATTCCCCCTTTGTGTCCTGCATTATTGTTGAAATAAATAACCTTTCACTGCAATCAGTGTGGGGATCTTCACTTAAATTATCGCCCCACAGATAGCTCACTCATGATCTGCTTCTATATCCATTAACTATCCGGGAAAGTGATTTATTGGTGAAGGGTAAGAAAAAGGGAATGAGGAAAAGCAGGAGAGTGAGTTTGGTTAGACAATAGTGCCCTCTACTGTGTGCAAAGCAGATCTCCTTGACAGAGGATGGACTGTGGAGACTGGCACTGATAACATCTTCGACAGCTATGATGTGATGGAGTTTTGGAAATGGGGTTTGTGTCTCCTCTAAACTAAAACTAGCTGTTTTCATCCTTTAGGCAAGCAAATATTTAATCAGAATGAGCAAAGTGATGGAAAACATGCAATTTAAGAGCACCAAGAGACCAGCTGAAGTAAAAAGCAACGTTGAAACACCACAAAGGCCAATAGAGCTTATGAGCAGCAAACTGTCTTTCCAGGTGTAAGCGTGGGCCTGGACATTATGCCCTCTCTCAGCAGCAGTTCCAGCCAGGGCTCCAGTACCTACAGCCCCCCTCCATCCCCTCCTCCGCAGTCCCTCCTTCCCCACACTCCTGTGATGTGTCGTTACACGCTCGGCTGGCTCCTCTTCCATGACAGACTGTTACTTCCTGGAGCGGAAACGCATTTGATTGTTAACATCTGGGCCATTACAATTGCAAACTAGGGCTCTGTACATCAATCAGGAAGTGATTTCAAAACAAAGAGACCGTCCTCCAATCAATCTATTGGGAAGCGGGGGCATTACATGCTCCTGTAATCCCGGCTAATTAGCGGGATAATGGGAATGAGATTTATGAATCTGCTGAGGAGAGTGGAGGTGCGAGGGCACACTCAAATTAGCAGGGATGCACGCCAGCCAGGGCTGCAATAAGGAAGATGTGCTGTTGGTTTTTATCAACTTCTTGCTGCCTGCATACCTTTTGGTTGGTGTCACTGTGAAGGGAGCATTGCAGGGTAATGGACAGGCACCGTGTTAGGCAGTGGTACAGTACATCAGATCTCTGCTTCAGCTGTTACACATCTGGCATTTCACAAACAAAGGAAGTATTGTGCATGCTATTAAGCAACAGCATTAAAATTACTGAGGTACACTAAATGTATTTTATATATATGAATGTTTACCTTTGGCTTGATTCATATAGACCAGTGAGCCTCTAGATTTTTCACATCTTTATGGTTAATTTTTTCTTTGATTGCATCTTTCCATGCCCACCTAACACATGTTTCTATCTTGACACTCAGCTAAAAAACACTTACTTTGAGAACAGAAAGCAGTCTGACTTGGTGCAAACAAGAAGGTTTCAGTGCAGCATCGTTGGTTGCCCACACTCCAAGTTATTTGAATTAAAATATTTTAAAATGATTGCCTCTTCTTGGACATTTTGACTTATATCTTGTAATATCTGTCTCTCTATATTATAGACTATGTAAATACTATGTAAAAGTGCATCAGGAAAAACTAAAATACCCAATTCTGATACATATCCACTTAACATATCAATTCCTTCCTTTTCCTCAACAGTCTGCATGAATAGTAATATAATAAACAATAGTTAATTTTTCTTTCATGGCACCCCCTCATGCAAATCGAACACATTATGTGTCTTTCTAAGCTAAAAAGCATTCACTTAGAGAACCACAGCTACAGAAATTAGCCAGAGTCGGTGTGAAGACAAAGGTTATGGCAGCATCTCAAAAAAACTGAAGAATTGTTGCCTCCTTTAGGAAATTTTAGTTACATCTTCTTCATCTGTCTCTCTTTATTAAAGACTATTCAAAAATATGTATTAAGAAAAGCTAAAATATCCGCATCTGATCCACATTTTGCCTTGCTGTAACTAAATCTGGCAATAATCTGCAGTTCTCCATTTATCCTTTTTCCGCAACAGTCTGCATGAGTGAATGAGAGCGACTGTATGTACAACACTTGCTGTGTGGCAGTGTGTGTGAGGCAGTGTGTCCCTGGAGGTGTGTGTCTCAGTGGCACCCTGAAGCCTCTTCGTCCCCAGCGGCCCCGGGCCTGACCTTGCCCGCTGGCGGGGGGACATCTCCCATTAAAGCAGTGCATTGTGATAAGGCCATTTCTTTTCCTTCAGCATCCCTTTAATGTCATCCCTGAAATATGAAGTCATTAAGCGATATTAAAACAGTGCTGACAAACTAATTAACAGAAGACATTATACGGGATGGGCTCGATTAATCCGCTTTAATTGCTCTTTTAAATGGGGGCTCCAATTAAAATTAATAAAGATTTACTGGTGATCACACCAAACTACACCAAGAAGTGGTTGTCTGAAGGGCAGCCTAAAGTCAGCGGCCTCCGTTCTCAAGTTACACTCCCTTTTGCTCCCAGCGCCCTCCCAGTGTGAGCCTGCTGAAAAACCCATATCTATGAGCAGGAGATTAACCAGAGGGACTGTCCCAGCGCCCCCCGTCCCACAGCTCCTATTGTCTGTAGCTCGGGGGTGTTTGATCCTGCCTTTGTCTTTCCAGGACCCAGCTAAAGAGACACCAGCTCATTTATTTTAATAATTTTACACCACACACACTGTGCAACCTCCCCAAACACCCACATTTATAAACCACAGTGTGGAAATTGGTTGGTTATGATAAAACATTTTATAAAATTTTTCAGTGTCCACTTTTTTTCTTTTTTTTTGTGGATTGTTTGCTGTCTTAATTCTCTCTGCAGCCTCAGTTTCTATACAGGGACAAGTGCGCCCCTGTGTGGAGATCAGTGTACATGACAGGAACCTGATTCTGTAATTGTTTGAAGCACTGCTTTACAGAGCAAAATCATTTTACTATGATTGTTTATAATGTCAAAAATAAAGTATTTGCATATACTGTGCACCAAAAAATATCGCATCTATGATGACAGAGTGGAATGAGTTGATTTTAAGGCGAGCTGAGCTGTTTGTGTTACAGCAGAGATTCACTAGATGATGCTGTTACTCTTCTCTGAACCGATTCATGCATCTCCAAGAATCAGGCAAAATTCTCTGATTTTGTCTCTTTCAGTGTAGGACTCCAAGAAAACCAGCAAACAACATCAGTATTTTGTAATGAAGTGAATTTCAAAGAGGTTAAACGTACAGAGCAGTGTTTTGTTTTAATTTGATCACATCCTGTTGCCCATTTACTTTTCATTTCATCTTCATTACAAAGCATGCTCTGTTTTATCAGAGACTCTCTAATATGGAACATAATTTCATATCGTGCTGTTTAAGTTGAAGCCTTGTCAGCCAGAGGCAGTTGAACAACTGAAGGTATTTTCTTTGTTTTCTTTCATTATATCAGAGGTTACCAAGTCTTGTTCAGAAAATGTCACACAACAAATTAATTTGAGCAAAGCACTTTGGTTCAATCAGAGGCATTTTAATTGAGTTGAGAACGTAAATCAATTTACTGAAGAAGACTGATCTAATTGAAAAGGAATGTCTATTAAAAGATTAGTGAGGTTTATTGTCTCCAGTCTTTGTCATCAACCAATTCAACTAATGTTTTAATTTCCTTAATGTTATCATTTCTGATGTAATTGGTGCTTGGGTACCTAACAGGTTTTCCAATTAAATGTTTGGTTTTGGGCGCTGACATTGTAATCTCTCACAGTGACAAGAAACAGTGTACTTGCGTAAAAGTGCTCCATGCAAATGTGTAGCATGCTTTATTTATGTTAAATGCAGTTTGTGGCCTCTGTAACAGTTTGAAGGGATTAAATCATAGTATAGACAATGTGTTACTATCTTCTTTCCAAGTGACACAAACAGATGGCAGCGATTTTAATTCATCACATTTAATTCACTGCACTGATTGTCTGCTTTATATTCACCCGAAGGCATCGAGAGTCAAGCCCATCTGCGATTTTCATGACATCACCAAACTCGCATGCGATCGGCTTGCCCTGAGTGGGTGCCTGGAAGAAAGAGTTAACGCGCTCGTGGAATTTTGCTTTGGTGGCACAACTGCGATATGAGGTCACCTCGGGCATTAGTCATTAGGAGGGAATGCATTGTGGCCGTTTTTAAGACATGGCAGTTGTCCGCATCCGCACCGGCCACACAATGAATGCAGGCCTTAGAAAGTTGACTTGAATTGGCTCCGGTGAACAATGTGAACAGCATAGTTTGTGGGGGGACATTTAACAGCTGGCTGCTGGACGTGGATTAGAGGCACCTGAGGGGCTCCACACAGGGACACAGTGTTTGCATGGGAGAGTTTAGCATTTGCAGTGAAAAATAAAGCATTTACTTCGTGGGTCTTCTTTATAATAGACATTAAAAAATGCTCAGGTAGTGATAAATATTAAAAAAAGCCCAGCACACTCATTTTATATTATAATTTAGTGCATCTTTAATTTCCATATTCATCCAGTACAATGTTTGTGACAGAAATGTCTGAAAATGATTGTTCTTTACATGACAAAGAGCCGTACCTTTACACACGATAATAAAAACCATCACAACCACTTGCGCTATTTTCACATGCATTCTGTCAAGCTCATAGTTTACAACATAATTATAGTACATTATGCAACACACAGCAGCAGCGCATGTACATTTACACAACACACAGCTATGAAAGGAGACAGAATTCAAAACAAACTAATACTGACAGAGATTGGCAAAAAAAAAAAACAACTCAGGCTACACTATGTAAACATTTTTACACACCTACAAACTCAGTAAATCTAAATGCGTTGAGGCAGATTATATAAGGAAACACTAAACAATAAATCCACAAGAGCATTACTATTTATCATTATTTGCTTTTTCTTTTTTGATGAAAGCAGACATAATATTTCGGACTATATTCTAACTTGTAAAAGGGTGTGTTTGGGGGGTTGGTGTTCTTTGTTTATACAAATTTAATCTACATGTCACTTCACTAAAATGCACTACAAGAAATGGTGAAATAATTATGTCAAGAGTCTAATTTCAAAAAATCACTTATTCCCTCATCTGTACATTTCTCTGCTTCAGCCTATAAGTGGGAAGATGTCTTGAACTCTTCCGGGACGTCGCTGTCCAGTTTGCAGATCACCTTGTATATGGCCTTTTTCCAAGAGGGGTCTGAATCTTTGGCTGCAGAAATGGCGTTGTAAAACTCGTGCAAGGTGATTTCGGCGACTTCCAGGAACCTGTCAGGAACCTGGAAAAGAAGAAAAAGTGAAATACCTTATAGTCGAGACCTTATTCATTGTTTAACGCCGTGCTACAAACGTGCTGCATGATCTGCCTTCAGTTTTCTCAAAGTCAAAAATATATGAAATGAAGACCTGTAGCGCAATTCTTCAAACACTGGAACTGATGAAAGGGAGTTCATCTCTTTGTTCTCTGCACACATACAACAAATGCAATGCTGCAATCATTAACTTTCAATTAGGGGCCTCTTTGATTAGGTAGTCTTGTTGTCTTGAACCTGTACTAACTAACTGAGTTTTCTTTCCAGGGATTCTGCCCAGATCTCTACAACGCAGCATGAATCCCAGCAGGAATATGGCAATAGGCTAAACATTTAAATGACTCTGTGCAGGCGTACGACTTCAGATGGATAAGTTTAGTTGTATAGATAAGTAAGAGTTCGGTGGGGTTACAGTTGGTGCGCAGATGCAAGGGATGCTGGGAGAAAACCATCTGCTGCACTTGTTTCCCATCCACTGGCCGGTTAGCGCAACACTTGTTGGCGTAAGTTATTTTTCTTTCCCCTCATCTCCTGACACAAAAGCATCCCTGGGAAAGGAATGTCTTGGTCCCAAGGTAAAGAAAACGGTCTCATCCCTTTCCCACCGAACGGCCTTCTCCCTCGGAATCCACAGCGTCTTTCTCAGCATTCCGCATCAGTAGCAATCTCTGTCTCGCTCAGGCGTACTGGTCCTCTAATCCTGAGTTGTTTTAGTGGGATTTTGCGGCTTCCTCTTCCCACAGTTTGATAAAGCATCACTCTGGAGTTTAGATAATGGCTGTAAAGGCTGGCCAGCCACAGGTGCAGTGTGACACACAGGTCAGCACACAGACATACATGAGCACAGCGAGGCCTGACATACTTCTACAGGTTAGTAACTACGGGGATGAATGTGTCAACTCTGATGCTATAAATGAGTAATTTTGGGAATTATTCACTTTCTGGTGGAGAATTAGATGAGAAGATTGACATCAGTCTTATATCTCTCTGGTAAATCAATGAGGCTACAACCAACAACTGTTTGCTTAGATCAGCATAAAGACTGGAAACAGGCAGAAACAGCCGAAAGTGACAAAATCTGCCAACCTTTAACTTTAAAATTACATATGAAGTTAGTGTCGTATCTGCTTTGTAAAACCCATTACAAAAAACAAAAGGCAATTTGTTGTGAGTTTATGTGTTTCTCAGGCAGCATCTCAGTAGTTTCTGCAAGCAATTCACAGAGTCAATACTCCGACACAGAACCGCTCCAGTGAAATTACAAATTGAACGATGTGTTAATGGAGGAGCTTTAGACATGTTTCCAGTCTTTGTGCTAAACTAACCAGCTGGTGGTTGTCGTTTCATATTGACTGGACATAAATGAGAGAGGTATCGATCTTCTCCTCTAACCTTCCACCTGAAAACAAAACAAACTGAGGAAGCTCAATAGCATTTAAAATCGGACTAAGTTTTTCCTCAAATTATTATTATGGCAGAAAAGAAAAAAAGATTCCTGATGAATTCTCCCATGGAGCAGAAATAATGAATACAACTAAAAACATGTTGTTCTCATTTTAATAAATGCTCATTTATCTGTGGCACAGTGTCTGTCCAGCATGAGAGGAGTGACTAATTTGAAAAAAATCTGCTACATCGGTCAAACAATACAAAGTGCAATATAAAAGAGTGATGGCTAAAACGTGACACTTACGTGAAAGTCATTGGCTTTATTGTAGTGCATGTTCAGGGCCCGGAAGAGCTCCGAGTCCCTGCTAACTGTAATGTCTTTGACATCGCTGACGCCGTCAACGATGGCCTGGCGGGCGAACTTCTCCATCTGGATGTAGTAGAACTCCCTAAAGTTACTGAACCACTTGATCAGCTGAGAGGTGATGCAGCGATTGAACTGGAAATGGAGAGAAAACAGCATTTGACTTTTATACTGTTTAGAGCCATGTTTACAGCAAAAGATTAAAGGAACAGCCCTGTAACTGAAGCAATTGCACTGACAAGAATCCGAGTCTCCTTAAATAAGACAATGAATCGCTCCCAGCTCCAGAAGAAGTGACTGTTCAGCCGCTGACTTTTCTCCTTTCAGAGTAAGCAGCATAAAAACTGAGACCATTCTTGAAATGGAATTTATTAATTTCAGAATTCAATTACAGACTTCGCTGAAAAAAATATGAATCTCTGTGCTTTCTGATTAAGAATGTAATGGCTGTGTCTTGTTTTGGCATTAGCAACCCTTTCCATTATGGACTAAAAGCATGAATTTAGTACCTGCAGGGCAAAATGCCACCTAATGGTCTGTCACTCTATGCAACATTAATTGCTCTGAGCCTTTCCCACCAATGTCCGCGATGAAAAAACATCTGTCAGGCCTCTGTGTTTCTAAACTCAGTCTTGACATTAGTCTTGTTATTCTATCTCGTCATCCAGAAAGACAGAAAAAAATGCCTAAGGGCTGGGCAGGCATCAAAGACGCTTCTTCTCTCTGGTGTGGTGGGTGAGAAAGCGGCAGCATAAGGACAGAAGGAAGCTTCCCTCTCATTGACTCGGGCTGATAGGATGGAATCAGACACTGGGATTAGGTGCTCTTTTGTTCAGTGCCACTTCCCACCACAGGATTGTAAGCAAGGAGGAGACGTTTGCAGGGCTGCAGCAACAGCATCCTCCCCCCTGACCCCCGGGGTCAGAGCAGATTGAGAGGCAGGGGCCCAAACCGGCTCAGAGATCCAGGAGACAAGATAGGAGAAGAGACGGAAGAGAAAGTCGAGCGGAGTTTGGAGAAAATTCGAAGGGAGACGAGAGAGGAAGTAGAGAAGTATAACACCAGCAGGAAGGTAAAAAGAAGGAAGAATAGGCTGAATGAACAGAACACAGAGAAGGAGAGGACCAAAAAAAAGAGGAGCTAGAAAAGAAAAGGATGACACGAGACCAAGGCCAAAACACACAGGATGTTGTGTTTAGGACCAGCTCACCACCGCACAAGTCTCTAATACCAACTCTGTGTTGACACTCAATAGCAATGCCTTGCCTACAGAGTCCTTTGTCAGTCCATTTGCTGACTGGAGTGGCTTTTTTTAAAGAGAGAATGCCCCTGTATCTCCCTCTGCCCCCAGGACATACTAGCAGCTCAGTGGCTTTGTTATTTAAACCCTCTGCCTTTTTGTTTCTCTCCTCCGACACACTGCTGACTTTTTTCTGTCCCAAACACACACTGACAAGTAGATACCACGGAGTTAAATGCAGGAAAAACAATTCTGTGGACTGTTGAGATAAAAGATAAAAAGTGGGTTTTTTGAAAAAAAATAATGTAATAAAAATTACCTTGACATCAGGGAAGAAGGTTTTGAGCACATTGGAGCTGGGGTAGCGGGTGTAGAAGAACATGAGCTTCGCCTTCTTCAGATGGCTCGGGGTGAGACCCTCCTGGATGTTCACATTACACGTTAAGGAAAGCTGACAATTAAATAAAACGCACGGCATACAGTTGTGTGCAAAGTGATAGCAGAGCGGAGTATTGTGTTGCCTCCATCTTCAGCTAAATTGAATTTCACTAAAGAAGAGCTCGACATTAACTAGGGAGTCAATAATGACCCTAACATGTGCTTATTGGCAAAACAGAATTACGAATTAGATTAGAGATTTTTAATTAGAGAGCAAAGCACTTCATGCCTGGCAGTTAAGACAGCTTGTTTTGAAATGTTTGGAAAAAAGACGCCGATTTTCAGATATAATTGAGTTGATTTAAAGACGGCATATGGTGCTGTATAGTTTATCTTCAGGGAAAACCCAGCAAATATGTCATGGTTAACATATATTTGAAACACTTTCTCAGGTTGTTAGTTACATTTAAAACAATTTAAATAGCATAAAGAAGAAATCCCTTTACTATTTGTTTGACATATCATATATTACAACTAAAGACAACGCTTCCTTTATTGCAAGTATTAATAAATGCAATTCTTTCTCAAGTTTTCCCCCTTTGGCTATGAAGGTGCTCAGGACCATTTCCTCTGTAGTCCACCACTTTGCCTTAGGTCATAATATTTCCTTATCAGGTCACCACACCACACATGTATTAGGGAACCCTACCTTTGAAATAAGGAAGTTTGGATGAAAGATTTATGTGGTATTGTTCAAAGAGAAGCAGAGCTCTTTGCACTGTAAAGATAAAGTGAATCCTGAGAGGAACCACATAATATTCCTCTCTAATGCTTTGCCACAAGACGATCGACAAAACTCAACACATCTGGGATCCTTTTTGGGATTATTTACTGTACAGTTAGTAATATCAAAGAAATTATTTTCCACTTAAGTTAGGCAAACAATGAGAGAAAATAGATATTATTTAAACTATAATAGAGGAAGTCAGCAATCTGTGAATACAAAAAGAAAAATGTTTTCCAAAAAAATGTCTTTTTTTCCTGAATAAAACACTCTGATTTTCTTTGAGTTCCTCTGAAGACAGAAATACTGTTATTTGCGGTCTATTTCAGTCATGTACATTCTAACAAAGGTATCCAACAACAAATGCTCAAGACAAGAGCTCAAGTGTTATGGTTGGAAGGCACTTGTGGTTTCCACCAGCACTCAGATGTGACCTTTTAGATGCACCCCTATCACTCTGATGATGGAGAAATAGATCCTGCACCTTTTCAAGTCTGAAAAAACGACTCTTCCTGAAACAGAAACCGATGCTTTCTCTGCCTTTGAAAAATTGGCTTTTGTTCCTGGCAATTCTTATCAAAGCCTTGTATTCCTTTTTATTTGTCTTTTTCTAGACTTAAAGTCATTACTCTGCTCAGATTAAAGAAGATGCTATAATTTTCTATGGGGTTAGTGAGATCAAAGAAAAAATTCTCCTTGAAGTTTGTTACTGGAACTGCCCATGCTGCAATGAACCCCATCTAGCCACTGTTCAAATGCAAGAGCTGAAATATAGGGAGTTTGTATAAAATAAAAGGTAAATAGTGTATATTTAAGAAACTATCAAACATACTCTGCTCTGCTGTGGGAATAGTACACAATATTACCATGAGACATAAAAGTATTCTCTGCAAAATTGTGTGAATTTGTGCAGACAAATAAAATAGATAAAAAATATTTAATAGATGAATAAATATAAAATTTAAATTTCTATTTCTATTATTTGTCTTTCTCATTGTGATTGTGAGGATAAACAGACAAGAGATTTTAATTCTGCATCAACAAAAGGCAAAAAGCAAAAGCTGCCCTGGTTCAACTGTTATTTTCACCTGAAAGGATATATTGAGAGACATGTAGGGGTTTCGTTCAGCCATGCTCTGCAGTTCCCCACACTCGATCTTGACGTGAGGGAGGCACAGATTGTCGACTGTCACTGCCCCCAGGGAGGAGGGACGAGGGTGGTGGCCGAGGTGGCTGGACGTCACCTTGGACCTCATGGCGATGGTGTCCCAGGGCAGGTCCACCGAGTCTGGGGACGTCCTGTCCATCGATGGGGGAATACAGGGGAGGCCCCCGAAGTTGGAATGGGGCCCGTATTTCAGAAGGTGCTCGAGGATGTGGCTGTCGTGCAGAGGGGTGCTGTAATTGAACTGAAAGGGCGTCTGGTGCACCGGGTAGGGCCTCTTCACCGTCGGGGTGACTGAGCTCAGAGGGGCCACTGTGGGCTTGCGGACCACCAGCGACAGTGCCTCCGTCTGGTCCTGAGGGCTCTGAGCCTCAGAGCTTTCATAGTACTCCAACGAGCGGGATTTCGCGGCAGCCTCCTCGGCCTGAGGCTGGTCCAGGGCGGAGCTGGCCTGCTGGCTCTTCCTGTCTCCAGCCATGCTGATCTCTGGTGACGAGCACATGCGCTGCTGAGGAGACAGGTCCAGTCCTGTGGAAGACGCCTTCTTGAACACCCTGTCCACACAATCATTAACTGCCCTGGAGAGCTCCTGCTTCAGAGATTCCTGTAGGTTCTGACTTTCTCTTTGGTGCACCAGACAACCAACTACTTTCATTCGGTCCTTACACTCTGCGGTCATCCTGCTGTTCTTCCTCTCAAAATCATCTTCGCTGCTTATATACCGTGACTCCTGCTCAAGGATGTCATGCTCAATGCCAACTTCTGTGCCATCTCTGTTGTCATATTCAGGATCCTCCTGGTTGTAAACTTGAAGGAACTTTTCCTGGAGCTGACGCAGGAGCCTTTGCATGCTGTGGAGCTGCTCTTTCAGCTTGTGACACTCCTCGTCCTTGCTGTTGCAGTTATCACTACTGCTGCTGCTGCCAGGTTTTCTGCTCACCTGTCCTGCATCGCTGTGTTCCTGATGCTGAGGCAACCTCTGCTTACGTTTGTTCTCCCTGTACGCCTCTCTGGCCTCCCTGGTGTCTCTGGCGTCAGTGTCGGACCTCTCACTGTCTCCATGCTGCCTGCTGTTGGGAGAGCCAGCCATGACCCTGATAATGTTCTCTACTCGGGCCCTCTTGGCCTGCAGGTGATCGGTGATGGGATGTTCTCCTTCGGGGCTACTTCCTGTGGAAACATGACCGCTGGGGGATGCAGCCTCCACCGTACTGTCCTTTGAGGAGACGCTGCTCTGGTCCTCCTGGCTGGAGTCAGCAGCAGTGGAGTTGGAGAGGTAGAAATGGCTTTCATCTAGTGCCCTCTTGTTGTGGATTGTCTTGCGGAGGAGCTGAGAAATTATCGATCCGTTTGAGTATGAGGCCAGAGGCTCATCGTACATGTTTCGGCGGAAGCAAGGCAACATGACATCAGGCTTGTCGTCTTCCAGGCAGCCTTCGCCCGAGCTGTGCATGTTCTGATCAGGAAGACTGAGGTTCATGCTCACTTCAGGGCTTCACACGACACACGCTGAGGAATGAGATCTATGTGATACAAAGAATCTGAAAAAACACAGAACAGTTCAGGTGATAAATAACAAAAAGCAATCATTTAAAAAGAATATAAACATGTGTAGCTGTTAATTGTTCCTATATGGTTATGACAGCTCCATGCAATGTCTCTTTATTCTTATAGTAATGCCTAAAATGAGCAAACAAACCCAGTAGATGCAATACATAATGCTGTTATTTTGCCAGTAAAACTTTAAATTATATTTGTGATCCTACAATTACTACTTTAACAAGCAAATATTACTGACACTCTGATAGAAAACCAAAGAGTTTGACATTATTTTCAAGATTCTCATTTCAGTTCAAAAAAATAATAAATCAATAAATACTGATCTTAAATAAAGGAGTGTATTCTTTTGTATCCTTTCATCTCTGGATTGTTATAATGGTTGACGCAAAGGATAAAAAGAATTGTGATATAACCATGAAAGGTAAATTTCATCTGATGAGAGCCCTCGACCACGCAAAAAGAAACGGCTCTGTGTATACATTATTTACAAGAGAAACTATCATGAAAAGCTCTTTGTATGGTTTTCATCTTAAGGAATAATCAAGATGATCATCGCTGGTTAAAAAAATAAAACAAAGCTCTGTTGCCTGATTCTGTGGTCAGTGGCTTCATTCTCTTTGAGGTTATATTTAAAGTTACATTTGTGTTACAACACAAATGAATTCAATTAATTAAAAATACATCTGCGCATACAAGTGGAATTGATAGATTTAAAAAGATCAGATTTTACAGTGAATTCTATAACAGTAATTGATACAAGTTCATTTCAACTGAAGTGGCTGTTTGCTACTTTTAATATAGACAAACATTTTATCAGACAAATAGAAAAACGTGACACAACTTAAATTTCAAAACTATTCTCATAGTATTAATATCATTGCTTCCTTCAGTCTTTACAGTTCGTAAATTTTCTTCTTCATCTGGCTTTAAAAAAACAGTATTCAGTAAATAAATGCTGCATTAGCTGCTCTACTGCCTAAGATGTACAGTTGACTTTTATTTTGAAGTAGCTGAACTTTATATATTAACCTCTACCAAATGATCATCATGCTGTCTATTTATCCTAAAGTAATTGTACAAATAAGCATTTTGACTCTCTAAACACTGAATAAAAACTTATCAACTCCCCAAACATGTGGTCAAAGCTGTCGGCTGTAGTGTAAAAAAATGAAAACATTTAACACCCAACAAATGCAAATCTACCTCATGGAAAAACCACCAGAAGTGAAGTGATGAGTTCTGAAACACTCCCACGGCCGTGCAGCTGAATCACAGACACCCAGTGAACTTACCTGTTGCGCCGGGACGTGCTGCCGAGCTGCTGGCCTGCGCGCACTGAAGGTTGGGCGGTGAGGAGCGCAGAGGGAGAGTCGCTGCGTGAAGCGGAGCTGGGGCGTGGCCATGTGGAGGCACCGGGGTGCTCATCAGCCATGCAGTGTGAAAAAGAAGCAGTGACAGCCCACTCACGATGGTTAGAGAGGGTTTCAAACAGGATGGACTGCAACTTACTGACAAGCTAAAAACAGGTGGGGTAGATAGGAAGTTCACACTGACAGGTTTTTCATAGCCTAATCTTCATCTATTACTGGAAAACAGGAGTTTAGTGTCATTAATGGTGCAGGCCTACATAAAGAAGTATGAATCCATCCATCCATCCATTATCTATACACCGCTTAATCCTCATTAGGGTCACGGGGGGGCTGGAGCCTATCCCAGCTGACTCGGGCGAAGGCAGGGGACACCCTAGACAGGTCGCCAGTCTGTCGCAGGGCTACATACAAAGACAAACAAGCACTCACACATTCACACCTACGGGCAATTTAGAATAATCAATTAACCTCAGCATATTTTTGGACTGTGGGAGGAAGCCGGAGTACCCGGAGAAAACCCACGCATGCACAGGGAGAACATGCAAACTCCATGCAGAAAGATCCTGGGAAAGCCGGGACGCGAACCAGGGACCTTCTTGCTGCAAGGCGAAAGTGCTAACCACTACGCCACTGTGCAGCCCAAGTATGAATCTAATTATTTAAATAAAGACCACTTTATTTGTGAGTAAACTCCAATTGTTCAGAGTTAATATACAGCACACACATCCTGCATAACATCATAAAGGAATTCAGTCAAATCATCATCATTTCTAGGGTCAATATATAATTGAGGGACTTTTGAAGTCCATGGGATATAACTTGCATACATTTTTATTAAAAATAAAATTTTAAAAATGTATTTTATGTTCATTATGATCATGCCTTTACAAATTCCATATTTTTTTATTATGGAAACAAGCATTTATTAATACAAGCTGAGTGGATATCATTAAAATGTCAACTAAATAGCCATCTGAATTTAATAACAAAAACCTCCTAATTAGCTAAACAATAATACAATTAGCTTATAAAAATGTGTTAATTGTTTTCTTTTTATTAAGTTGAGATAATCATGACAGATATTTGTTTTTTGGAAATATGTCAAATTTTATATGGAAAAATAACAAATTCTATCACTTTCAACTAAGTTACCCGTTACAAAAACACCTCTCAAGGAAGTGTGTTAATTCCAAATCACATGACCTGCTCCACATGATGTCATTTCCTCCTGAAGAAAAGACTGGCAAGACTCCAAGGCTTTATTTAACATAAAGTAGTGTGTGAGTCAAGTGTGGACAGTGTTACAACAATATCTTTATAAAGAACTTTCAATTTCAACTCTACTCAATTGTATATATAATATTTAGAAGATTCTTTCTGTTAAATCACCATGTAGTGTTTCATTATAGGCGGCCATGTTGATTTTAGGCCTGAAAACAGCAAAAATGTCGACTGTGGTACCTGTCAACTATGTTACAAAAAGTCCTGCAATTATACATTGACCTTCTAGTTTACTTAATCTAAATATACACCACCGTTCACACAGTTTGGCATCACCCAGACAATTTCATGTTTTCCACAAATACTCACACTTTTATTCATGTGCTAACATAACTGCACAAAGGTTTTCTAATCATCATTTGGCATTTCAACACCATTAGCTAACACAATGTAGCATTAGAACACAGGAGTGATGGTTGCTGGAAATGTTCCTCTGTACTCCTATGTAGATAATCCCTTAAAAATCAGCTGTTTCCAGCTAGAATAGTCATTTACCACATTAACAATTTCTAGACTGTATTTCTGACTCATTAAATGTTATCTTCATTGAAAACAAATGCTTTTCTATCAAAAATAAGGACATTTCTAAGTGACCCCAAACCATTGAACAGCAGTGTATGAGTTTTGCTAGATTCTAAAAAGTGTCTGTACTCAGTGTTAAATAGAGAAGAAACTTCTAATGTATCGAACAGTAAAGCAACAGTCTGTGCGTAAATATTGTCTATGCCACTACTCAGTTCAACCTAATATTTTAGGCTTATCAAACTTGTTCTTTTCAAGTTCAGTTAATTTAATTCAGCTAATGTTGTACTTTCACAGCTCACACTTAACTAATAAATCAGCCGAAGTGCAGGTAGCTCATCTTTTGAAAGCGGCAGGGGAACAAGAATGAACTTAAAATCAAGAAGAAATGGGTGGAAATCAGAGTACACAAATTCAATAAGTTTGCAATGAATAAATACATAAAACGATAAAATTTACACTTAAGGCTTTACTTTGAAAATGTAATCCGATTAGCTTTCTCAGTTAAAAAAGTTATCTAACGTGTATGTATCATACATTTACTTTTTCAATACTTATTCCATCTATAATTTATTCAATCCTGCTTTTGAGTATATTTAAATAAGTAATCTAAGCACAGTTCTTGTTTCCATTGCTTTTAATTCACTAGACATTTGTGTTTTGTGTTTACAATTTTACCACTTTTTTATCACTTTAAATAACCCCAGTGTATGATGAGGTGAAATATGAACACACTTATTTACTTTTATGTTGCTATGCACAGGAAATCTGCAAGTGTGTCTGAATGTGCGCTGTTTTTCCTCTTTATTTGCAGATGACAGGTTATTTCTCAGTGGGGTCACAGTCCGTGTGCAGTGGAGGAGGTCAGACTGGACCACAGTGAGGACTCCCCTCCTCCTCCTCCCCCCTCCACTCTTGGCAGTTGGTTTATCCCACACTACTTCCTCCTGTCTCTGCGCGTGCCTCGCCTAGCTTGTCGGTGTGACCGGAGTTTCCCTTCCGCTGACAGGCTGCTGTCACACAGCTACCATGTTATCCCATTCCCGGTGTCTCACCAGGAATTTTGGCCGTTCCCTCTCTGCCATCCGCCAGGTAGGCACCAAACAAATAAAGCGTTGCCCGTCGCGACAGGACTCCTCGCTGCCTCCTGGCTACAACCGCAGCTTGTGTCTGTCAGAGCTAGCATTAGCATTAGCGTGCTGCTGCTGTAGGCCACGGGCAGGCCGTAACATTGTAAGCCAAGGACAGTATGACACTTCCCTCCACAAGTCTTTGCTGCAGCCTCTGTTAAAGTTAACAGCGGGGCCGTCTGCGCTGCCTTGATGTCGCCTTTACAAGTGATTGCTGGAGGCTTCTGACCCAAGCAGAAAGCAGCTGTTCCGTGTTCATGTGAAAGTCAGTGCTCTTATCCAATAGTATTTAGGTAGCGCCCAAGAACGTGCTAGCCAAACTAAGCTAAGTGTACGGGTAGGTTAGCTAGTTCCTTCTAGCTGTCATCATGTCGAGGTCATGTTGTGGTAAATGCAAGACAACAACCAGACGAGCTAACTTAAAGCAAATATTACGTGTTTTTTTTTTTTTTTTTTTAAACTTTCTGTAGCAGAATTAGAAACTATGCCAGTGAAGTCAAGTGTCACTCCTACTTATAGGTGCTTGTTAGTAAGATTAATAGTAGATCATTGAGCTTTAATGCAGCTGTTAAATTGGCTGTTCAGTTATAAATATCCTCATGCATTCACTGGTAAAGAGTTCATGTTGTTCTACTCTTGCTGGCTGCCTGTAGGATAGTTTTATTGATCATGTCAGAGGTCATCGTCCGGTATGTAGAAGTGATTTTTGGTCAGTAGAACTGCTTACTCTCTTCCTTCCACTGCCATTTATAAACACTACCAACAGTTAAACATTGGATAATTTGATGTTTCTTTTAACCTACTTGAGTTTATATTTTACCAGCTGTTTTATGACTGTAAAACATTAAAGATTTATTTTTTGTACAAAGATGAATGTTTAAAAAGTTCCAGATGTTCTGTAATGATTGTGTCTTTTCACAGGGAAATAATGTGTTAGCTCGTCGGGCTGCAGGAGGTATGTGTGTTTACTAGTCAAGCCTAAACTAATTTAATTTCCTTAAGAAGTTCTTTACATGCTTTTGTTGTCCTTTTAACAGCGCTATCGGCTAGCCATCCTATCACTTTCAACAACAATGTGTAAGTACACACAGTTTAAAAGGAGACAAGGAACTGTATGTCAGATTTCAAGGACACCTTTCACACTACAAAAAAAGGCTTTCTTTAATTAAACCCCTAGTTTAAGTATCAGATCCTTGCCACTCATACCTTGTCTTAGAATACTTTACAAATATCTCTGTCTTGTAGCCAGTTTCTATCTCCTAAGTAACTGATTAATCACAAATGGTGTGTGTAATCTTTTTGGGATTTCTATATCTTATTTGATTGAATAAATTGAGTTTTCTTCTGTCTACAGAAAATACGATCCCCGATCCAGTGTCTTCCAAATCCAGTACTTCAGGACATCTGTAGCCTACAGTATGTTTTGTCCTTTCAATTTTGCTCTTGTCTGAACATAAAGTGCAAGCACTGATGTGGAGTGAAGACGTTTTCCTTTGACTTTGTCCTCCAGGAGATGAAGTTGTCACAGTCAAGACTCCGGCATTTGCGGAATCTGTCACAGAGGGGGATGTGAGGTGGGAGAAAGGTAACACTTTTAATTACTTCTTACACATTAGTTGCTTGTAATACAGACACCAGCCAGATGCTAAAACAAAGTTTTCTCTTTACAGCTGTTGGAGACACCGTCTCTGAAGATGAGGTGGTGTGTGAAATTGAGACTGATAAGGTAAAGCATATGCAAAATTAAACAAATGAATTGTGTTTGGAGTTGCTGGTGATAGTTGGGCTGTGCTTTTAAAAGTGAAAACTTTAGAGCAGTGGTGTCAAACTCATTTTAGTTCAGGGCCCAAATTGATCTCAAGTGGTCCGGACCAGTAAAATTAGAGCATAATAACCTATAAATAACAACTCCTTATTTTCCCCTTTGTTTAGTGCAAAAAAGTACATTCTGAAAATGTTAATTTTTAAGGAACTATCTTTTTTTAAAAATATAATGAACAACCTGGAATTTTTTAAGAAAAATAAGTTAAATTTCAACAGTATTATGCCTCAGTTTATCATTTACACATTGCAACTTACAGATAACAGTGTATCTACGAAGGCACAAAACATTTATTCACAGGCATGTGGAACTCAACAATCTAGTATTTTACTTCATGATCAAAACAACTTGCTGAGGTCTAGAAATTATTTTAAACTTGCGGTTTTACAAATTTACAGTTTGCTGTTATTACCTTCTCTGTAACTTTTACCCTTTGCAAAGTTGTCCCATGGGCCAGATTGGACCCTCTGGATTGGACCCTCTCTTTAATACTTGCTATTAAAAGTGTAACAGGGGGTGCCCGTATAGCTCAACGGGTTAAGCGGGTGACCCATGTACATGGGCTAGTCCCCGATTCAGTGGCCTGGGTTCGATTCCTGCTCACTGCCCTTTGCTGCATGTCTTCCCCCCACTCTTCTTCCCCATTTCCTGTCTGTCTCTCACTGCGCCTATCAAATAAAGCCGAAAAGGCCAAAAAACTAACTTAAAAAAAAAAACAAGTGTAACAGAATCAGTAAATTTGTGGTTTTAGTTATGCATACATTAGTTTTGTGGTGGGCAAATCACAAAAATATATTGTATGGTATTTTGAAAATATCCTGGAACTTTACAATTCTGTCTTAATCTTGTGCATTTTTTTCCCTTTCTTTTTTTCTGTGCTGTTAGACATCAGTGCAGGTTCCTTCTCCTGCTGCTGGAGTGATTGAGGAGCTTTTGGTTCCAGATGGAGGGAAGGTTGAAGGAGGAACTCCTCTCTTCAAGCTTAGAAAAGGAGGTCTGTAGAACTTTTTTTTTTACTGAAAAAAAGAAGAAGGTATGAAAACAGTACTGTTAATCCTGTGTTATCCTAACTGTTCACGTCTGTATCTTTAGCCGGAGCCCCCAAAGCTGCAGAAGCTCCAAAAGCCGAGGCCCAGGCCGCTGCAGCAACTCCACCACCTTCTGCTGCCCCACCACCCCCTCCTCCTCCTCCCCCCTCAGCTGTGGGCCCCATTCCCACCACCATGCCCCCTGTGCCACCTGTGCCAGCACATGCTATGGACACCAAACCAGGTTAGCTGTCATGGAACAGACGGTCCGTGTCATGTGAGAACAGTTTTGCTTGACATCTGTGTTCCTGACCTCTAGCTTACATGATTAATCATTGTTTGGTGTTCTGTAGGCAGCAGCTTTCAGCGGTTTCACTAAATCTCTATCTCCAGAGATACTGACTGGTTCTTAATATCTTTCTCATAGTTTCAGCCATCAAGCCCACTGCTGCTCCAACTGCACCAGCAGCTGCAGCAGAGGGAGGGGCTAAAGCAGCCAGGACAGAGAGCAGGGTAAAGTGCAGATCACTTAACACGATATTTAGGTGTAAATAATTACTTTTAGACTTGTTTAATAGTGTAGTAACCTGTAATTAGGTTTTAAAAAGAGTTAACAGAGACTCATGATTCTGTTTTGTTTGCTTTTTAAAACATCTAGGTTAAGATGAACCGCATGAGACTGAGAATTGCCCAGAGACTGAAAGAAGCCCAAAACACCTGTGCAATGCTGACTACGTTTAATGAGGTCGACATGAGGTAGGAAATTCTAAATAGCTGACCTACATTATTAAACCCTCAGTGCTTTTGTAGATAAATGTGAAATCGACTCCGCTAGGTTAACACATATACATAGAAGCTATGAATGAAAAAAGACAGACTTTGCAGACTTTACAGTCAAATTCTACTCCAATATATATAAATGTGTGAGGACACATTTGTTTGTGGTTTGAAGAATACATACTGTTTTGTACCAGTGTTAAAAGCCAAAACAACACTTGCACAAATGGTTTTAGATTGAAATCTGCCAAATAGAAAAAGCTTTTTGAAACCCAATATCCTCTTAAACACTGGAATGTAAATATTTGGTCGTAATTCCATCTAAAACGAAGATAAGAATTGTTAAAACAGGTTTTATTAATTTACAAGGAAATGTTATTGTCTGCACTTGCCCCCTGTGCTGAAGAGGACACTTTGAGGATTTCTTTTCCCCGCAAATGTGTGGTGTCAGCTTTCGGCTATTCAGGGTTTTCTATGTATCCTAATTTGATTGACATTGACGGTCTGGAGGAAGACTTCCCAGGCCAGGGCTCATCTGGAGCCGAAGGAGCTCGTCAGAACAGGAGGCTGGAGCATCTGCAGGGGCCCACAGAGACCTGTGCTCTGAGTGGAAGAGCTGCCTCAACCGATATGGGCTTTTATGACAGCCCAATAAGATTTACAGGCTCTAGAAAGTGAAGATTTTTATCGCTTCTTCTCTCCTTTCTCGGAGAGTCTGTGTCTTGGGAGGGGCTAATTATGTTAGCGGAGAAACCCTAGAGCTTCAACAGGGTTAGAGACAGGAAAACAAACAATTAAAAAGAGAGATACAAGAGAAAAATGAGCAATAGTGAAACAATTAGCAGGCCAATTTCAATAGCTTTATTCACCACTATCTGCAACAGCATTCTTTTAAAGCCATCAAAAAAGTGTATATTTTTCTCCTGAAAATGATGTCACAACCATGAACTCTATCTTTCAGCGTGGCTACAATATTTGAAAACTTTTTTTTTGTATATCTCTGTAGAGTTTTTTGTATATATTAGAGTTTAATATATCTTACTAGCGTTAGCCCCTTGATTGTTTGAAGAGGAAATAACAGTTTATTCTGCAACAACTTCAAAGCCTACCATGTGAAGATTTTTCTAACATAAGAATAGATTGTGTTAGCCCTTCACAGTAGTACACATTTTTGGCCTGTTGAATATTAAACATTTACGTGACAAATAAAATATATATTCAGTTTTTTAAGTGAAACCTCTCGCCTCTCCAAGCCATTTTTAACAATTATTTTTGTTATAAGCACATGTGCACTTTTGAATGTGTATTTGACTCCCAAAAAGACTTTTAGTTCCACTGTTTTTTTCTTTCTACAATATCCTAATTTCTTGCCATAACTGTCAACCCAGCTGGTGACCTTAATGCCAGATTGTCTGTTGATATATTTTTTTTTTCTGTTTCCCTGCAGCAACATCACAGAGATGAGGAAATCTTACAAAGACGCCTTCCTGAAAAAGCACAACATCAAGTTGGGCTTCATGTCTGCATTTGTGAAGGCTGCTGCTTACGCTCTGTCTGACCAACCTGCTGTCAATGCCGGTATGAATAGAACTTGAAAGGTTGTGAAACTTTAGCATGTGGTGTCAGTTTGAGAGTGTCTTTGAATGCTTGGCATCAAGTCGCTGCAAGTGTGTGTGGTGAAGAAAAGATTTAAGTTTCAATATCTTTCATTGCTCTACCTCAAAACCCACTCAAACTTATTTACTGCCCTGAGGCCACCCTGACCTATTTAGACAGACCGCAGTGAAGCAGGGGTGGTCTGGATTGCTGCCTTTTTAAAAATCTATAATGTTCTGTGGGTTTCGCTACCTGTGGGTGTAACTTGCACGCAACAGAAAATGGTATAAGAAAGCAAACTTCATCTTGGCAGCAGATGTGCTAATGATTCGCAATATTAATTCATATACACATTTTCTCTGTATCTGTTTTCAGTAATTGATGACACAACCAAAGAGATTGTGTACAGGGACTATGTGGACATCAGTGTGGCTGTGGCCACGCCAAAGGTAAGACAAGTGGTTTGTGTTGTAAGGTGAAGTCTAAGTGTTTGACTGCCCACTTGTTTCTAATCTGAAGGGCAGAAACTGAGTCATGCGACTTCTTTCTCAGGGTTTGGTTGTTCCTATAATCCGAAATGTGGAGGGAATGAATTTTGCCGATATTGAGAAGGCCATCAACTTGTTGGGAGAAAAGGTAATATTTAAAAAATTCATATTATGAAACTTTTTAAAGTTTGCTATAGATCCTTGGTTTGTTTTTTTTTTTGCACTTGTGTATAAATTTCCTCATTATGTGATGGGATTATTATTATTATTATTATTATTATGTGTTTATAGGCTCGTAAGAATGAGCTGGCTGTGGAGGACATGGACGGAGGGACCTTCACCATCAGCAATGGCGGCGTGTTTGGGTCCATGTTTGGTACCCCTATAATCAACCCACCTCAGTCTGCTATTTTAGGCATGCATGGCATCTTTGACAGGCCTGTTGCAGTCGGTGGCAAGGTTCGTGTCTTCACTTTGAGACAAGCACCTGCATGACACCAATGAGTTAATAAACGCAAGCTTGCTTTAGTAAATCTCTTACATATTTGAGCTAGATTTACCAATTGTCAGTCAGGTTTTCACTTCTGTAAATATATCCCATCTAACATGCGCCAACTCATATTTATTATGTTACACCTCTTTTGATTAACACGTCGTCTTCCTGACTTTTCTTTGAGGAATATATTCTTCTAGCTAATTAATAAGTTGATTAAGCACATCCCATTGTATGTATTCCAAGCATAGGTCTTATGCTTGGACTATAATTTTCACACGGACTGGTGCAAATTGTATATTTTATCACTAATGCAGGTACTATATACTCTACAGAGATGTGAGCAGTAGATTAGGTCTGCAGCTCAAAGTTACTTTGATTATTGATTCATCTGTAACCTGCTGAATATATTCTAGATTAAGTGACAAATATTTCACAGACAAAGGGAAATATAATTGTGAAAAAAAAATTATGTTTAAACCAAATGTTGAAGGCACAGATATGTTCAGTTCCTAGTGATGTAACCAAAGAATAGCAGTAAGTGGAAAGGAGGACAGGGAAGTAGTAAATGTTTGACATTTTTCTTTTAAAGTGATTGAAAGAAATTGTTTATGAATAATTTTGTCAACAGACAAATCAGTTATCAACATATTTTGCAGTTATAAATAGATGCAAATCAAAACAAGCTTATTTTATCATGTCTTGATTAAATTAACCTTAAAGAAAAAAATGGTACCAGTTCAGTTATACCTTCACGGTCTTTTGCCAAATTCTGTTTGGTGTTATGAGGAATTTGGTCTCAGTGATTTTTCTCTTGTCTAGGTGGAGATCCGTCCCATGATGTATGTTGCCCTGACGTACGATCATCGTCTGATTGACGGAAGAGAGGCCGTCACTTTCCTGCGCAAGATCAAGTCAGTGGTAGAGGACCCCAGGGTGCTGCTCCTCGACATGTGAACCCTTGTGAAGTCCAGGCCCAACCAAACAAACCACCCCACACAAACAGTGGCTGTACTCACCTGATGAACATTACCGTAACTGCAGTAAATGTCTTGTTGTATTGGTTAGCTAGATAAAAGGATTTTTGGAGGACAGTTGGGTTGTGCAATGGACATTTGTAAGGCTGGAGGTGATAAGAGTTTAGGTGATGTTGTGGAGAATTGTCTGGTTCTTGGGTTTCTGGTGCTGGTCTCTAGATCAAAAATGGATATAACTAATGTGCGCCATATGTCATTTTCTACATACAATTAAAAAAATTTCCACTTATGTTAGATGAATGGCAAATAGAGATGAAACTGCATATTTTAATTTAATTATTTTGGTTGAGGAAAGAACAATGAGCACATATTGGGCTAGAAACGAAGAAATATTATGTTCTAAAATCTCCAAAGTAAAGAAATCCTCAGAAAATTTATGCCATCTGTTCCACTAAATATGAGGAAAATTCTCTTTTTGCTGTGTAAGAAAGACTATTTAAGAAAAAAAAGAGAAAGTTTTAAACAATAAAAGCTGCGTTACTCAACTGTAGTTTTTGCTTGGATGTTTTTTGTGCTTTCATAAATACAGTCTGGATCGAAAAATTCTGAAGAGTAAACCGGGGTGTTGATGTTTGAACGGGTGGGTCATTTACACATCATTTGCAGATGAGTGATACATAAATGGTGGGTTGCAGTATGACACCGATAGAAGTTTTGGCCTTAATAAGGTGGTTTCTGTTGAAGATGACAGCATTTGTATTCCTGATTTAATTTTTTTCTTCAACTTGTCTCCTGTATGTACAGTAGAAACTTTAGGCACTAGAAGTGAGAATGCTTCCAAATATAACGACGTCTTGATTTAACAAATGCCTTCATGCAAAGTGAAGCAAGATAAAACCCCAAATCAAATTAGCAACTGGTGGGACCACCTTTTGCCTTTAAAATAGCATCAGATACACTTGGAATTTGAAGGTACAAATACCTCAAACTTTAGGATGGTACTGTATGCCAGTGGGTGATGTTACATTGGTTTTGAACTGATATAAAGAAAATGGCTTACTACTTCAAATATTTCATATTAAAATGATTTCCTCAAGCTTGGGACAGAGAGGAAACACTAACATAAAGTTAAGTAGGTGGACTGAGCCTTTTTATTTAGTTTTAATACTAACCACTGATGAAAAAACAAGGTGAGGAACGTGAGAAATGTGACATCACCACAAAATGAACTTCCCCGAATCGAGCATATGGATGGTGAACGGTTTTGTGTGTTCAGTGGTTAGGTTAATATGTCACCTTTAGAAATACTTCAGAAATAGCCCTTTTCTTACTGATAACCCAAAAAAACAAGGCTTTAAAAACAGTAAACTCTCGGGAATATGCAAAGAAGATGAAACAATTTATTGCTCCATTGTGTTTATATAATAACTGATGGTAGATCGTCCAAAAATTTTAAATTGTCACAATTACGTTTTAGGTGGCATCAGTTCTCATGCATGGTGATAATGAAGTTCATCTGCTCATATGTAAAACTTATCAAAACTGCATCACTTGCATCGTTAAGTTTCCATATGAGCGTCAGATGTATAAAGTAACAGATCTCTTTGTTTTCTGTGGGACATCGTTCAGTAGTTTTGTTTCAGTTTTTATTGTATCATTTTTTTCTTTGGGAAGCACAAAATGCAACTGAAAACAGTATCTGGTGCTACATCCATCTGGGGCATATTAGGATGCTCGTGTTCAGCCGAGTGTTCGTCTTCAAATGTAGCACGCAGGGATCAGTCGTTCCTTCTAGCAGCTCAGAGCTTTCCAGGAGACTCCGCAGAAGAAGGGGTGACACTTGATGTCGCTTACACCTCCACCTCCAGAACCCAGGCGATAGCCGGCATCGAACTGAAGCAACTGTGGAGCGGTTTAATGCAAAGTGCAGATACAGGGAGATTAAATGTCAGTGTGTTGGTGTGTATATTTAGAACAGAAGCCTTGTGGGTGTTTCAAGCTTAAAACCTAACCTCGGTGAGCAGAGACGCAGCTGCAGTGCTCAGGTGGTCGGGGATGAGCAGCTGGGTGTGGGAGTGGATTCCTGCTGGATGGAGCTGCCACAGTGGCTGGAGGAGGATGAGAAGCCATTACCAAATATCATAGTTTGTTGGAATGAATATAAACCAGTTGCAGATTACTTTGAATAGGACATTTAACCTACCATTCCTGTTAGAAGTTCAAACAGCAAAGCCCCAAGACTCCACCAATCACAAGCTTCTGTAATCCTCGACACCCCACCGATTTCTGTCAACATGCAATGAGCTGAGTTAGTTTCATTCAGGTGTAATGAAAAAACTTGCATTTTTTTATTCCCTTGAAGTGTGAGTTGCTTCACATTTTATTTAGAATGAAGTGGGCTATTTGCATGTCACCACTAGGTGGCAGGTTACTCCAAGGAGTAAGCCCTGTTGCCCCCTTAGTGTGAGCTTTACCTGGAGCACAGTACATCTGTTCCATTGCTTTGGAGCTGATCTCTGACTGAACCTCGCTCCACTGGCTGAAAAACGTCAAACACACCTTCCCTGTGAAAACATTAAAACAAGTTACACTCATAAATGTAGCTGTTTTCTTCATATTGTCCTTCACAGTTACTTAATGGACTCACCGTTGCTGGTGAGCAGAACGTTTCTAGGGTTGAGATCCCGACACAGGATGCCTTGCTGATGCAGGCTCTCCAGGGCCAACAGGATCTGTGCCCCCCAGACACGCACCTCTACTTCGGGAAGCCCCCAGCAGGTCTGCATGGTCTTATCTGCTGGCCTGGAGGACTTGACGGGGAACCGAGGTAAGTGGCACCAGCCGTCCACCTCTATGATCTGGTCATCTCCCTGCCCCTCTGGTGCGTCTGGCTTAAGGAAAGCATCCACATCTTCTCTCCTCATGTTGGGTGGACTTCCAGCAGGGCCAGAGGAGACACAGTCTACAAATGATGTCACTGCTGAAGGTGCGCTCTTTTCTCCAGGGCTTACGAGTTCACAGGCCTCCTCTACACCTTCTTTTGCCACATTGGAACATGTTTCCCCATCATATTTAAATATCCCTTGTTTTTCTCCAATGCTGTGGCAGAGGGAGGCAGAGGAAGGCCAAGACCTTTCTGATGTGATCTTTGTTTCTGTGTGGTCAGAAAACACTGCTCTGTCTGTGCTCCTGAGGACGATCATTCCATTTTTTTCTTCTGCAGTGGGACTGCTGCTGTCCTGCTTTGAGTCCGTAACTACTTCTGCAGAGGTTCCACTTAGAGCAGATCCCTGGTGAGAGCCGTTGGTATCCCACGATGCCCTGCCTCGGATCTGGGTTTGGCAATGGAGAGGAAGATGCAAAATGGCAGGCGAGGAACTCAAACCGTTATTTTCACTGTTTGGCGATCCCGCTTTCGTAAATGAGGTCTGATTTGTATGAGGTGCAGTTTGTCCTAGTGTGCTTGGTAAATCACTGTCAGTCACTGCATAGGGGTTGATTTTCTCACAGTTGTGCGCTGGATCTGCAGCTTTCCAAGCCACTTCGAAATCAGAGCTGCACTCTATCAGTCCCATCACTGGTTTCTTTTTATGGAATTCTGACATGACATCAAGAGCTTGACTGACACGAGCACATGAGAGAGGAAGGGCAGGCTTTTCCTGAGTTTCACTGGAGTGCAAACACAAACTGGGAGCTGGTGGATGGATGTGGGTGTTGACTTGTGTCCTCGTCGGGCCAGAATGCAGAGTTAGCCGATCAAGCTTGGTATAAAACGACGCTGCAGAGCGAGTGTTCTGCAGGCAGCCTGTCTCTTCGATGTAGGAGTGAGTCCCGCAGCTTTCCAGTCGCTGCTGAGTCTCATCCCATGAGGTTATGAAGTCTGTGTCTGGGCTCTCATCGCTTAGTTTTTCCGGAATCACCGCTGTACTCTGTCTGCTGTTGTGCTGGTTGTCTGTGCTGATTGTGGGTGAGGTGTGGCTGGTCTTCAGCTTGATGCTGCGCTGGCCAGAAGTGAAGCATTCCGGGTGTTCCTTGGCTTTCTCGTTTTTCAGCTTGTTCAGCTTGGAGAAGAGCCTCCCACCTAAAACAAAAACAGAAAGGTGCCTTATTTAAATGCTTAGGAGAAGATCCTGAGAGGCACAAACTTCAAAATCCGTCTTTGTTCCAGCGGGATTGAAAGCAGTTAACAGCTCACCTTTGACATGCTCAAGATGTAGGTACACGGCATCCTCACTGACATAATATCTTAGCAGCTTCACCATGTATGGCACCCCTTGAGGAATGATGGTTGGCTGGTCCCTGCTCTCCCAGCTCGACTTGACCAAACTCTGCAAGAACACATATAGATAATGATTCTTCTATTCAGAAAGGGAAAAATGCATTTTTTTGAAAGGTGCATTGATACATAAAAAACATATGCATTCATTCAGACATGGTTACAAGAAATATGGCTGCTGCTTGGATTTTCCCTTCAGGAATGAGTGCCTGTCTGTTGCTGCGTCTCTCTGGTCACTGAAATTTGAGGTGTGCTTACACTGGCTTAAAGGGTGAGAGCTCTCAGGCAGATCAATGTACGGTGATACTCAGGGAGACAGGATGGAGAGGGCTTCCATCGACTGGCCTGCCACTGAATACACCGACTGGCTCGCTGCCAGACGACAACCCTGAAAACATCTCCATTACCAGTGAATAGTTGGCCAGTGGTTGCGTTTTTTAAATATCCCTCCACTTTTGCTCTGTAGGGCATACTCACCTTCACAACAAACGTCTCTTTGTTGATCATACTTTGGACAATCAGGACCTTTGGAATAAAAAAAATAATAATAATAACATCCTCATTCTACCACAGAAAAGCAGGTAAATTATTACAGCATATTTTACTACAACAACTCTCCTGGTTGATCATTTACACTTTCATTGTTTCCTTTCAGAAGCAAGAGCTTCTTACGTCAAGATTTATGTTGAAGAAACAAATATGGTGTATGTCCCTGCATGACCCAGTAACTGTGTGTTTAGGATGCATAACACATGGATACAAATGTTGAACTCTGCTGCATGTCATTCTCCTGCTCTCTTTTCCCATATTCCCTGTCTATGGCTGCAGCTTCTATCAAATATAAAGGCAAAATTCCCACAAAAAGTCTTTAAATGAAGTGTTCCTAATTTTCCCACTCTGACCTCTTCAATAAACATAAAACATTATGACAATGTCAACAAACATTGACACTGTACAAGCTTAGTAAATGTAGAACTTATGGCCGAGCTGCAAGATTGGATGGCATTACATTAAATTTCTCAGGTGTGCCTAATCAAATGGTTCTATATAAATATACAGTATAGACACGTATTGTACCTTATCGGTCACTCCCACCACCTTACACATCTCCAGATCCTCTACGGGTGAGCTCAAGTGTCTGATTGGACGGAATCTCAGACTGCTGTAGCCCTGCAAATGGAAACCAAACAAGATACCGGCTACAGATTAGAACTGATTGGCTTCCGCTGACGTCATGATTGAAACAACAGGTTAGAGACGAAGCTCCGTCAGAAAAACTTAGAAAACTGTGACAACTATATATATTTAAGGTCTCCAGATCGGAAACTAATATATGAACAAGATGTCATCTTCCTCGAGGAACAAGGGATACGGAAAACAGGGGACTTTGAAAGAAACAAGCGATAAAACACCGACCTCGGACAGCGCTAGCTTAAATGCTACTAGCCACAAGGTGTGCGATACCGAGTCTCTGATGATAGAGGAAATGAGAAAACTTCGCGAAGAAAATACTCAAGGGCATAAACAAACTGCACAGACACTTGAGCGCCTGGAAAAGGCTGTGACTGATATTAAAGGGCAGCTTGGTGACCATCAGCAGAGGATCTGCAAGCTGGAAGGGAGAGTGAGCGGAGTGGAAGATACGGGGTAAGACAGCAGCTTGTGCTAAGGTACCAGCTTCAGCATGATAGACAACTCAGGGTTATATGTGACGACCTACAAAACAGGCTGAGATGAAACAACCTTCGGATTTTCCAAATACCAGAGATGAGTGAACAAGGCAATGTGGCTGAGTTTGTGAAGGACTTGCTACCCAAAGTGTTGAGGCTACCACCTAACCTGGACATTAAAATTGAAAGAGCGCACCGCTCACTCCAGACCAGACCGACAAACCCAGCGGCGCCCCCTCGATCAATTATCGTGAGATTCCTGGATGCAGCTGTAAAGGACATTGTTTTGCAACAAGCATGGAGCCAAGGACAGGTGATGTTTCAAGATAAGAGGATTTTCTTCGATCAAGATTATTCTCCTGAGCTACAAAAGAAGCGAGCTAAGGTTCATGCAGCCATCAAGCAGTTAAAGCAAAATGGCATACAGGCAAAGTGCCTATATCCAGCCCGACTGAAGCTCAAGATGGACTCAGGAGAAAATATTTTCCCCACGCTGATGAGCGCCGAGGACACTGAGAGAGCTGGGAGTCCAGGTGCAGTACGGAGAGAAGGAGCGCATCGAGGAGAGACTGACTGAAGGATGGAACATCAGCGCAAGGAGAAAGAAAAGCAGCATGTTGGCAGCATCGGATCTGAAGGCCATGATGGAAGAAGAGAAGGAGGACAAATAATATGAACAAGGTATATGATGCCTAAAACTATCCTAATGTGCCTCAATTTGGAGGCTGAGATTACTTAAGCTATAGAAGTGAACATGTATGGACAATGACTAAAGGATATTAAAGCTTAATTTAAAACCTCAGGTTGTCACAAAATATTAAAACAAAAGAGAATAGGTTCTGACGGAGGACTCTATGTTTACACGAGAGAGTCACACTCATTAAGACCTCTTTTACATGTCAGTGTAATATTGGTTATTATTGCACATTGTGTGCGATCTACCACAGAGGGGTCAGGTCACCACCCTCTGTCCTATTATCACCGGGGGTCAGACATAGCTACAGATTATGTTCTGTGTCTGGCTGGAAATGTGGAAGTTCTGTTTTGTGTTCTTAGTGTTCTTATTCTGTTCTACCTGAGACAAGTGGTGAATTTCAGTTTGCTTAGTGTTATACATCTTTTTTTCTAACAGATGCTAGTAAATGGTCAGGCCTGTGTTACATGAAACAATCTACATACAATGATGACATTACTTAATTTAATTACTTACAATATAAATGGAATAAACAGCCCAATTAAAAGAGATACTGGTAGAGTTGAAGAAAATGCACTGCTCCATAGTCTTACTTCAAGAGTAAGACCTTACAGAAATAGAACACCAAAAATTAAAAAGCGACTGGGTAGATCAAGTCTATAGTAGTTCGTATGGAAAACGCAAAAAGAGAGGGGTAGCTATACTCTTTAGTAGATCTGTGTACTTTCATTGTGAAAAAGTCTGTCAGGATATAGACGGCCGATATGTTATAGGGACGTTTGCTGGACGTAAAGTAGCGATTTTAAATGCTTATGCACCTAATGAAGACTGCCCTTATTTTTTCAAAAAGCTTGCACACCTGGTAGCAGACAAGAGGGAAGGCATTTTTATTATGGGATGGGACTTGAACTGTGTATTAAATAACAAACTAGATAAATTACCAATATCCTTAAAACCTCAAACCAGAATGTCTAAAAGCCTATCAAATATGTTGAAAGAGCTAGGTTTGGTAGATGTGTGGTGCCATCTTCACCCATATGAGAGAGACTTCACCTTCATATCACAGGTGCATGGGACTTACTCACGGTTGGATCATATTTTAGTTTCAAAAAGGACATATACCAGGTTAAGAACTGTGTGATTGAATCAATGACCATTTCAGACCAAAGCCCAGTTGTAATGGCACTTGACTTGGGATTGGAGCCGTGTATGAAGTACTGGAGAATTAACGTTTCACTACTGACAGATGGGACAAATAATATCAGGAGAGTGTTAAACCTGCAGTCAGTTATGGCAACAGATACACAAACGTCCATGCTTCTCAGTTTAGACGCTGAGAAGGCATTTGACCAGGTAGATTGGCAGTTTCTAGAACAAACACTTATGGAGGTGGGTTTTGGTGAAAAATTTGTTAGTTGGTTTCGGGTGTTATACAAGAATCCCAGGTCGAAAATAGAGTAAATGTGCACTGTTCTGATTTTTCTGACATAGAGAGAGGAGTGAGACAGGGAGATTCTCTTTCCCCCATCCTCTTTGCTCTAAGTATCGAGCCTCTTGCCGAGGCCATACGGCAGGATGTTCAGATTGGGGGGGGTTGAGGACGGTGTGGGGAGAATTCATAAAATATCCCTTTTCGCGGACGACATCTTGCTTTTTATAAAACATCCTCTTACTTCAATACCTCGACTCATGCACTGTTTAAAAGATTATGGAGACATCTCTGGATATAAAATTAATCAAAATAAATCAGAGGCAATGATGATATCAGGAATGTGGCCAAATCAACTTAACGAGACAGTGTCATTTCACTGGTCTAAACAAGGTTTTAGATACTTGAGTATTGCTATAACACCTCAAACCACAAAACAGTTTGAAGCAAATTATAATATACTGATTAAACAAGTAAGGAGCGAGCTGACCCGCTGGGAAGTCCTCCCCCTATCTCTGTTTGGCAGAGTCGAAACTGTAAGGATGAATCTGCTTCCTCGTCTCCTGTTTTTATTCCAATCGCTGCCCATAAGAGTTCCAAGTTTCATTTTTACCATGTTAAACAAATTAATCTCCCAATTTATATGACAACACAAGAGACCCAGAATTAGACTTAAAATACTTTATCTGGCTAAAAATAAGGAGGTCTGACGTTGCTGAATTTGAAATTTTATTACTGGGCAACCCAGTTAACAGCGATTGTGACTTGGATCAGCAGAGATGAGGAGGCAAAGTGGCCTCAAATAGAACAAGATGAGGTTAAGGGTGTACCATTATCTGTCCTGCCCTTTCTAGATATGAAACATATCAATAAAATGAAGATTGAAAATGAATGGATAAAACATACTATAAAGGTTTGGGCAGAAGTTAAAAAGATGCTTAAAGATAGTGGATCTATCTCTCGAGCTATGCCTATAGTGGGCAATGTTGATTTTCCACCTTTGATTTTAGATCATGGCTTTAGGAAATGGGCGGTTAAAGGTCTCACTATTTTTGATCAGTTATTTAAAGAAACACACTTGAAGTCCTTCACCCAACTCCAGGAACAATTTGACCTTCCCTCAAATGATTTTAATAGATATTTGCAAATTAGGCACTACGTTACAAATCATAAAGAAAAAGAGCGAATTTGCAAAATTCCAAATAGTATAGAACAATATTTTATTACAATCTTGGAAAAAAATTTCCCATCATGTAAACATGTTTCTAATTTGTACAAAAGACTTTCATCAGACTCTTGTGAGAATACTTATAATATTAAGGAGAAATGGGAACTGGAATCTACTCTACTTGGTGTTGTACCGGTCGACCTTTTCAGTGCTGACCAAAGATATATTCTGCATATTTTATTGTTGGTTGCTAAGAAAACTATAACGGCAAATTGGAAGAATGTTAAACCACCGACTGTGGCTGAGTGGAAGCAGAGGTTAAGACAGGTGTATTTTCTGGAAAGAATGACTGCGTCACTACAGTTGAGAATGGACCTTTTTGATCGGAGGTGGAGCATGGTTGGAAACTACCTGATAATGTGAACTGTTTGGGTTCTTGAGGTGGTTCTTTGAGTAATGGAAACGGGCCCTGGCACACGATGAGTAGGTATGTGTGTGTGAATGTGTACATGTGTATATAGGTCGCGGTATGTGTGTATATATGCATGCATGTGTACATATTGGTCTGTATGTTATTCTGTGTCTTTATCTTTGCAGTGTAGAATGTATAGGATGTACATTTGCACCATATGCAGCAATATTTATGTATGCATTATGTTTTGTACCTTTTTTTGTATTACATCACTGATTTTGTCTCAGTTAAAGTTCTATGTTAAACTGGAAAAATCAAAATAAAAAATTCCAAAAAAAAAAAAAAAAAGAGACCTGCTACAGCATAATGAAGTAACATTGACAGGAAGAAGTGCAAAATTGTGAGGATAAATTAGGCTTCGTGTGTGACAGCAGGTACTGGAAATGGTCTTTTGTGTTCCTTCAACAAGAGTACGAGCCAGAAATGGTGACATTTTGATACAATTTATCCAGTATTAGATGAATGTAGACCAGTAAATATGCCTCAACTGTACACGCAGACTAGCCGATTTCTTTGTATAATTGGTAGTAAAGGATGATTGTCTTACCCCTAAATGAGAGCTCCCTTTTCCTAGATTATCCTGTAGATGTGTTATAAAGATTTCCTCGGCTCTCTTCAGATACTGGGTTGTCTTCCTCTTCACAGCCTCCCGCCGGTCTTTGTTTGGATCCACTGTAAGACAGTAAACTCCATCTGACACCAGTAATCAAGAACACTACAGCAGCTCTGAGAATATAATAAATGGGATAGACGAGCCTCTGTCCTGATTTAACCTTTGGCCTTTGATAAGGATAAGAAAGAGCCAGCTAACTGTTGACACTAGTGTGACTGGCAAGCAAATCTTTGCTTAACCTTTGGTTTGTTGCTTCCTCTTTTTATTCTAGTCCACATGTTCCCATTACATGTGTTGTGCAACCGGTCAACTTCATATTTCCTGATCACATTTAGCCAAAATGTTGTCCACTTACACTGAACCCCATTCAGCAGTAAGTCCACCCCGTTCTTATAGTAACTGAAAGCTGCCTCATAGTCTTCATTGACCTCACTATCCAGCGCCATGCGGATCTGCTTGGCTGCCTCCACCAGGTAATCTCTCTTTGCCATTGCTGCCTTCCTTAGGACCGGTCAAGGTCCAGATGGGCCTGTGCACAGCATAAGAAGTTGGATATTAATACTGAGGAGGGCTAAATTCAGATACAGGCAAGATATGAACACTTGAGACATTTGATTAGATTAGAAACAGAAACCGAATCTTGAGTGAATCACACTGCTGCCGTTCGGCTCTTTAAGTGTATTCAATCATAGAAACCGATTTTCTTGGGACTCACCTTTGCTCCTTGGTCTTATCAACAGCAGGACGCATGTCTGTGTGTTGTCACTGGGCTCGGTGTGTGACTGCCCCCGGTGACTCCAAGGCTCAGGTCTTTGCAGCAGAGCATGATCATCTGAGCCAGTGGAAGCAAAGAGTTAACCTTCAGAGCAGAACAGGAAGTGAGTACAAGCCTCTGTCTACTATTTGTGATGAATGGAAAGAAGCAGAGCTGCAAATGTCCAAGATGACAGACGGATGACTAAGAGCAACGACGCACATTGTTGCACGTCTCGGGGTAATTACAATATTTGTCCTTACAGCGTGACTAAAACCCAAAGCTCCACCGGGGAAAGGTTTCGACACCAAAAATTTCCTACATTATCCTAATGATACATGCTAAAAAAACGTGTCTATATATGCCAAACTGCTGCTGTCTTAGACTTCCACCCACACACTCACATAAGTCACATAAAATGGATTATTTCAAAATAAATGAAAAAGAATGTGGAAAACCAATATCATGCCATGGATTTGACATTATATAAACCAGTCTGACACTAAAAGATATTGCTGACAACAAAACCTCCCATATATGAAAATCTAATCTTTTCCCCAGCTTAGCTAAAAACTGAACACACACATCACACACATACACACCCCATCCTGGTTACAGCCATGGAGGCGACATCATCTAAGGAGTGTGATGAACACACAAAGCCATCTTTAGTCCCCTCCATTATTATCTATCATCCTCTCAGCATCCTCTCATGCATTTCCACAGCCAGAGCAGGAAGTTGGCAGCTGATCATGACAAATACATGCACAAATAGCACAGAAAACAGGAGGACACGCGTGGATATACGTACTGTACCTGATGTGAGGCGAGCATGGCCTGGACCCTCCACCCCAGCAGCAGCATCAGCAGCAGCAGTCGTGTCTTCAGCAGCCAGAACACATCCCAGGAGCAGGAGAGGAGGAGAGAGCACAGGCGAGGCTGCTGATTGGCCGAGCATGATGTCACTTTAGGGTACCATTTCACACAAGGCGCTCACTTCCCCCCTCTCATCCTGACAGATGCTGGGAGATTTAAAGGGACAGTGCTGTTTTTGTGTGCACAGACTGAAGGCCATATTTAGCACAGAGTTTTTACTTCCAAATGGATTGTGTTCAGATTTTAGAGTTCCCTATTGAGATATTGCATTGAAAATGACTCATTTTACATAATAATTGCTGTGCATGTTTGATGTTTGACTCTGAATGAAGGGATCACACTGCCCAGGATCTGTAATCTGCTGGGTGTTGGTGCTCAGTACCAGATGGAGCCAGGCTCCAAACCACAGCACAAAGGAGAGTCGCCTTGCTCCCCAAGGGAGGGCCGTCTTACAGAAGGGGGAGGAAACTTCAGCTTGGCACTGAGAGAGGATGAAGAGAGGAGTCTGAGATCAGATGCTTACCCAAAAAGCAAAAAGGAGGGGTCTTATGTATCAGTTTTCAGCACCCATTCTCAAATATTAACTCATTCACTCATGACAGAAGAACGGACATTCATTTGAATGCTCAGTTTTTTTCCACAAACAATAAAGTAGACACAGACATCAACTTCTCAGTGAAATTCATTTGTGTCAATCACAGCACAGCAGATCAAGAACAAGAGGCATCATTCTTTGTCAAACTTCACATTATAGGACACATAATAGTGAGTGCTGTCCATTAGAGATTGTAGTGCAGGTTGACAAATGTCTCTTGAAATTTCCAAAGAGATACCCTTGTGTATTTCTCCTCTACAGTCTCAGTGTCATATGAGTAATAGATCTTCTCTGTGTTCAGAGCCCCTGGACTGCTGGCATACATGACTTCACACACCATGAATGCATTCCCCACTAGAGGCTTGAATGCACCGATGGGCCATTCATTCTCCATACCAAAGGATTTCTCGTCTATCCTAGCAACCACATTTTTGCCCTTGGCCTCCTCTGTGGCATACATTACCCATGATACTTTCCCATCTGCTGAAAAGTCTAGGTACTGTTTTGGTGAATAAGTGTAAGTGAGTCTTTTGGTTGCTTTTGTCATTTCTCTGTGACTAAAAACAGGAGAAGTTAGATTACTTTTGGATCTTCTGAACAGATTAGCAGCCTGGTAATAGATGGCGTTACAGTGAACAGTGTTATTTTTACGGATATCTTCATAGCCTTGCAGCAGGATGAGTATCATATTTAGAATACAAATACAATTCATGTGCTTTATGTTTAGACCTTACCAATACATCAATTCAAAAATGTTTGGAGTCTTTTCTCCCGCCTCCATAGTGGTAACCTGGGTTCAAATTAGCATTTATTAGCAGAACTATTGGCTTGTTGACACTCAAAATTCCTGTGTGATTGCAGTTGCCTGGGAGGAAAACATTTTGTAAAAGTTTCTTTTACTGTCACACATACAGCCTGTTTACAAGTGTCTAATGGATTCAGTATAATCAAGCCTAATCAGCTCTTTCTCCTCCGCTCCTGCAGTTTCCTGTGCAGCTTTGCAAACTCAATGCAGATCACTTCCAGGCTGTTCTTGTTTAAAATCTCCAGCTGATTTACAGTCAGGGTCGTGTTGTGAATCTGACACAAATAAATACAGTTCGCGCATAATCAGTAAAATCCCAGACACAATTAAGCTGAGTCTTAAACTCTTAACACCTCCATATACAGGCTGTCCAGCATGGCCAAGGAGTATCTGAGCTCAGACAGCGGAGCCTCAAACTCTCTGAGCTCGATCCTCAGCAACTAAAAGTCCAGTTTGATGTAGCTTACAGGGCTGGTGTTCAGCATGGACACTAACTGTCAAGTCCTTCAGTTCTCCCAAGAAGATTTCTAGTTTGTCCTGATAGTGTTTAAGCCGAACAACACACTCTTACTAGTTTGTATGCCGCAGTTGTGAAGTTGAATTTTACCATTTACTTTAATAATAAGAAAAGATAGATTAAAAAAATAACTAAATAAAAAATCATACATTGTATTAATTTTCCACCAAAAAATCTGTGGTTGGTAATGCTTTGTATCCATTTCTTACTATTTATTTTCATGGAGCTAGTTAAACACTGAAACACTGTATTATATGATGTATAAAATAAATTTGTCCACTTGTCAGTAAGTTATTGTACACTTCGATACTAACATAGCATTTAGAATAAATGTTCAGGGAGACATATATAGAATATATATATATATATATATATATATATATATATATATATATATATATAGAGAGAGAGAGAGAGAGAGAGAGAGAGAGAGAGAGAGAGAGAGAGAGAGAGAAAGAGAGAGAAAGATGTGGTAATATTACTCGAGTACCACTCATTCACTGGCTCAAAGCAAAAACTGTGTAGTACCTGTTTACACATTTACTACACTGACAGCACTTCAGAGTCATAGCAGTTGTTTTTGTTTTTTTGGATACAGACAAAAATGTGGCATGTAAAGAGTAACTGAAAAAATCAAGTAAGCCTTAACTTTATTTGACTAAATATCTTTATGATAGGGCTGCATCGTGGCTTGGTGGTTAGCACTGTCACCTCACAGCTAGACGATCCTCAGTTTGCATCCCGGCCGGGGATCTTTCTGCATGGCGCTTGCATGTTCTCCCTGAGCATGTGTGGGTTTCCTCCTGGTACTCTGGCTTCCTCACACAATCTAAAAGCATGCTCAGGTTAGTTGGTAACTCTAAATTGTCTGTAGGTGGGAATGTGAGTGTGATTGTTCGTCTCTACATGTAGCCCTGCGACAGACAGGTGACATGTCCAGGATGTCCCTTGCCCTCGCCCTAAGTCAACTGGGATAGACTCCAGGCCCTCCGAGACCCTAATGAGGATTAAGAGGTGTATAGATGATGGATGGATGGATCTTTATGGTAACAGTATTATGTATTCAGTGCAAAAAATAGTCAAAGTGCGGCATTTTTTGAAAAACGAAAGAAAAAAGGACCACTGCCATAAGTAATGCAGTAGTTTTATTGTTTTTTTTTTTTTGTTTATTCACACTGTATGATGATATTTTACCTCTTGCTGTAGTATATATAGGTTCTCTGCTTCTGTTGTATTGTTTGTCAAATGTGACCTGAGGCTACTTCAGTCTTCAATCTTTGATATGAATGTTATCATGCATTCAAACTCGAGTTGAATAGAAAAGTATCACTGACTTTCAATGAACATGTAATCTATAATAGTCATATATATATGTAGTTTAGCTGATGCTACACTATGAGGTAATTGCAGTAACTTGCACTGCATGCTGCTTTCATTGTTTTTTATTTTCTGGAAATTGAAATCATGCACTTATTTTATGCATTACTAACTTCATATTATTTATATTTTGATACAATTAAGGGAACTGACATTGTTTCAGTGCTTCAAATTGATTTTATTCATGAAAGACAATAAAAAGTCTATGTATTACAGAACATAGCTTCTTTGGCCTTCATGTCAACAACTGAGTGCAGATCAATCGTATCAATCACAATACGGTAGATCTCAAAGAGATGGAATCATTCTTTGTCAAATTTCACATTATAGGTAACATAGTAGCCGTTGTTGTACATGTACAGCTTCTGGTCGGTTGGATTGTAGTGCAGGTTGGAGTATGCCTGCTGGAACTTCTGGAAGGGAATGCTGAGCTGTTTCTCCTCCCCAGTCTTGGTGTCAAATGCATAGAAGATCTCTTCATTGCTGAGATCCACTGACCTGGTGACGTACATTACTCCACAGGCCATGAAAGCGTTGCCTGCTACCTCCTTGAACACACCAGTCTTCCACTCATTCTCAATGCCAAAAGATTTCTCATTTATTTTAGCAAGGACCATCTTACCTTTGCTCTCCTCTGAGGCATACATTACCCACAACCCAATTTCATCAGCTGAAAAGTCCAGGTTCTGATCAGCTGAATAACTGTAAGAGAACCTTGCACTAGCAGCTGGAATCACTCTGTAGTCAAATGCGGAACTAGTCAGATTCAGTTTGGTCATGCTGAAAGGACTGTTGTGCTGATAATACACAGCATTACCATGAACAATGTAATTGTTTCCAGTAGCTCTCCACGAACTGGATAAGGAATGGGTTTTGAATGCAGACCGCAGAATGAGTTTGTCATAGTCAGAGTACAAGTTGAAGGCAGTGGCTGCAGGAGTATTGTATGCACCATAGAAGTACATGGACTCATAACCTCGAAGAGGTTTGGAGTCTTTTCCCCAGCCGCCATACTGGTAACTTGGGGACAAGTGAGCATTGAGCTGAATCACCACTGGTTTGCTGATGCTCAGGATTCCTGTGTGATTGCAGTTGCCTGGAAAGAAACAAAACACATTGGCAATGTTTGGCAAAAACATCAACTGTACACTAATATCCACCATCTTGGGTAGTTGCCTCACCAATATCTGGCTCGATAATATCGTTCTCCTCCTGGCACTCCTTCAGCTTCTTCTGCAGCTTAGCGAACTCATAGCGTATCAGTAGAAGGTTGCTCTGGTCATAACTCTCCAGTTGGTTCACAATGTTTGTCATGTTGAGGATCTAGAACAACACAAACATTCAGAGGAAATCCAGTGTTGTAATAAAGAAAGGAGATTCTATGTTATTTGTAGCTTCAAAGAGAACCTTTCACCTCTGTGTGGAGACTGTCGAATATGGGCGATGAGGAGTTCAGGGAGTGTTTGAGCTGAGACACCAGAGCCTCAAACTCTCTGAGCTCAATCCTGAGCAACTCAAAGTCCAGTTTGATGTAACTTTCAGAACTGCCCTCCAGCACGGACACCCTAACTGTCAGGTCCTTCAGTTCCTTTAGATAGACTTCCAGCTTGCCCTCATAGCCCACCATCTGAAAGAGTGAAAAAGCAAGTTTACAATATCAGCATCTGGCAACAGGATGCTTTTTCAGACCTTGTGCGACTGGTTGGTCCTACTGCACCTTGTTCATGTAGATGTCCACTTCCACTAGCAGATCCTTGCTGACTTCTTGCATCTGCTGAACACGGTCAGCAGGGAAGGTGGTGTCAGGCAGATACACATGACAAATGCACTGGCCTGCCTCCCCCACTGATGAGCTCACACTTCCAGATTCCCAGTCGCTCACTGGCTAAAAATGAAAAAAAATAAAAGAAACCAACACGTTCATTTAAATACATGGTTGACCTTTGTGCATGTTAGAACAGAAAATAAAGGTTACTTACAATCCAGGCTACAGCAGGACTGAGGAGCAACAACAGAACTGACAGAACTGGCAGCATTGTGTCTCACTTCACCCTCTTGAGTGTCTCTCCAGTGGACTGCTCAGACGGTTTTTAAAGACCGTCCTTATCAGATTATGAGAGACACCTTTTCACTTCACATAGTTATTGTTTGAGTTCTTTACAAGCACGGATGTTTATTCACAAGTAGCCTATGACAGCCAATGTCCTTGTTTGCTTTTAATAAGCAGGATAAGAAGAATCCACCATATCATGTTTGACGTGAAAATAGGATATGGATGAGAAACATGCCATGTGTTGTGGTGTCTGACACCAACTTTATGTTTATGGTCTGTTAGTCTGATCTAGACTGTATTATATGACAGGACGAGGCAATTCTAACTGCAGATAGACACATAATACTTTACATTATTTTGATTTAATGCTATCTATTCTATTTATGCTTCATCATACTGTATAGATCACACTCATTTTTTATAGTCATCATCTTAAAAGTCAGCTTTCAAGTGAAGAGTGAGTGATTTGGACCAGTTTGTTTCTTTGTATTGCTTTTTCATTCATGCATTTAATTGCATTATTTCATGCATGAGACTGGGTTGGTGCATTTGAACATTTTTTTTCTTAAGATTAAATATTTTGCCACACAAGAACAATGAATGAAATGTCAAACTCCAAGAAATTACTATGCATGACCAAATTAATTTATTTAAAATGAGCCTGAAAAAATGAATCTGGAAAAAAATAATTAGCAAAGGAGCAAGATTGCCAAGTAAACCATTGTCTGTTTTATAGAGAAATGACTGTAAGGAAACAATTGGATTAGACTGAAAACTATGTAAATCATATACTGAAGGCTTTACAGTTACCATAGCTCAGCTCATTTTTTTACACCAGACATTTTCACACATCATGCTAACTAATACATTATGGTTGCAGTATTCATGTGTTTCTGTCACTTGTGTTGTTCATGCTGACTCCTGTTCTGGCTTACTGGGTCACCCACTGCAAATGGAAAAAAATGTAATTTATTTGCTGTTAACATGCCTGCTGCACTCTCCAACATCATAATAAAGATTAAAGCATTTTGGAAGAGTAGTGCTTCGGCCCTTAGTTCGCTTCTCTTTCACTATCTGTGCATTTACTAGTGCATGTTACTATTGCAGAGCATTAAATTAGTATTTTTTTCTCTTCTTTAAAATAGCCTTTGTCCTCACTGTCTGTGTGTACTCCTGGTTTGGAGCTGCATGTATCTGATCTGCAGTTACTGGTTTCATCAACCTGCTCAGTTTTAGTTATTTTCAAATGTTAGTCTTTTCTCTCCATTTTTCTGTTACCCCAACTGATGAAATCAGATGGCTGCCCTCCCTGAGTCTGTGTCTGTTGATGGTTGCATGCTGTTAAAAGGGAGTTTTTCCTCCCCACTGTCACCAAATGTCTGCTAAAGGAGGATTTGTTTGGTCTTGATCTTACTATGTGACTAAGATTTCTTAAATTATGATTGGGTCATATATAAATAACATTTAACTGTAGTGTGTTGGGGCTGCACAGTGGTTTGGTGGTTAGCACTTTTGCCTTGCAGCTAGAAGATCCCTGGTTAGAATCCCAACCTTTCTGCATAGAGTTTGCATATTCGCTCTGTGCATGCGTGGGTTTTCTCCCACAGTCCAAAAAATTTCTCAGGTTGATTGGTAATTCTAAATTGTCCATAGGTGTGAATGTGAGTGTGATTGTTTGTCTTTATATGTAGACCAATGCCAGATCAATTCTAATTGCACATTTCCTGACATATCAAAATTAGATATCTATTACATTACTTTTTAACCTGTTCTAGAAATGGGTTTCATAAAAATTGATAGTTTGATTCTCTTATTTTTTCTGAACTAAAAAGCACTGACACATTAAAATCCAAGATGCACTGATCATTCAATTTAGTATTTTGAATCAAGTCTCAAACTCTCAGTGTCATTTAAGAACTTAAAATTGCTCATTTAGAAGTGGAAGTGATTCTGCGTTTTGTTAAATGTTGTAAACAGGATTTTAAAGAGGATCATTCCTTCTCTCCTTCTCTGAGTACAGAATGATACCTCTTTTTACTTGATTAATCTTATATTTTATATAATAGTCATACTCTTATTTTCAGTCAGTATAAAATAGTACACAAAAACACACATGACACTTCTGTAATGCTTGAAATCCTTTATTAACAATCAAGAAGAAGGACAAATGATTCATGGTGTGAATCACAGGAGAAAAGTTGATGTGATGGGATTCTTCAATAAATCACAGGAGATTATTTAGGTCACAACATGTGGTGGCTGCACAGTGGTTGTAGCTGTGTGGTTAAACCACAGATGGTAGCTGAGATAGTAACCGTCATTGTACATGTAGAGCTTCTGGTCGGTGGGATTGTAGTCCAGGTTGGAATACTTCTCCCGGAACCTCTCAAAGCGAATGCTGATGTGGGTCTCCTGCTTTGTTTTGGTGTCATACATGTAAAATATCTCCTCAATGTGAACATCAATGGATCTGGTTGCATACAGAACACCACAGATCATGAAGGCATTGTTCACACCTGGTTTATAAACACTAGTCTGCCATTCCTCCTCTAAGCCAAAAGACGCTTCGTTTATTTTAGCAATGACCATCCGACCACCGGACTCTACTGTAGCATAAGTCACCCACAGGCCGCTTTCATCAGCAGCAAAGTCAAAGTTCTGATTGGGAGAGTTAGCATAAGAGATACTGGAACTAGCCTTAGGAATCACCCTAGACTCATATAACATGGTGGTGAAATTCAGCTTGGCCACCGAAAACGGTCTGTTGATCTGATAATACAGAGTATTACCACGGATGATAAAATTGTTCCCTGTACCAGTCCAGCCACTCTTTAAGGAAGTAGTCTGGAAAGCATTTCTCAAAATGAGGTTCTTGTAGTTAGTGTAGAACCTAATGGAGGAAATGCCTGCAGTAGTGGCTCCAGAGTACCAGTACATAGACTCTCTGTCAGGAAGAGGCTTTGAGTCTTTGCCCCAGCCTCCAAATGTGTAGCTGGTGCTTAGATGGGCATTCAGTTGGGAAACAATAGGCTGGCTGAGCTTGGAGATACCAGTGTGAGCACAAGAGCCTGCAGAGAGAGAGGACAGCTACGGTAGTTAAATGAGTACAATAGGGGGCTTACAACTTACATGACATTGTTAATGAGCTTACCAATGTTAGGGTTGAAAAGCTCCTGGTGGCGTCTCTCACACTCCTCCAGTTGCAGCTGCACCTTGACGTACTCTCGGCGGGTGACCAAAACAAGGTTCTTGTCGTAGGTCTTCTCCAGCCTATTCAAGGTCGCCACCACGGCTGTCACCTGAGAGATGACACGTGGTTTGACTTTAGATCACCATTTCCTCTAACGATGAGGTGACTTTCAACACATACCTCTACACGCACGGACTCAAAGACTGTGGTGGAGCCATTGATGGAGAGCTGCAGCTCTGCAATCAGAGCCTCCACTTGTTTAATCTCCACTTTTGTGTTTTGGAAGTCGTCTTCATTGTAAGCATCAGGGTCCTTCTCCATTTTTTCGATTTCAATAGTCAACTTCACGATCTTCTCTGCATACTCTGTCATCTTGGCTTCATAGTCCTCAAGCTGAAATCAAGTCAGAAAGAACATTTTTTTTGTCACAAATATATCATCATTTATTGCACTTGCTTCCAACCAGCCTGATTACCTTGCCCATCTCCCTCTCCAGTTTGTGTGAGATCTCCACTACTGTCTGCTCTACCGCCACCAAATCTCCTATAGGAAAAGTTGAACTGGGCAGGAAGGCGTCACAGGTACACCTGTCCCCACCTCCGCCTCCTGTCTCATTCCTCACACTCTCCTCACTCCACAGGTCTACAGGCTGAGGAAAGGAAACAGATGAACAGAGTTCAGCTTATCTCTAATGTGACTGGAGTGTCAAAGAATAAAGATCAATCAGTTGATCTAAGTCATGCCATACATACCCCCCAGGCCACTGTGGAGCTCAGCAGTGCTAAGAAATACAGAGTGCCGATCATTCTGGTGCAGTCAGAGTGATTATGATTGAGATAGCTGGATCTGCAGGACTTATATAGCCTGTCTGAACATATTGAAAGATGCAGCACCTGTCCTGGTTCACAGCATTGTTAGCCAAGGCACATGTCAAGATATAACACTTACACTTATCTTCAGCAAACATGAATTAAATACTCGGGTGTTTGTTTGAAAATCTCCATCAGTGTGTGGGTGTGCACCAGAATTCGAAAGCTAACAGAGTTCTCAGGTATTATGAGACATTTTGTTTCTGTAGATGGCTCATCTCGCTTAGTAGCAAACGGAATTAATTGCTGACTGATAGATGACTGTCTTATTTGAAAAAAATAAACAGCTGAATATGCTGTGCATGTTTTGTGTTGTTTTTGAGATTAGGGACATGATAGATAATGTAGCTCCTTCTTTGTTTAATAGTTGTGTATGACAAAGAAACCAGCATTACGTAGATCATATAACATTACATACAGTTCACATCACTTGACAGTTTGTGCTGGATTCTTGGAGTCTTTATCTGCACGTTTCTTTTGCTTCTTTTTCTTCACCTTCTTGGTTTTGACTTTAACCGCTGGCTGCTTGGCATTCAGAGCAGGCCTGGACCGGGTCAGGCTGTTAGTTGTGGGGCTCAATTTGCTGTGGCCCATCTCTGGATCGGAGCGAACGCCCTGAGCAGAGATGGACTTGCCTGGAGTGAAGCGAGGGGAGTCGTCCAGCAGGTTGGGCTGGGAGTAGGAGCGCATTGCAGGGGAGCTGGTCGGACGGTAAGGTGTGCTTCCTGTTAACATGGGCAGGTGGACGTGCTCATTGCTCAGATTAGTGACAGAGTAGCGACTGCTGTTGGACATGACAATGTGGTGCCAGGAGCTGAGAGGGGTGGCAGAGAAGTGCTGAGGACCACTTGAGTCTTCTTTGGCAGCTCCTGGAGATATGACCATAGAGCTGCGAGGTGTAACCGCCTCCACAGCGCTCTGGAACGTTTTCAGGATGCGATCGCTCTTCTGCTTCTCCTTCTTCTGACGGGATTCAACCTTCTTCAGCTGGCGGCGGTGATCCCTCATCATTTGTTTCCTTGTATCTGCCAAACCCCTGCACAGAAACATCATAAACGTCTCAGCAGTGGTGGAATATAACCAACTACTTTTGTTAGATATTGCATGCACTGTGATGCAAATTTGAAGTATTTGCACTTGACTTTTTTTTTGTATACCACCTTCTACTTCTGCTCCACTACATCTCATGGAAGAAATACTGCACTTTTTATTTCTCTACATGTATCTGACAACTGCAATTATTTTTACAGTGTGACTTTTTGTAATCTAAACTACTCAACAGTTTATACAAGAACCGCTGAAACAATTAGGATAAGATAAAACTTTTTTGATACATAAGTATATACATAAAAATAAATAAAATAAGTAAGCTAAAATAAGACTGGAATAGAAAAGTAAAAAGTAATACTGGCAAAAATAATGAAGTAATAAGTAACATCACAGATGATGGTGATATATTGCACATGATAATAAAATGTTACATGTGATGATAAAATATCACACATGAAACTGATATATTACACCTGAAAAATGAAATATTGCACATTAAATTGGCTATGTTGTACATTAAAGTGAAATAAGTAATGAACTAGTCAACTGACTGAAACTGGCGGCTATTTAGATACACACACTGAGAGAACTTTTGATGTCATATTGATTTTTTTCACAAACTAAACAATCAATTTATGAAAAAGATATGAATTAACAGAGATTCAAAATAACCATTAGCTGCAAAAGTACTTCAAAATTTGCTCCACCTCAACCAACTGTAACAGTAAAATTTGGGCTTTATATTAATACATGAGTTAAAATAATATAAAGATGTACACAACAGATCAACAGGCACAGTTTCTGCAATTAATACATTAATTTTGTATTTTAGGTACATTTCCCTGATGATATTTACAATGCAGGACTTTTACTTGTAACAGAGTACTTTCACCTAAGTACCAGGATATAAATACTTCCTTCACCAGTGCCTCGCTGACTGCTTTTTAGAAACTATTTACTGCATGCATCTCTGTGCTGTACGCAAACATCACACTTTTATGGTGTCAGTCTTTAAGGTGTCATTCAAGGTAAGAATCTGGACAAATTCCCAGCTCATAACTAAAACGTCGTCATTGAAAAAGTGATAAACACCAGCTATTGTAATAACTGGATGCCATTACTTTTTATGTTCCAAAGATAAACCATCACAGGCGTTTTCTGTAAAAATTTAGAAGCCCTTTCAATGAGTCATAAAGTAGGGAAAATACTCACCTGTAGTCGACCATTCCTGTCCGGTCACGGTCAAGTCTCTGAATCAGCTCCTCAATCTGGTATCGATCCAGAGGAATGCTTGATTGCTAAAACAGGTGCGCACACACACACACACACACACACACACACACACACACACACACACACACACACACACACACACACACACACACACACACACACACACACACACACACACACACACACACACACACACACACACACACACACACAAAAGAATCAGTTTCAAAGTTTCTTCTTTTATCATGAAAGATGTATTATATCATAGTAAAATGTGCCTGAAACTTAATTAAAATGTCATCGACTCAATATGTCAAATTGTTTGGAAACCTGAACGGCCTTCCTGAAGTCAGCAACTGGGACTCGCATGGTGCCGTCTTTGTCAATGTTCCGAAAGAAATCCCACAGACGCAGCTTGCGCTGATCAAGATAATCCTTGAGAGATGATAGAAGGGGTTTAACAGTAAGGAAAACGTATGATTATATTGAAAATTCTCATGGGATCCCCAAACAGACCTGGATGACTTTCATTGGATCAACGCGTTTTGGTGGCTTCTTAGCGATAAAGCCTCCCACCCCTCCATAGTGAACATCCAGACCAGGATGTTCCTGACAAGTCACCTCCAATAGATGCACAAAATTCTCATTTACCAGCACATTCTGTTTGGAGAAAAGACATGATGGTATACATAGAATACAGAGCATGCATTGTGCTTAAAAAAGAACTCATGCAATATTGTATTGATTAATACAAGCACAAAACTGAACTGATAAACCATTTATGATTGGGTTAACCTGTGACCAAATGTCACTCACACATATGTTGATCTCCTCCAAGGCCGTTTTCGGTGTGTTCTTCACCACATGGACCAGGGCCAGTGCTCCCTCTACTGTTAAAGCGTTATAAGCCAGCTACAGAAGTAACAGAATAAAACACCACCTTACAGTTTATCTAAAGCTGCACTGATGATGTATGTTACCTTAATTCAACCTTCTCCACCCACCAGCAGGACTCGGAGTGTGTCATTGAATTCGAGACCCCTGCAGAGCATGCTGACACCCTCGTTGGTGAGGCGGTTGTTGTTGAGGTTGAGATACACCAGTGTGTTGTTGAACTTCAAGGCCTCTCCCATGGCCAGAGCACCCTCATTCCCAAAACCGTTCCATGACAAGTCCAGGTGTTTCAACATAATATTCACCTAAACGTGGAAGATTGTGACTGCATTATGTATGCCAAATCAATGATTAATCTACTTTTGTTATAAAGCCACACCTTAAGTCCAGCACAAAAAGCCACAGCTCCTTTCATTCGAAGATGATTCCAACTGAGGTCCAGCACCTCAAGGCCTTCATTGTTTGCTGCAGAAAGAAAGACAGAAAACAAGAAAGAAACGTGAGCATTCTGATTGTTATTCATTGTGTATTTATCCCATAAAGTAAACCAAATAATCTGACCGCATCTAAAATGACAGTAAGTGCTACTAAGTAAGACTTTGACCATACCCAGCAGCTGTCCCAAATGCTCCCCTCCTCTTCCACGAAATTCGTTATGGCTCAGGTCCAGTTCCTTTATCCTTGAATTGGTCTAAATGTAAAAATAATATCACACTTACAACTTGTATTAGCAAATGAACTATTATTAGGATGTAACAAAACATAAGCAAATTATAATTCAACAAACAGCAGGAATGAGTTCATTGGTAACTTACTGACAGGGCATCTGCAAAATATCTAGCATCATCATCAGTGAATCTATTTCCTGCAGGGAAAGAAAATATGACCTGGGTAAATATGCAAAACAAACAAGATAATAACTGATTATTGTTTTAATTATCGCTGCTAAAATGACTGTGCATGGAGGAAATTGTTTTGTTTTATCGTATTTTCTCTTTCACAGCATAAGATTAAACGAGAAAACCATCACAACCTGTTTGTTACAACTGTGGATACATGAAAATGAATCTGCGAACCAGTGTTCACCCATCACCTTGCTGTGTGCACATTACCTGACAGTTTAATGGATTTTAATGAAATGTTGTCCAGCAACATTTTAGCCACATACTCAGCTCCAGCAGACTTCAGATGGTTGGCAGACAAATCCTGAAAAAAAAAAAGAAATGAAGAATTACTCTACTCTACTCTCCAGTTCACATACAGATTATCTGAAAAACACTTGTGCCCTCCAGTGGTCAGTTTGTAGTCCTACATACCAGGTGCTGAATGGTGAAATTAGCCCTCAACATCTCCACAAGATATTTAGCTCCCTCAGCTTGAATGTGATTGTCTCCCAGTCCCAGAGTGGTGATATGCATATCTGTCTGAATACAAACAAAATTAAATTAAATTAAAAAATCTAAATTTAAATTAGTCTCACTCAATAATACACTTGTATTTTAAACTCACCACTAAAGCAATAGCAAGTGCCTTACATCCCAAAGGTCCCAGTCCGTGGTGAGTGAGTATCATAGTTGGAGAGTTGAGGTTACGGATAAAGTAAGAGACTGGCACCACACCAACCAGCTTGCAGGCCTGCATGTACACTTCAGCTATGGACATCTCCTTGTTGTTCTTCTCGTTTTCTGCATGTAAGTAAGCCAACACAACGTGAGTAATACTTTAAAGGCCCTTGACTAAATAGTGAAATAATGGACATATATTTTACAGCAATCCTAAGTCAAAACATGCCATGTAGTTGCCTGTTTTTAGAAATTCTGAGGTGTTTTTACCTCACAAGGTTCACAATAAGACCTGCAAAACAGCTTTTATTATATTTGACCCAGAACTCCAGGAAATAATTTAATATTCTCACCATCTGACTCCGGGTCGATGTCAAACTCATCATCCGAGTCTTGGAGTTGAGCTGGGGATGGAAAGTCATCATCCTTTAAGCAGAGGGACTCGAAGGCGTGTATCGACATTACAGTCTGATGTCCAGAGTTTTGCTCATTTAGAAACTATTTCCTAGATACAAAGGGAATGCACCGTCTTTGAGAGACTTGTTCCTTTTTTCCCAATTGAATATGTCCTGTTAGAGCTGGTACTGTGAAATGAAATAGGCCAGTGCTGTGCAGCAGGTCATTCTAGCCCTCAGGTTATGTTTCATGTGTAGTGACATTAAAAATTCATGCCTTAGTGTAGATTCCATCCTGTGTTTTTAAAAACTCCAAGGAAAACACTGTAATTTTTTGCATGTGTTGTTGCATGTGATGTGTTTGGAGTAAATACATAAATTTGTAATATAATTATATTAACTTTTTATTTTTTTAAATTTCAAATACAATTCCGCGTTCTCATTATTTTTAGACAAATTTAATCACTTAGAAGAAGATACCAGTGACATATGACTTTTGCCTCGAACCTCCCACGTGACCACCACCTTCAGAGAGCGCATGCGTCGATTTTAGTAGTAGAGAAACATGATTGGAAGCTTGCTGTTTTATGTGCTGTACCCCTTTTCACGGTACCTGACCAGTCGCCCCTCAGGTAAATATTATAGCACGTTTTCCAAGGTGTGTGAGTTGGTAATTGTCGGCAGGGAAACTGTGAATCAAATCAAAGCTTCGCATGTGTTCCCCTGAACAGCTGCCAGAACCACACGGTCGCTAAATTTAGTCCGCTGCTAACTGAACACTTTTCTTGACTTTTGTTGGTGTCGCTGTATTTAAGTTGGTGATTCAGTTTTTATCCTTATAGGCTCAGTGCGACACGAGCTTAGCGGTTTTCATCATAAGTTAATGCTAACAGTTTCTCTTACGGGAAATGTGAACATAGAGTATGTAATGTTATTGTAACTATACTAACCTAACTTTAGGTCGTGGTTTAGCTTGCACCTGTCTAGCGCTTTTGACGCCCCCTTATGACGTCAGGACGCGACCACGTGCTCGCGTGTGTCATGTTGTGTAGTTTATGTTTATTTAGGAAGAGAATATTAAATAGCGTAACAGGATATGTACTACAGATGTCCGCAATTAAATTCTTCATATTCTACGAGATTTTCACATCGTGTTTCTTAATAGACAAATTACTTTTACCATTCATGTGTATGGAGTTCCCGTTTACATAAAATGTAATGGAAATATTAATCTAAATGAAAAATATCGTGAGCAACTACATGAACAATAAAGTGTAAAATATACTGTGAATAAAATTGTACTACAAAATTCCCCAAAAAACGTCAAATAGCTACAGAAATCTATGTGCTAAACTATTGCTAGTTGTAATTTCACTTAAAGTTATCTGCAGTTTTATTCTGACTAGTTAAGATTTTAATGCAAAGTATCTGCAATTCCCCTCAATTTGAAATCTAGACTTGGCCTTTTCTGACAATTTTTTTTTTTTTTTTTTTTAAAGGTTAGATCTATCTCCAAAAGTAAAAGTTCTTTTAGTCAGAATATTCATAGTTAGGGTAAATTGTGTAATTTATAATACTATACTGTATATTTATTATGACGTTAATTAGGTTATAATTCTCACCTTAATATGTATCATATTCAAATAAATCATTTTTTGTTTGTTTTTTTTGTAGGATTTAATCCCTAATATGTAAATTACTTTGGTATAATCACACCTTAAATCACACTACAGGGTCTTAACTGCAATATTTCATCTTGTTAAGTTATTTTCATTCATAAAACTTTTTACTGGAAGGCACTAGTTTTGACCAGGAAAAAAGACGTTGCAGGTATCTCTATTTTTGACAAATTGGAGGCAGCAGCAGCTCACCTTTTAAACATACTATGGCACTACAACTGTGACCGCTTACTACAATCTGCTTTGCTGCTTTGTCAGAGCTGCCTTCTAGTTAATTTTGACCATAATTTTTGTTCTCCGCAAACTCCTTGCAGATGAGCTCTTCCTATTTCACTGCATTTTCTAATGACCTTATCTACCACAGCAACCACCATTACTTATACTAACACTTTTCAAATCCTTTGCTGAGCAATGGGAAGCCTCATGCATAACAATTCAGACTACTTGTAATGATGTTTGAGTTATCTAACTATTGTTTTGACTAGTCAAAACTGAATTATAGATCTTTCTGTTGTTTTGAATTCAAATTCTGACTAGTCACAGTGCAACTACTACTTGTCAAAATGATGTTGAAATATGTAATGTTTATTCCAGACTCAAAAAAGGATCTCCTCCTTGCAGCAGTTAATGGCACGGCAGTGTGGGATGGTGGTGGTGTCACAACCAAGACGTTCACCCAATCTGAGACAACCCCGCTGGACCTTTGGCTCAGCCCAAACAGTGATTCAAAAGGACAAACGAAAGAAAGGGTAAAAAAATCTAACTCAGAAAAGGAAGACGTTACAAGGCCTGACGTGGACAAAGAACTGCTGATGGCTGTCCTGCATAACACAAAGAATGACACAGCTTTGAAGATGTGTGAAGTGCAATCTGAAGTGGAGGAGATAAAAACCGAGAACAGACATGGACCACAGCAGGAGAAAGCGGAAATTCCCAGCATGCAGGATGGGGAAATAACGATCCACTATAGTGTGCCGAATTGGAAGCAAGAAAATGGACATATTTCCCCAACTGAGGACATCAATCCAGAGCAAACACTTGGGGAACAATTAAAGTCCCTGCAAACAGAGGACAACACACAAGAAAGTAGCTGTCTAGTACAGGAACAAACACAGATACAAGCCTCGGAGGAGTCAGTAGTTATAGCTGATATCAGCACAACCGAAACTACTTGGTCAGCCAAGGGACAAATCCAAATACCACACAAGAAAAAGTCGCATAGTCCAGCTGAAGTAACTGAGTGCTGGGATGAATATGTAGTTCCTGCTGCAGATGAAACGTGCAATGGTGCAAACAACTCTAAGATGATATTTGCCTCCCTTCTCTCCAACGCTTGGACTGACCTTGACCTCAGCAGACAGAATGATGCACAAACGGCATGGCACTTCCCTGCAGGGCCTGGTCTTGCAGAAGAAGTGCAGTGCCCACCATGGGACTATCCTGCCATGAGCTACTACCCTTCAACAGAACCAACAATGCCCTTTGAAGGTGAGGATCACATTTTTTTTTCTCAGTTGTAGTATTTTCAGTAGTTTAATATCGATCTCTGTGTATGTGTTTGTATGCTTACCTTCCATCTAGTGATGTGGAGAGTGTGGGAGGATTTAGATGATGGGGCCACCACAGCAGAGGCTGCCCTGATACCCTTCCCACTGACAAAGGCAACAATGGACTTCACTGTCATGTCCTACAACATCCTTGCTCAGGACCTGCTGGAGCTTCATCAGGACCTGTACACACACTGCCCTCTGGAGGTTCTGGACTGGAACTACCGCTTCAGCCTGCTTGTGGGCGAAATCCAAAAATGGACACCAGATGTGAGTCTGATGCACCATTTTCTGAAATTTAAACTAGCTGCATTTTATATCCTATATTGCTTGTCCACCAATGATTTGTGTGTGTCTTCTTGTGTGCAGATTGTGTGTCTCCAAGAGGTGCAGGAGAACCACTACCATGAACAACTGCATCCCTTCCTGTCTGAGATGGGTAGGTCACCTGAGACACACCAGTGGAAGAATTATGCTGGAAGATATTGTGACAAAGACATCACACACATTTGTGTTCATGTTGTTGGTTCAGGCTACACCTGTGTGTACAAGCGGCGCACTGGGACCAAGACAGATGGCTGTGCTACTTGCTATCGCAGCAGTTGCTTCTCTCAGGTAGTTGTCACTGAGCTGGAGTTCTTCAGGCCGGAGACGGAGCTGTTGGACCGGCACAACGTCGGCATTGTTTTGCTGCTTCGGCCAGTGGTTGCTCAGGGGTCAGAGGTCAAGGGGAAGGCTCCTCCCCTCTGCGTGGCCAACACCCATCTGCTCTTCAACCCCAAGAGGGGCGACGTGAAGCTCGCTCAGTTAGCAATAATGCTGGCAGAAATCAGCAGCGTGGTGAAGTCCTGCAAGGCCAAAGGTGAACACTGTAACGTTGTACTGTGTGGAGACTTTAACTCTGTCCCACACATGTTTCTGTACCAGCTGATCACCACCGGCGAGCTTTACTACCAGGGTCTGCCTGCGTGGATGGTGAGAGAGAAACAGTGCATTGCCTAATTACTTGCTGTGAACTGTTTTAGAATAGATACGTTAAGCTTTTTATTTCAGGTTTTCTACTACGATGCCTGCAGCAGTTACCTCTGTATAACCTCGTATGTATTCATCATGTCTTACAGATCTCAGGTCAGGAGGATCTGTCATATAAGGTCGGTTGTTACCGACTGTTTGCTCCTTTGTGGCCCAGCTCTCTGGGAATCACTGACGACTGCCAGTACACTACTGTCAACACGATGCTTGACAGCCAGAGTCCCAAATCAGGTTTGCGTCTCACTGAAGTCACATTGATTTGTTTGTACTGTTGTTTTTGCTATCTTGATCCGAGGAGTTTGTTTCAGTCTTTCATGCTATATTTCCTGTTTTACTCTACTTGATATGTTTGTTCTACTTGTGTAGGGAAATGCCAGTACAGCCATGACTTCATGCTGCAGCTACGCTATTGTCCAGCTGCATGTGTCCGTCCTCAGTACCTGAAGATGATTCCAGGGGTCACTGACAACACACCAGGTGGTACAAACATACAACACAGAATCCACAGCTTGTGACCTGCAGTCATTTTGCCATTTAAAGCACCAATTTCCTCAGTGTAGTGTTTGAAATCTCTAAAAATTCTTCTTGCTGTGCACAGATGCTTCAGAGGGAAATCAGCCTTATGAGAAAAGGTCAGTTTAGCTGCAGGCATTTATTACCTGTTATTACCTGAGACTCACTAAACAGTACAATAAATGTTAAAGCTATTCCAAAAATAAAAAATATTCATCTCAGCGTAATTATTCTGCCATTTGGAAATTTTGTATTTGTATTATGTACAAAAAAAAAACACCGAAAGTTGGAGTAAAACTTAAATGGAAATGTGATATATTTATCATAAATCTTCTAAATTGGCAGTTTCAGACACACTATCAGTCATGGGTTGGACCTGGAGTCAGTCTATAAACACATCCTCCCAGGACCTGGCTGTCCAGAAGTTACAACTCTGCACTCTGAAGGAGGCAATACTGTTGACTACATCTTCTACTCCCCAAAACGCAGCTTTACCTCTGATGAAAAAGGTATGAGGACATGATATGAAGCAGCAAAGTAACTGAAATGTTGCAGTGCTGAATGAATTATTTGCTACTTTAAATAACTTATGTGACATATTTTTTTCTTTTCCCCAGCTGGCGCCGAGTTCGCCAGCGAAGGTCTGAAGCTTATTAGCTCTCTCTCACTCCTGTCTGAGGATGTCTTGTGGTCAATGCATGGACTTCCCAATCACATATTTCCTTCTGACCATCTCAGTCTTGTGGCCAAATTCCAGCTGGATGTGAATACTGCATGATAGGAAGGACTTGTGGTTGAATTCAGTAAAATGGATATCAGAGGGGAAGTTTTTTCTGTTCATAAGATTCAGATCATGCTCTGCACAAATGTGTTTTGTTAGTATGAATAGCATTACTTGTGGTTCACCTCTGGCAACATTTTGTAACTGAAAAAAAGGTACATTTTTTGTTTAAAGAGCAAAGAAAGCAATAGATGCCAATGTTCTGTCTCATTACATGTGGTTTTCATCTGTTGCATGTTTTAGAGTTATAACTGGGATGTGACAATTCTTGTTGAATTATGCTGTAGTAAAAAGAAAAAAAACAAAAAAAAAAACAAAGGCAGTGATTGCTTTAATGGGTCTGATGATACATTGACCTGCTCATTTTGCTGTTGCTAAATGCTTTAAATTTTCGTTTATTTTAAACTTAATTTTGAAAGCGATATATTTTGAGGTGATAAAAATGTTGAGTAAATATTTTCCAATAATGTGTGACTATGTTTTTCACTGGAAAAAAGCCTTGGCTGTAGGCATTCTGCTTTCTTTTCCACATGATATCTCAGAAACTGACTTTTACTTAATCAAGGCCTGCATTGTATATCTAATGTTTGGGCCGTATAAACTGTCACAGCACAGTAGATCAATGGGATTCTGTGTTCATATAGTTTTATGCGTGACAAAGGTAAAACCCACATATAGTGTCTTAGTAATTTAAAAATATCCCTTGTATTTGGTGCTATGGTGATGGATGCTGTCTAACAAATGCGTCCAAAACCTGCCATAGATGTTTAACTAGGTTGAGATCTGGTGGCTGTAAAGTCCGTCACCCTCTCTGACCCTATGGATGTGGTTCTTGTCAACCTGGAGGAGACCACTCCTATCAGCATGCAAGTGTTTCATCAGACAATAAAGGTGAGCACTCAGAACACTATTGTATACACACTGCCTGGCCAAAAAGTCCTCACCTGGATTTAACTAAGCAAATAGGTAAGAGCTTCCATTGGATAATTACTGCAGTGATGAATATGTTTCAGCTGCAACAACTTATTTAACCCTAACTGATGCAGTGAGGAGCGTCTCATTTCTTAAACAACCATGTCGGAAGACATATCCTGTGGTCATGGGAAGGATATTAATCTGTCCTAGAAGGGTCAAATTATTGGCCTGCATCAAACAAAACAACTAAGGAGATTTATGAAACTACTAAAATCAAGTTAAGAACCGTCCAGTTCATTATTGAAACCTGGAAGAATAATGGTGGACCATCATCTTCGAGGAACAAATGCGATTGATCGTGGTCTGATGAGTCCAGATTTACTGTCTTCCAAAGTGATGGGGCATCAAGGTAAGAAGAGAGGTTGATGAAGTGATGCACTCAGGTTCAGGTTTTTCTTTTAAGTCGTCACTCGTCTGTATGTTCTGAATCTGGACAGATGTGGATGTAAACTGCAACCAGACAAGTTGGCGGACAGCTGTGAGGTTATAATTGTACTTTGCTCTTTAGTGAAACACAAAGCACATGTGCAATCCTCCAGTTTGTGCATAATAATGTTGTTTGTTTTTCCTGGCTCTAGCAAGTGAAATGCATCCACTAGTAGGAAATCATCTAGTTTTTCTCCCTGTGTATCCTTACCAAGTCTAGTGCTGAGACTGTGACCTGAATGTTGGCTCAACCCCTCCCTCCCCACTGCACCGAGGCGCTCAGTTTGTCATTGTGCATGAGTGTGAGTATGTCTGGTTGATGCATGAATGAATAATTCATGCATACAGTTGAGTGTTAATGCATGATGGCGCTCAGTGAGGGGAGTCTTTTGTATGTGTGGGCTGTAGAATGTCTGCAAAGATGTTCCTCATCGTCATTGGGACTGCTTTCACTCACCTCCCTTATTCATCATGCTCATTTGTGTCAGTATGCTATGTAAATACACACAAATTGTAAACTTTAATATAGAGGAATCAGACTGTGTGTTCCAGCTCCGCCTGTGGCATCAAATGCATGAAAGACAATGAAGTAGGTCAGTAGGTTTTTATCCAAATAGGGCATTATGCCTTCTGTTTCTGCACTATCTCACACTGATAGACAACATGTTTGACACTTGGGAGTCCACTGGAAGGGAGGATACACATTTGTATGTCTTTCTTATGATTTATCTTTCTTCATAATTCAACAAGGGCAACTGCCACAATAATAACTAACTTTTACTCTATCGAGTGCTCCATCTAAACAGTATTTTAGCTTACATGCAGCCTACTTAGAGGTTTATTATCTGCCTGTGCGTTAAAGTAGATCCTTGATAACCAGTTTTCTTTGACTGCAGCAGCAATCAAACCTTATTAGCTGACTGCGGTGCTGTGGGGCAGATCCATCTATTTGGGGATCCATAAAGCAGCAGGATGACTGACCACAAGAACAGCACACATGCAGCCAGGAAACTAAACCATTTATTTATTTATATATGTATATATATATATATATATATATATATATATATATATATATATATATATATATATATATATATATATATATATATATATATATATATATATACATACATATATATATATGTATATGTATATATGTATATGTATATATGTATAACGCTTTTCGTCTTCTTTGTATAAGTAGTGTTTGGAGATCTCAGTCTGCTCTCGTCATCATCTGCCTTGGTGCTAAAAGCTGCCCTTCAGCTAAATACTCCCTGTGCTAAATGTGAAGTATTGGTGGACAGAAAACTGGCACCATTCCCCGCCAGACAACTAATTACAGTGTACCTACTCGTTAAACACATCATTTGAGGGATTTTTTGGGACATGCTCAAATAAGGACCAAGTACTTTAGTTCTCAACCCATATTAACACAAATAATGAAACAAAACCATGCTGCCACAATCTTAGTGACCCTTTATTGTGATCCTGTAAACCAATGGTCATTTGGTACAAAACAACTGTGTTACAGAACACTAAAATTAAAATGAACACCTACTGTACAGATAAAAAATGTTGACTGTAGCAACATTTAAAACAGTGTGTGGCAAATACTAAATGTTTACTGGTGGTCACCTACACTGAAGGTAGTATAAAATGACAGAAATTCCAATAAAAAAAATACAAAATGCGGATAAAAGTGCTGTAAACAAACTGCTTTACATCTTAGCTTAAATGGAAGTCGGTTGCTTTGATACCACTTAAGGCAAGTGAAATATTGGATAAGGTTGCTACGAATAAAAGTTAAAAACAAGGTATTTACTGTAAATAGAAAGCAGCTATACAATACAAATAAAATGACTTCTCATTATTTTACATCTACATTAAATGCAGACTAGGTCCATCAGATGCTTCGCCATTAATCACCTTGATAACTGTTGAAATTCAAGAGGAAGTTTTCATAATTTGCAGCCAGAATGACTTATCATTCAACAGATGCCATCTTAATGCTTTTACATAATTCAGTATATTATCTATTCAATCCCACATTCAATCCTGGGAAGCAAAAAGCATGCCAAACATGCTCTCCTCTGTGTGTTGGGTGCAGTGTTGCACTGTTTTTTTTGTTTTTTTTAATAGCAATTTGGAAGAGCAGGGATTACACTGCTTTCTAAATAATGAGAATAATCGGCTGGATATAAACAGTCTTCATACAAGGCACATGGGTAGTGGTTTGCAAAGTAGTCACTACACAAGAATTCGTTGCCCAGCAGAGCCTAAGTGGATTTATATTACATGACATGTATTTGCACACTTACAGTACGACGATACAGATTGCAGACGAGCCTTGAGAGCTTCTGTTAGAAACAAGAACAGCACAGAGACCTATGATATGTCCAGTAGCACATTTACACTGAGTGGTACTTTTGGCCCGTGTCAGTGAAGAATCATATTTCACATTGTGCCAAGTTAGCACAACTCTGCAGTGATTTAAAAACGTTGACATATTACTACACTTTCACTCCTCCTTTCTATAAATCGGGAGCGATGCCAGCACCAATTACTATGCACAATAACTGCTACAGAAAAAAAAATCCTGTAACAACATCAGAGAGCTGAATGAGGCATTTGTTTTGGGAGGTTGCTGGTGACCTATACAACATTGCATCCAGTGAATAGGCCAATGTGTACAAAACTTAAGCCTTAATATAAATCACTGGCCCCATGAAACAAATGTGCATAAACTTAAAATTCACAAACTGAAATTCTTCTTCAGACTCGAATCTGGTATCCATTCATGTCTGTTGATGATTTCTGTTCCAGAACCTTCTTCTCTCCAGAGGGACTGCAACAGAAACATTAGAAAAGACAGTGAGGTTTATTCATACAATACGGAAACTGTGACTAATTCTTTCCTGTGTCTTAGATCATGAGACATACAAATTTTTCCGGTGACTACAGAGGTTTCCCATAAGTGGTTATGGTGCCTGTATTTTCAGTGTGAGCACTTAATATTCCAGAGCATGTGATTAATCATACCGTCTCTCAACGCGGCTGATCCTCCGTATGGGGCTGCCTTGTCCTCTGAGGGGTGAACCCATGCTGTTCCTCCTGTCTTTGGTGGGAGATGGAGGTGCAGGCTTTCCTATCTGCATGCACAGTTCACAAAAGAAAGGACATCTTAATCAGAAATCCACTCACTTTAAAACATCACATGGGTGAGTTAACAAAGCTCATGTCCTCACAGAGTGTCAGCGGCTGAAATGTATCCATGTCTTTAATGTGATTGTGTAGAGCACTCCGTTTAAAAGACCAGCTATTGACGGATTGAGCCAGCCATGCATGAAGCACTGCAGAGCTCGAGTCGAGTCATCACATTAGTTTTATTATACACCGAGCTCAGCATCAAGGCAGCCTTCATTATCTTAGCATGAGAGGTGATGAGAGAGCGTCGTTTGAGAGAAATCGCTCCTCAAACAGCAGATCAGCTCAGTGTCACTGCGCATGAAGACACAGCATGTCAAAGGAAATCTAATAAGCCGTTAGGAAGGCCGGTCCATCTGCTGAGGACTAATTATATTTCTTATTATTATCTTTGCTCGCGCAAAAGCTATGACAGCTTGTATCTGTTTCTGTTGGAAAATAAGATGTTAAATATGTATATCTTTAACATAAAAAAAAAATTTACTAAATATTATCCTTCACAGTTTTCAGTCTTGCATGTTTTTGCATACGTTCCAACAAAAAGCAGTGAGACCTGTACCTTCAGCCTCATGTCTCGAGTGTGTCTCTCCAGCTCCTTCCTGAGCTCCTCCTTGGTCAGCTTGTCCACATCTAATATGGAGTGTTTCCACTCTATCTGCTCCACACTGTGAGGGTCGTGAGACACGTACTGGCCGATTTTGACTTTGCGCAGGGTGTGCCAGTAGCCCCTGTAGGCTCCTTCAAATTCCTGAACCAAGTCCATCAGCGTTCGGAACTCCAGGGGCTTGAACATGAGGTCCTCCCTTCGGCTCATGCCCAGCGCACCGAAGCGTCCCCCGCTGTGAACTCCCAGCACGATGTGGTGGAAGTGGTTCCCTGAGAAATGAGACTTAAAGCTGAGGGGGAAGCGCTCCACACCGGGCATGTTGTTGGTGAGGTAACTGTATCAAGCTGGGTCAAGGAAATGGACATTTGATCTTTCATTCTTATGTTTCAATCAATAGCAAAAAAAACACCACATCAATGCAGATTTGGCTTCCGTAGTCGAGCCTACTGCTTTGATTTTATGTGAAGCGTCCTTCTGTTTTGTTCTGCTATATCAGACAATATCTTGAGCCAAATATGGTGAGACAATACCCGGCAAGTCTGCCAAAAACGCATTTCTCACTCTGTCAGCCAACCGTGCCTGCTCAGTGCACAAGTAAAAAGAAGCCATCAGTACCCTTATGGTGACTGCAGCAGAACATGCAACAACACAATCTGAAGGCATCAATGTGCATTAAGTGTTAAAGTGCTCTGTGGCTGCAAAGATACATCCCCAGGATCACCGCTTCCAAACATTTGATTGGCAGAGCCTCCCGGGTCATCTCCTTAGCAATGTCCATTAACCTGTGAAAAAGAGCATACCATTGTTAACTGTACACTAGAGAACACACAAAAACACACAGCTCCTGATTTTATGCAGTCGAATTAAAACATTTTCCATGAGTCAGGGAAATAAAATCTGTTCTACTAAATCTAATCCACTGAGGTCAGGAAAAGTCTGCTGCCGGCTCCAGGCTGATTGACATTAGTTTCTACTCACAAAGACTAGAGGTGAAGCAGAGATACAGCTCATCCACATGCACCAGCCACCAGCAACACTGACTAAACCGTAAGAACTCAACAAACATCATCCCTGTGACTGGCGCCACATCGGACTCATGATCAGTCTAAAAGGAAGATGTGCTTACGCGGTCAGAGGACGGCTTTTCTTTATCTCAAAAAACTGTGTTCCTGTGTGATTGTACCTGAAAGACACGGTTAAGGTCATAACAAGAGAATCATGTGAGAGCACTCTGCGGCAAACAGTGAGAGGAAGAGACAAACAACTTAAAGTGCTTTGTGATATTCATAGGCTGTTGGTTAATTATAGATGAATTTCTTCTCTGACTGAATGTCAAGCTTTGGCTTAATATAGAAAATAGTACCACAGTGACCTACATTGCATTTGTTTTGTTTGGCCTATATTATTCATCTGCCTTATAACAGTGGGTCAGTGGGATTCTGTAATTATATACTCTCACATTTACTGGAGAAGTACCAAACATGTACCATCTTGGTGAAAGGATACTGCAATTCCCTGATATACTTCTGTATGGCTTCCAGGCGCTGTGGGATAGTGGTGGTAGGTTGGTATGTAGGCACACTCGGTACTGGAATCTGTGGGACAAACAACTGCATTACCAGTATACAATCCCAACATTCATTGCAGCTGGAGAATGTAGTCTTGTTTGACCTCTGCGCTCTGTTTTCTATCCGCTACAACCAATGGCAACAATATCTTAACTGCCCTTTAACCACTCTCATGAGAACTAAATAAAATAGATCACTCTGAGATAAATGGAAAATGGAAATGTGCTGATATTGGAAAATATCAAGCAGCAAGAATAATCATTTCAAGTTGATTTAGAGGGATGTGGCTTTCTGTGTCTCATGTGGGAAGTAGGGCAAATATTTCCTACAACACATGGGTGTAAATTGTTTTAAGTCTATGTGTAAGTTTTAGAATTATAATGTGAAAAGCAAAGCGTTGTGCTAAGCGTCGTGTTTCCAGTTCCACCAGTTTACCTTGGGCAGGTCGGTGGCCCCCCTGATCTCCTTCCCCAGTGCTTCACCGGTGGGGTGGATTCGAGCCACATGGCGCCACATCCTCTCCCAAGTCTCCTCGTCCACCGGGAGGCCCCCTCTGTTCACGTAGAAAGGCACCCCTCCATCCCTCAGCTCTTCTTCACCTTCATCCTCCTGCTCCTCGTCCCTCTCCTCCACCGAGCCCACCGTGGCCCTCAGCATCCCTCACCTTCAGCCTGGAGGGCCAACACAGCTCCTGGCACAAGAAATGTCCTGACGGATGCTTTTGGATCCTTTAACTGGTTAATCTGCTTGCAGGTTTAAGCAGGTTCCCACAACAGATGGCCAACTCATGACATCAAGCAGATTATGGCATCAAAAAACAAAGTCAGTGCAGCATTGATTCTAGGGGTGGTCTGCTGTAATTAAACTCTAGATGAAGCAAGTGAACAAAATATATATATCTATATTTCCAAATCTAGAATGACTTTCCAGTGAGTATTTGGCACTTTGGTAGAAATCTAATAGACTACAAGCCAGCCAATAATCAGCTATTGATGCAAATGAATAAATAAATTAAGACCTTAAGGTGATTTAAGCTAGAAGATGTGAAGCCTGTATTTAACAACGACACTGAGGATGATCATAAACAAGCAAACAGCAGCCCACCAGTGCAACGCTGTCACAGTCTGTGTGAGGATTGTCTCTCCAGGCAACAAAGTGTTAGAAAATCCTAATTCCCTGCACCGTTAGAGGTCATTCTCGCCACAGAAATCCACCAGATCGTGCCATTCTTCCGTCCCATCTTCTCACGTCCGTTTCATCTCCGTCTCATCGAATGATTTCCTTCCGATGCAGCCGGTTCATTGTTCATGCAGATGCTCTTCTTGGCTCCAGCGTCTGCGAGAAACACTCAAGCCGACGAGCCGCTCAGACACTCCCCGGACCCCGACCTCCGTCCACTGCGCATGCGCCCTACTGAACGGATGATCTCAGCGGTGACAAGTGCTGCGTTTAAGGTGCTCCTCGAAGGCGTTCATCGGAGATGCTCTAGATCAGTGGTTCTCAACTGGTCTGGGCCTGGGACCCACCATAAAACTGAAATGACAAGTCGTGACCCAAACAATATTTCTCCAAAAATCAACAATTTATTGATTGAGCGTTAGAAGACAAAACTTTTAAACCTGAACTCAAGTACTTCACAACAACTCAAAATCAAGCAGCAATACTAATTCAAGTACTGAGGACTTTGAAACAAGTAGAACAATAGCCTCAAGTAGTTCTCAGGATATATAAAAGTGCATTTTTTTCTACAAAAAAAGTGCAATTCAACAAAACCAGTAGCTTCTCATAATACTGCACAAGTCTGCAACATTGCTGTTGTAGCTGGAGAAACTATGTATGGAAATATGTGCAAAAGAGTCCAAAACATGAAAACTGATGAAGTGCATTCAACAAATTATTAAAGTGAAGAAATGCTTAAAGTTCTGATCAATCTCAAAATGTAAACACAATAAAACATTTTTCAAAGGGCTTAACTATATTTGAAAGCCAATATTTGGGGAAAAAAATAGTGTGCAATATTGAAAGAAAAGTGTGTTTTTAAGCACTTACAAATAAACAAAAGTCACAAGTCACAATAAAAGTACTGCAGAACTACATGAAGTTCTAATGGCTTAGCTGAGGATGCTTTGTGGCCTTTGCAAGAGTCTCAAAATCTGGCTGTATGCATGATAAAGCAACTCTGAGGTCATGCTCAATGTTCAGTTTATTTCGGTATTTGGTTTTCAGCTGAACAAGAGCTGAGAAGCCACATTCACAGAGGTATGTGGTGCTGAATGGTAGGAGGATTTTTACAGCTCGACTAGCAATGGAGGGATACTCTCTCATCACATCGTTGCACCAGAACTGGGAAAGGCTTACCTCTGTGAATTTCTTTCTGAGAGTGCGGTCACATGATCGCTCCACCAGCTGACATTCATCGCTGCTAGGCAACGTGATGCTTTCCATGTTTATTCCAAACGGGTCGCGCACCCAGTCGTCCTCGGGTTGTTTATCGGGAAAGTAGTCGCTAAACCGCTCGAAAAGTTTATTCAGATGCGTGCTTTTGGACTCCTTTGTCTTCGATGTAGGAAAATCCATATTTAATGTACTCGCTGTCGTACTTGCGTTTAGCCATGCTGCTGTTGCTATGAAAACATGCAGTTTCTTCTACGGTAATACCAGTGTCCTCACCGGTCGCTGCTGACACGACGACCCCCTGCGGGTGCGGAGGGGAACTACAATGACTCGCCACTAAATTGGATTATCTTTATTTTTCTCTCTTTTTAGAAAAAGGCTCGCGACCCACCAAAAACGGCCCCGCGACCCACTTTTGGGTCGCGACCCACCAGTTGAGAAACACTGCTCTAGATGAGGGGTGTCAAACTCATTTTAGTTCATGGCCCACATGCAGCCCAAATTGATCTCTCAGTTGGGCCAGACCAGTAAAATCAGAGCATAATAACAGACAAATAACGACAACTCCAAATTTTTCCTTTGTTTTAATGCAAAAAAAGTACATTCTGAAAATGTTCACATTTAGTCAGCTATCTTTTACAAAACATTGTGAACAACCTGAAATGTCTCAAGAAAAAAGTGAAATTTTACCAATATTATAGCTCAGTTTATCATATGTGTATTACAACTTACAGATCAATGTACCTACAAAGGCACAAAATACTTAGTCGCAGGTATCTGCAACTGAACAATATAGTGTATTTTACAACTTGTCAAAATCTAGAAATTATTTTACATTCATTTCCACGTCTGTGTACTAATCCTGACCACCTGAACTGACACACCATACAAATTAAAGTGGGAACTATTAAGGAAAAGGTTAAGTTACCATCCTTCCTTGTAAATGTATAAAATTTATGCATAAATAACGCATAAAAGTTGTGGCAGTGCATCAACAATAGGGTTCCACCTAACCAGTCTGTCGTACTGAAGCTGCTGACTCACATTACATTGCACAATGTTCAATGTCTTTATTTTCACAGTATTCATTTTCACCTGTAATTTTTAAACTTTGCAAAGTCATCCCGCAGGCTGGACATGACACTCTGGCAGGTCATGTCTGACACCCCTGCTCTAGATACTGTTGTTTTAAATAGCACCCAAACGCACCGTTATTGTGTTACATTTAAATCTAACAGTTAATGGTTCATTGCTGTTCAGAAGAAACCTACAATAACTTCATTTTTCCATCCTAATTGTACATTCATATAGTTGTTCACACAGCCAATACCTTAGTATATTTCTAAGTGTTGGAAAAACTGGAAGACAACATGAATTTCACTGATTCATTTATTCAATTCAACTCAATGAACTGTAACAAAATCTTTCATAACAACAAAACATAATGAAATGTGTAGTTTGATCAAACACACCTCCATCTTTGCCAAATTACACCTCAGTATTTTTAATATGCACAAAAGGAAATCAATTATCAACAGGAAACTTCAGTCTATATACAGGTCCAGATGTGGTTCAGGCATTTTAAAACCTTGGTGCACCATAGTCATCAGGCATCCGTTCAATATTATACCTGTATTTGGTAACAGGGAAAACAAAAAGTCAGTAATAAGCATGTCAAAAACTGTCATATTTGTAAAAAAATTCAAAACATTACCTGTGGTTGGAGATGTACATGATGGGCACCCCGGGGATCTTCCTGACTCTTCTCTTTAGATCTCTGTCCACAGTAGCCAGGATGTAACATTTGTGCTGCAGAAATATTTTTATGTAATTTATATCTCCCTTCAACACCAAAACCAGCAAATAGACATACAATTACCTGATATAATGGTGACTATTCTACAACAGCAACTGGTTTCACGGGAAGTAATTTTAAACACAGTTGCTGCTTTGTGTTTAGGGCTGACACCAACTTCCTGATTTCCTCGTAAATCAATTCATCGATTATTTTCTAAATTAATTGACAAGTTGTTTTGCCAATAAATTGTTGGAAAATGGTGAAAAAGTCCAAGATGATGTCATCAAATGTCTTGTTTTATCCACTGTCATAAATCAGTGAAGAAACCAGGAAATATTCAAATTTAAGAAGCTGGATTTTGAGCATTTAGACATTTTTTTCCTAAAAAAAAAAATACTCCAACTGATTAATCAATCATCGAAATAGCTGAATATTAATTTAATACTTGCCAACTAAGAGATTATTGATTTATCGTTGCAGCTCTACTTCTGTCTGATCTGAATGTTGATACAACATTGTAAGTCTTAATGTACTGTTGAGCTAATAAGTCCGCATCATCAGTATGCATACCATTAAGTCAACATGGACAATTATATTTCTGTAATAATGTAGCTGCCCATTTAAGATTATTACCTGTGTCACCCTTTGGACCAAACAGTCATCAGCGTATGTTCCCTTGTGTGTGCACGGCAGGCGCTCAAACCGTGGATCCTTGGCTATCCTGTAAAAAAAAAAATTAACAAAATCCCAAAAAACAAACATTATTTTTTGAAAAAAGTTTAGATATTAAATATGGTAATGTCTCCAAAGATATATACCCAGCAGACTGTACCTGAGCGCAACTCTGTATTTCATTCCAAGCTTTTCAATCTCAGCCATCACACAGTCTGTGATATACGGAATGCCTGGAGTGGATAAAATGTGAGGAAAAAAAAATCTGAATTTCTGCTTCATGAATAAACAGTCGTATTTTGAAAATGGCATATAATAAATAGCTCTCAAAAACTTTATTATTCTCCTTGACACATGTTTGGGAGGTAATACTTACATTTGGCATACAGACAATCCATCATAGATTGAACAATGTCCAGTTTGGCCTTGATGGAGAAGTTGATGAAATTGGTATCAACCAGAATGTGGTACGGTGGGCCAAGCTGAGTATTATACTGGAAGAACAGGCATGATGGATGCTTTTGCCTGCAGAATGAGTTCAAAGAAAACAAGTCAAGAAGCCGTCATCCACTGTTTAGAATCCAATATAAAATGTTGTGTTGCCAACTTACACTTCTCTCTCCTTTAGCTTGGAGGGATCTTTCTTCTTTTTCTGTATTGTTTTTGCACGGTCCTTCTCTTTTCTACAAAACAAACAAGATGTTATAGTGCTTTCACAGACCTGGAAGATTCTCACATAATTATGTGCTTTGTTTTGATGATTTCATATGAGAATAAAGTAGAGTTAGAAACTTGGCCCAGTTGTTCAGAAGAAATCTGATCAGATTATGGCTAGTGGATTGCATCAAATCTTGAAATGTGTTGTAAAGAAAAAATTAAATAATTCTGAAATCAGATTGGATCACTGTAACAGTCGCTCCAAGTACACTGTTTAGACACATTGCATGTATTCTGTATGTTATAGTCTGTTTCTCAGATCACTCAGATGCTGGAGTCTGAGTGGGCAGTCCTGCCTACTTGGTGTGCTGGAGCCCAGCGCTCCTTGGCTATTAAAGGTCCAACCCCTTAACTCCCTCTCTGTCTCTCTCTTGCTTGTGGCCACATTGGTATTTGGTTTGTTTTGCTGCACCAGACAACACCTCATCACACCACATCCATGCATACATAGCTTCACCACTGATGCCACTGACTCACGCACCTCACATTATTATTATTGCCATTATTGTTACGAGTAGTACTATTTAATAAAACACTCTTGCTGGCATAACCTGTGTTGTTACCATTTTTGTTATATCCTATTTGCCGGGTTATGACTTCACACAATCCAGCCTTGATTTTGGTCTGGATTAAATATTCGGTATGTGTTGTGAAAAATTATGCAAAATTATTATTAGCTATTCAGAACACTGAATAGACTTAGCTTAGATTTACTCTTTTGTTTCTTATTACATTATTACTTATTATAGGTGACTTGATGTTAATAGCAAGAAACATTAATTGAAAATGTGAAAAGCTTTTGAAAAACTGGCACAGAAGTGTGTTGAACTGATTGCTGGTTTGCAAAACATAGGATGTCCAAATGTGGATCACTCTGATTCAAATTAAACTTTCTGAACAACTGGGCCCTGGACAGGGTTAATGAAGAAGACACTTAAACCAGAGGTTACTTTGGCAGGAAAGCATCAAGTAATTATTAAAACTTACATTCTGTGGTCTTTCAAACTAATCATTCTCTTCATTGCAGCAAACTGTTTGGTTTTGTGCTTCCCCTGGATTGAAAAAGTTTAAACACAGAAATTAGTTAGGAGCAAACGATCACAACAAATACTGTATCTTGGTATAAAATGGGAGTAGAAAAACACAATTGAACTTAAATGCCAACGCAGATGCAGTTGTGTAATATACATTACTTACAAAAGAGACAATGAATCGAAGAGTTGAACACGAAACACTTAAATCCAAACTCAGGCTATATTCATGATTGGACAATTGGTGACAGAACTTAGATATAAACGCCACCATCAAAATCACTAGACTGGAACATATAAATTATGTAATTACTAACTTATTAACTTTGGAACAATACGTGTAGCAGGTAAAGATCGCAGTTTATGGTAAAAGCTGTAACTGTTGTTAGCAGCTAAGCTAGCTAGCGCTAACTTGGCTCAGTAGCATGCCTGTCAAAAGCTTCAACGCCTAATTACTAAATTTTGAGGGACAACACTTATAAAGGTAGTAGTGTCGTAATTGTAACACGGTTAAAAAAATACATACCATATTTTTAATTACAGTCCAGAGCACCGACTAGCTGAGTAAAACTTGCTACCTCTCCCCTCGTGCATCGATATGAAGACGTAATCAAAAATCGACGTCTGTTCTGCGCATTTTCCGGTTGCTATGCTAATGCCTCACAGTCGAAGGTAGTTGCAGCATTTCAGTGCATGGATTGATTACAGTTTTGCATTTTCAGAGTGTTGCTTTTGTGTAGTGGTGCTATTGCAAACGGCGTTTTATCAACGTGTTGCGGTGTGAGTGTGGATTACCACGACGGGTTGGCGACGAGCTTTCTGATACGACGCTAACACTGTTGGCTAAGCTAGCTAGCTATTAGCATTGTGTTGTCTTGTTAGGCAGCGAATGCTACTGTAGCATTTTGCCAGTGCTAACGGTTGTTACCATTAGCCTCCAGCGTTACTTAGCACTCCAGGTGTCAATAGACCAGCGAGAACTGGTGTTATTGCAGTTAGCCCGTATATTTTCTGCTGTCTGTATTTTCTGTTTTTGAAAGTCTCTAAAGTAACTGTGAGGCTAATTTTACTGAGGCTATCGCTGGATATACTATTTAGTTAGCTCTCTTGTTGATGAGAGTAGCAGCGGATGACATTTGGAAACGTTTTGACACCAGAGCTAGCGAGCCCAGGCATCTCATCATTATCAGCACCATCACCACCGACTGGACTGTTGTTGTTGGGTAGGATTTAGATTGTAATTAGATTGTGGTTGACCTAGAATCTGAGTCTGTTTTAGCTAAACACATCCTGGTGAGAGTTTTATGATTATTCTTTAGCCAAACTGCTCATACATTTTTCAGTGCTGTGGATTTCATGTAATGTTATTCTCCACACTTCTCCAAGGTGATACTTAAATATTCATGCTTTCATGGCAGAGTAGTTTACAGCTCAGCTCCTCGGCTTTATCATTTCCAAACTGTTGGACAGATGTTTTTGTTTTTTGTTTTTTTACAAGAAGCCATTTGTGGAAACTTTTAAGCTTTTTGTGTAGTGTTTTAATTTAGCTGTGTTTTGATCGGTTTTCTCTTTGATTGTAGAAGACTTGACTAGCCCACTGGCGTGTGGCAGTTTTCCTTTGAGCACGGAGGGGTCTGAGTGAAGGCTGAAAGATGGTCTGATGGACCGCCGCTTCTTCCTGACCTTTCTCTTCTGCTCAGTGTCGTGGATCTTCTTCTGGGAAGTGCGCTGGAAGAAAGGAAAAGAAAGTCAGATTGAGGAATGGCTCCAAGGACATAACCTCTGTCAATACAGGCACTTATTCGAAGGTCAGTAGATTACAATATGTCTGTCCAATACACCGTGGAAATTTAGTTGATGGCCCTTTCTAAGGTGGAGTAAAAAAAAGTGACTGCAGTGATGTGCACAAGAATAATTTAATACTAGAGAGGTAGAAGTTTCAAATTTAACTGGATTTGAGTTGAGTTTAATGAACAAAGTGTGTATTGCTTATTGCTTAGACTCTTGTCATTTTGTGGTTTTAATCACTAGATATTCAGGCTTAAGAGATGCAAGTGGCATGCATGGACAATAAGCACAGGTTTAGTACTCATTATATTAGTCTTTAATGAGTATTTTGGCCTGTGCCAGGGTGTCATTGATGATTATTTGCTAGCCAGAATGAACATGGGGATTTTTATGTGTTGTTCATGTGTCATCCAGATGTACAGACACTGGAGGAGCTGAGTCTGAGTGTACTGAGTCGTCTGGAAGAGGTGGTAAAGGAACAGCAGCGCTGGAGGGAAATTGCCGAGGCTCACATCCAGCTGCTCCGAGACTTTGCCTTCCAGGAGTGGCTTTGTTCCCAAAACCTGGAGCACTATTACCATACGTAAGCAATGAAAGATCTTAACTTAAATATTTACGCTAATCTGGTATACATCTGTGCACAGCCTTCTTTTTTTGGAGGCAGTTACTTGTTGGCACAAAATCCATGTAGATTAATCCTAGCACGGATTCTTTTAATGTTTTTAATGGGTTAGGTAGTTAAGGTTATGTTTTGTGGTAGTTAATGCAGACTCTGTTTAATTCTGTCCACTTGAGGGCACTCTCCCCCTTCATGGTTAGCTGAGTTTGCTGACATGGAGCTGTGTAGGCTGCAGTGTTTCACAGGGTCACTGCAGTAAAAAGTATTCTTTAGAGACTGCAAGTGTGAGACCCTGCAGCAATGCAGATGTTTGTGTATTGCGTTCTGTCTACTGATCCAAACAGCACTGACTGTGATTAGTAGTTTTTGCTTTATCAAAACAGTGGCTGTTTGTCCTGTTTGTTTTTGAGCAAAGCAAACTGTAATGTTTCTAAAGGTGTGTGGTGTATTAGACATGCACAGTGTCATGTTTGAGAGCATAACTGTCTGACGTCTCCCTATAGGGATACGGTGTCACATTTCCGAAGGTCATGACTGTCATGCTATCCCTGCACCCATCCTTTGCTGTTTTGATTCAGTGGTTATCAATTTAGACCTTCATTGCTCACGTAGTTTTGGATGACCTTTTGATTGCTTCACAAAGTCTTGAAATGGAAGACAAGTTTTGCAGTTACTTGCAGTTCAGAAAGACATTGCAAATGGGGAAGTTAAAGTTGCAGACACATAAACCTTATTTATTCTGAGAGAAACTCTGATACTGATGAATAAAAAAATAAAATAATGTAGTAATAAGTTTTGATTACCATTATTGTTACACTTGGGACAACACACTAATGAATTCACATTCAGTGGAGAAGCTAATGTAAATACATTTCACTGTTTACTTTATTTCAGTAGTAATGAAGGTAATATTTTATATTGCCGTCTTTTTGGCCATAAAAATCATACTATAAAAATGTAATTACAGCACACATTCAGTGTCAACAGACAGAGGGACAATTTTATTGTACTAACTTTACAACAGGAGATTATCTTTTTTTTTTTTTTTTTAAATAATAGCTGCAATCACTTGTTTGCTTATAAATTTTCCACTACTGTGTCTACCTGTGCTTATCCAGTGGAAGTCTTCATGTACGCCACTTTAATCAGATTTGAAAAAAAATAAGACCTCATGCAACATGACATACCATCTGACTTCTCTCTTTGGAGATTACTTGCAAGTTTAGTTGATAAGATTGAGGTTCCTGTCTTGCAGCATTTCACATAGACTAGTGTTTGTTTTGTGTGTGGGACAGCCTGTTGTGTAGTTACCACAGCAGTCTTGCTCAATAGACATTTAGCAACAGCAGTCACAGTAGGGTTGCGCTTCTGAAAGTGTAGTAAAGAAGTAGTTAATGCTACCATTCCTTTTAATCTACCTTACATATTTTCACACTTCTCTCCTGCTGCAGACTGAAGACTTTGGGTTGTATGAATCTGGATGACCTGTCTCAGTTTGACAGTCAGCTGCAGCTCTCTTTAGCTGCCTGGGGCTACTACTACGAAGATTACATAAAATTGTCGACAGGGATCAAGATCCTCCAGACCTCCAGGGGGAGTCGCGACCAGGACTACGAGATCCGGCTGGTGCACAGTCTTGCTGAGAGGCGTCTGAATGAGAAGTGGTCAATTGGTGAGGCTCTTATCATTCAAGTGTTTTAGTTTGAGTTGCTCTCGACAGCTGCAGACTATCAAGAGGAATTTAGATACAAGACATAAACATAAGATTGTTCCATTGCTAAGTGTTTTCACAAATGTTGTTTCTGCAAGAGTCACAGATCATTTGAATGTGGCTCAAGTGTTGTAATGGAGAAGTTTAGTGTTGCCTCATCTGTATGCACAAGCCAACACTGTGCTATCTCATAAAAACACTATTCACTCACTTTGAGGATAAATCTATGGTAATATAAATCAAAAGCATGTTACTCACTCATTAGCTTGTCTAATGTTCACCTATATCCCTTGTTTCCACGTTGGTGTTGATATTGTTTCTAAGGTTTTCAACTCCTTTCCAGAGTTCAAAGTTGGCCATTTAAATTACATGATATCATTGCATTTGTTGCTATTTTTTTGTGAAGAAACTTATTTCTTGTAAAGAAAAAATAAATGTAGTCCAAGGTTTTATTGTCATTCAACAGTATAACGAAAACTGCAGCCATTTAAATGGAATCTGCAGACTCAGAGCAGGAAGTGTGCATTGATTTTGTTTTAGTTAGTCATGGTACAATGTCCGATTGTCCTTTCAGCGGGAGCTCTCATATTTGGCTGTACTGTGGCGCTGTGCTTCTTGATAAGGGACCTCATGTTTTACGTGATTGGTGAGTCCATCATTAGCTGTTTGGATTGAGTTGGGCTGAAATACCCGGTGCTGGAATTAAGTTACTTCAGTCATTGTCCTCATTTAGTAGTCAAAAATATATTTCCCCATTTCAACTTCTAATCTCTCGTGCTTCTCTCCTTCTTGTGGCAGGTGGAATTACTGTTTCCATCATAGCGTTTGTCTTTACCATCAAGTTCCTCTGTGAGCTTGCAGCAAGAGTGGTCAGCTTCCTGCAGAATGAGGATCCAGGGCGACGCGGTGATCGCAGCATCTACGACTATGTCCGGGGAAACTACCTGGACCCACGTTCCTGCAAGGTGTCATGGGACTGGAAGGAACCACAGGAAGTGGGGCAGACTATGAGCTTCAGAGTCCAGGTGCTCAAAGATTCCTAATGTATCCAGACTAAAAATGTAGTATGACTGTTGTGTCTTGTCTTATCGAATTTCTTACAAGTAGATTACAGATGCAGCTCTGTCAGAAACATTAGCATAACTATGTTCAAAAAGAATAATGTGTTTTCTGAGACTTCAAGCATGTAAACATATTCTAGCAGATCTCTAAGCTCTTTAAGAGATCTTTAAAGGACAAAATTCTCAAGATATGGTAATGTAAGATGCCGCTGACTTGGATTATTGTCTCTTCTCTGTCTTAAATAATACTCATTTTGTACTTATTGCTTCTCAGCTCTTCTATAAGAATGGTCAGCCTTTCCCAGCCCATCGCCCTGTGGGGCTGAGGGTCAACATCACCCACATTGAACTGGCCTTGGACATCCCTGTTACACAGGAGGTTCTGCAAGAACCAGAGTCCAACGTAGTCAAAGTGGCCTTCACAGTGCGCAAGGCTGGACGCTATGAGGTTGCTGTCAAGCTGGGTGGTCTCAATGTGGCCTACAGCCCTTATTACAAGATATTCCAGCCAGGTATGACTATATGTATTTTGGAGAATCTGATTTGAATCCACTGTCATGCAATTTACACCGTGAAAGCAAAATCTTTACTTTGACTGATTATTTTTTCTGTTCTCTTGTTCACCTCAGGTACAGTTGTTCCATCGAAAACCAAGATAGCCTACCATTTCTCCACCCTGGTGCTAACAAACGGCCAGCAGCACACTTTACAAATCGAGCCCAGGGACGAATACGGAAACCCTACCAGTAACTCCACATCTCTCACAGATGAAGCCAACTACAGCGTCCATGTGCACTCGGTAAGGGAGCGAACCCATTTACTATTACACATTACTCTCTACTTAGAAGATTTATTTCTTGATGGTGACTGTAGAAATGCAAGCCAGTGTTTCTTTTTACCCCTCTCTACCTAATTGCACAGCCACTGGCTTTACGGTATAGCAGAGCTGAGCTGGGATTTATTTCAGTTATCCTGTTCTTACAGCTAGGAACAGTGGATGATGACAGTCTGGAGGATTTCTACAGTAAGTCAGTTTCACTCAACAAGCAGCAGTGCCAGGTTCTGCTGAGACTGACCCTGAGGAAGACGGGCTGTTTCAGGGCTCGCATCTCCTACAAGAATCAGCCGCTCAGCAACGGGGAATTTGACATAATTGTTCTCAGTGGTGAGAAGCTTTTACATGCACAAGATAATCAAGTCCAGAAGTTTACTCTGGTATTTACTTACATGTATTATAGTTAGCCTGTGTTTTCAGTGCCTTATACCCATTTTCTGTTTGCATATTGCAGAGAATGAAAAGGCCTGTGTGGAGAAGAATGTGTCCACTCCAGGCATAAGCATCTACTTTGAGGCATACCTTTACAGCAGTGGGAACTACAGCAGTTCATCATGGCAGTTACCAGCTTCCTCTTTGCTGGCTCCCCAGAGGAGGCCCTCCATGGGAGAAGAAGAGGATGAGCACGACTCTCCTGTGGAGGGACAACCTGAGAAGGTCAAGAAACCAAAAAAGGTCTACTGTTACATATCGCCAAAGGTAAGTGACGGGCATATAATGGCTAGATGTAATTAGTAGGATTGTCCGTGTTCCCTTTCAACTTTTGAAATCAAAGTGACCATATTTAAGGGGTTTTTTTGCCTTTCCTTTAGTGTGTTTTAGCTTCCTGTGCATGTAGAAGGTTCATAGCATAAAGACACACTAGAGGGACATATTCTTTCAACAGAAAACACCGCTGCCTTACCTCCTTTAAACACCTTATTTGAAGTCCAGACTTTTCCTCCATTACTTGTCCATGTCACCATGTAACATATTTGCATACTGTCTGCCTCCTACCTTTTTGCCAGGGGCACATCCTGATACTTATAGATCTCTTATGTAACCAGTCATGCCTCACTTTCATGTATTCAAGACCCTAAAGAAATGAGAGCTAAAATAGAGCATTGCAGAGGGTGAGAAGAGGTGTGTGCAGTATGAGAAGAATAATGTGTTTTTTGAGACTTAAAGCATGTAAACATATTCAAGGGTTCCCCTCAAAAAAAACAAAACAAATGTGCATAATATGGGCTCTTTAAGTGATGTTAAAAGGGCAAAATTCCTGTAATATTATAATGTAAAATGTAGCTGACTTGGACTCTTGTCAAACAGCAACTATCCGTGAAGGAGTTCTACCTGAAAATTATTCCATGGCGCCTTTTCACCTTTCGAGTATGTCCAGGAACAAAGGTAAGCAGAGCTGACGTCAGAAAATTCCAGAGAAGAGGCCACTTTGACTTTTTCTGACATCTTATTGTAATGTCTCTCTTCAGTTTACCTATTATGGCCCCGACCCAGTTCACAAGTACCTAACTCTCGTGGTGGATGATGGGATACAGCCTCCTGTGGAGCTCAGCTGCAAAGACAGAAACATAATGGCTGCCACCTTCATTCGTTTCCTGCACAAAAACATTGGTGTGTTTCTGTCGAATGAGATTACCTTTGCCTCAAGCAGCACTCAGTAAACACTGTCTTTTGTGGTGAGTGTGATGGTAATTTGATGATAATGTTCTTAGGTGGCTCTGAAACGTTCCAAGACAAGGTGAACTTCTTTCAACGTGAACTCAGGCACATCCACTCCAAGAGACCTCGCACCAAAACCTGCCTAAAAATCACTCGACACGCTATTCTAGATTCAGTAAGTGCTGCTGCCTTACAGTATTATAAAACTGTTTCATAAGATGTACATTGTGAAAGTAGGCATAGAGTCATAACAGTGATGTAACCTCTGTCACAATGTTACCCTTTCACAGTCATTGAAGGCTACAAGGAACTTCTCAGTGTCAGACTGGAGTAAGAACTTTGAGGTTGTGTTTCTGGATGAAGAAGGTAAACAAAACGCCTGAATGAATGAAATTTTAGCTGTTGTATGAAGCATTTAAAACCACACGGTCTTAAGGCGAACATATGAGTAAAATCTTTTGACATATCTCTGCAGCTCTGGACTGGGGAGGGCCTCGCAGGGAGTGGTTTGAGCTCATTTGTAAGACCCTCTTTGACACGTCCAACCAGTTGTTCACCCGCTTCAGTGACAACAACCAGGGCCTTGTGAGTTAGCCTGTGTAGCCACTTCCACATTCAGTGCCTAAAATAGGTGTCGTTCAAACGCTAAACGATCATCCGTCTTTATTTTCCAGGTGCACCCAAATGCTGAAAGGCCACCCCATTTGCGCCTAAAGATGTATGAGTTTGCGGGTCGCATCGTAGGGAAGTGCCTGTATGAGTCTGCTCTGGGTGGAGCCTACAAGCAGCTGGTCCGAGCTCGCTTTACTCGCTCCTTCTTGGCCCAGATTATTGGCCTCAGGATGAACTACAAGGTATGGAACACAGTGCCTTCTCACAGAAGAGACGTTTGCCTCGGAAGTTGGAAGGTCACGTTGTTTATGCTCTGGTGTCAGCTGGCCTATCTCATCATTCTAATATTCTTCACAAAGCCAAAAAACCTGATTTGTTTCTTGGCATTATTTATGTCGTGGAGAGCGAGCCAGTGTGTTTTGCTGTTTATCCAAGCCACTGAGATTTCAAGCTGAAAGTCCACCCAATCATCTTTTTATCCCCGTCGCTTTGACAAGATGAAATGCCATGTGTATTTAAAAACGTCATTTGCCTGTGTATTCGTTTTATTTTCCACTCACAGTACTTTGAGACAGATGACCAGGAGTTCTACAAAACTAAAGTCTGCTTCATCCTAAACAATGACGTGAGTGAAATGGACCTGGTGTTTGCCGAGGAGAAGTACAGCAAGTCAGGACAGCTGGAGAAGGTGAGGCAACACTTTGGAAAGGAACCTCCCCTTTTATCCCTGATGTAATTTCACAGGAGATAGGAGCAATAAACCAAATAAAAGAAACCATATTGCTCGTTTGGCAAGGATCTTGTTTTCCTTTAAAGAGAGGGAGTGGTGCATTTATATGAAGGTGGACGAGTAGAGTTTGGCATCCAGGGCTCGTTTTAAACTTTGTTGTTCACTTGTAAAATTCTTCACAATAGCTGGCTGTGTATGTCCTCTTATTGAAAACATGTTGAGATAAATATGTTATCTCGTCAAACTATTTTTCTGAAGCCTTTGAATTAATTGCCCAAATATTTATAAAGCAGCAGACAAGTCTGTGACACCCAGACACACTTTCAAGAAAGTTCTTAACTTTATTACATATTAATCCTGTCTCTGTTTTGTGCCTTTTCTGACCAGTTTTTGCTGTTTTCCGTAGTTTTTTTTTCTTCTCACATTTCTATCCTGCCTCATGCTCTGTTGCAGGTGGTGGAGTTGATATCAGGGGGCGCTCAGATCGCTGTTACCAATGAAAACAAGATGCATTATCTCAATCTGCTGGCTCAGTACCGTCTGGCCAGCCAGGTGAGGGATGAGGTGGAACACTTTTTGAAAGGTAAGGAAACTAACACAGCTGCAGTCTGCTGTTTTTTCCAGCCCCCAGTTCCTCTCTTTTGAGATCTCCAGTAATGTGCATGTAATTAGTGTAATTTCCTGATCAATTACAGGTTTAAATGAACTGGTTCCAGAAAATCTGCTAGCCATATTTGATGAGAATGAGCTGGAGGTAAGTGTGATGTTTGTAATAAAATTCTGCTGCTCTTTCAAACACCACGGGGGTAATCATGTATTTTTTCCTTTCTAATTTCTGTAGCTGTTGATGTGTGGCACCGGTGATATAAACGTGCAGGACTTCAAAGCCCACGCTGTGATCGTTGGAGGGTCGTGGCACTTCAGAGAGAAGGTATGTTGTGGAAATTCACTGACTTACCGTTTCCTAACTGCGGGACGCTAATGAAAATGCCTGAGCGTGCTGGTTCTTTTGTTTTACCACAGGTGATGAAGTGGTTCTGGGCGGTGGTGTCCAGCTTCACCCAGGAAGAGCTGGCACGTCTGCTGCAGTTCACCACCGGCTCCTCGCAGCTTCCCCCAGGGGGATTCAACACTCTTTGCCCCTCTTTCCAGATCATCGCTGCACCCACACATAGCACTTTGCCCACTGCACACACCTGGTAAGTAGAGGCAGATTTAACCAAGAATAAGGCTAGTATAATTCTGTAGTTTTCTTATTATTTACATGACCACCTGATAACTTTTTGACCTTGTCTGTGGCACCCAAGCACTTTGCTGAAGATGTAAATCTTTAACCCTTAAAGCCAGATGGATGCATTTTACTTACAAATTCACGTCACTTATTCTCAGTTGAAATGCTCTCAAGTTATTTATTGTAGCAAAGTGTAGTGCAAATGAAACCACATAACCCTTTTCAGCAATGCTAGCTGCTTGTCTGTGTGATGACATGTTGAGGAAAAAATAAACATTTGCCTGGTTTGCCATCTTTGCAAGTAGGCTACTGTATGTAAACACTTCAGTTGGTAAAAAAATAATGACAGTTATTTCTGATATTTCCCATTTAATAATGCCAGACTTCACACAATCTCCCCAATACAATTACAAAAATGTATCTCTCCTGCCAGCGTTTTATTGAAAGGTAGATGGTAAAGACAAGTTTCATAATACGTTTTCAATATAAAATCAAATCATGGTAGATCTAGATATCCGAGAACAATGTAGGACCTAAATTGCTCTGGAAAAAAAAGAGATACAGCACGTCCAGCTGGCCCTTAAGAACACCAAGTTCAAAGGTTACAATTAAAGGTAGTAAAATTACCCTGAAAATAGCCTCACACAGTGATAGTTTGTTTTGTAAAATAAAGGTCGAAATTTTACATAACATTATTCAGACGGAAAGAAATGAGGCTTTCTTTGTGGGTTATTTTTAATGCCTCAATACATTTGTGCTGCTCTGTTGAGTTTTTATGGCGGCAGCAGAATGGTTTATGTGAGACAGAGTCAAAATAAACTGCAGTGTGTGTGTTTTGAATGAAGGAACATATCACCCAGTGCAGCAGTGTGGCTCACTGATGTGTTTTTAATAGTTTTTGGACAACAGTGGAGCTCTGTGGTGCACTGGAATCTGCTAAATCATGCTAGGAAATTCTTAGAATGAAGTTGGTGTTGGTCTTTGTTTTTTTTTAAGCCATGAAGAAGATAGAATATCAGCACATTTTTATCTTTAGATCTGCTAATGTTAAAATTTCATGCAGTATTATGTTATATAAATATTTTCCCAGCATGTAGACATTTGCTGACTCTCTGCTGTGTTTCTGTGTCTAGTTTTAACCAGCTGTGCCTCCCTACTTACGACTCCTACGAGGAGCTGCACAAGATGCTGAAGCTGGCCATCAGTGAGGGCAGTGAGGGCTTTGGCATGCTCTGACTTCTCCATCACTGGCACTGTGGTTTCACTCGTACAAGGGGGAGATCAGCGCTGCTCCACTGCCCCGGTTTCCTGCATTCATCTACATTTGGACTTCTTTGCGCTCCCTATAAATTCTCTCTCAGGATGAGAGAGCGTTTCAGGAAGTCCCAGAAGGCTGTGCTGAACCTGGAACTCAGTGGTATGAACTCTAGTGCTACTGTATGTATATAAAATATCTCGCTTTTGTAAAACGGGAAAGAACCCACGGACTGCTGATAAAGGTGAGGTTTGGGCTAGTTTTATTTCTTAATGCTAAAGTTTGCTTAGTTTTATATGTTTGAGAGACAAATGACACTAGAGCAAAGGCCTTGAGTATTACTGTATAACTGCTTCTTTTGCATTTTTGCAAACTGAGGAACACTTAAGTGCAACAGCAGCCTACATGTGATGTGGGTGACTCGTGCATCTGCAGCACTATGGCCTTAATCGATCAGGGACAGATGTGTGTATGTAAATATATAATATCACTCTTTTATTTCAATACTTGTACATACTAGTGTGTATACATAGGTTTTCATCTCGTTACATTTTGATTTGACATTTAAGGAGAAGGGATTTCCTTATTGTTGCATGTTTAATGGGTTCAGAGTTGATATAATTTCTACAAGTTTTTTTGTTTTTCCGTCTAAGACAGGGGGTTTTAAAAGAAGCCAATTAATTTCTATTGTTTCTATGTTTTTAACTTATTGTGTCTTGGAAAAACTGTTTGTGTTGACCCATACCGTTGAAACTAGGTTTGTGTGGAACTTTGTTTTGTTATGTTTTATAACCTGCCTTATTCATACCCTTTGCCTCCGATTGTATCCAGAGAGGTGCGTAGGTGAGAGACATATAGTTGACAATAATAAGTAATAGATATACTCTGACACTTCTATTAGTACATGCAGGGGTTACTGTGGATGTGTGTTGACTGGATGTTGGGGGAGAGCCCATATATATCAAACATGTTATATATGCTGTATGCTTTTTACTTTCTCATTCACAGCCTGTTATGGGTTTACCTCAGAATCTCCTTTACCACCTATGCATCCTGTGACACAGCTGTGTGTGAGTGTGAGTGAGTGTTTTCATGCACATGCAGTTTGCTCATAGTTGCCTCCTTCCAGCCCTGACTGTACGACCTTTAGCCATATACTCCCACATCCTCTACAAACTAAAGCAAAGCCTTGTACCTTAGGAGAATACGCCCTGTTTGTTTTTCGTTATATAATTGTGAAACTTTATTTTTAATGCTGTTAGTGTTGTCGATATTCCTGAGCCAACAGAATTGTTTTCTTGTCGTTTGTTTCTGTTTATGATTTTGTAGCAATTCCTTCGCTGTTCCACAGTTTACATGATCATTACCCATTTTGTAATAGTGTGTGCTGCCAGTCAGAGTCTTTGTAGAGCATCTAGGAAAAGTGATGTTTAGTCTTAAAGCAACAAGAAAATGTCAGTAGATAATTCTTCTCAGTAGTATTTTGATTTAAATATGTTCACGTCCCCCACAAAGCACTCTGAATGCAGCTTCACAATATTCTCACTCAGCAGTAAAAGTTTGACTCGGCCACTTAGAGATTTAACTTTTCGAACGTCAAAGACTTTTTGACAGTAGGTAGGTGTTGCAGGTTGGATTTAATTGACTGCTCAGCGCCAACAAAGTGTCCACGCTTTTGCTGGCCTTTTAGTGTTAAGAGGTTTATAAGAGGATTATGGATTTGTGTTTGTTTGGGTTGTGCAATGTTGACCTTATGTACTGAAGAGGACAGTGAAAATGTTATAAGTGCTTATGAAAATAATTCACTGAGGGTGTGTTTTCAGCACCAATACCAATGGCTGAGCTCATATTTATTAGACACAAAGGTAGTTTAACATGTCTGACGTGACCATTCTAAACGGATATGAAGGAGGTCTGTCTTGTAGTTTTATGTTCTTGTCTGAAGTCCTGCTTTTCATGAGCATCTTCTACTTATGTTTTATGCTTGGATTGTTTGGGGTTAGATGGCCTGAGTGCGACTTTTAGCAATGTAGATATTGTGAAATATTTGCCTATGACTTTGAAGCCATGGGTACTCTTTTTCGTTTTTTAACGGCAAGCCTCTGCTGATGAATGTTGGACATTCTCTGGACTGCAGGTCCTTTGTTTATGGGAATAAAAAATGATGGAATAAATTCTTATCATCTTATTTTGATTTCTGTGCATCATATTTGGGTTGTTTTTAGTATTTAGCTGCACAATTACACACTCTTTTTACAACTTCAAACTTGGATTTAAACTAGAAGATGGCGTTTATTGCTTAACATACAGTATTTTGTCAACATAATGCGGATCAGATTCAAGATTCAACAGCTGTTTTTTGTCACGTGTGCACACAGAATGTGCAGTGACATGCAAAGTGACATTATAAAAGAACATTCTTTAAAAATAACTGAAAATTGGAATACTAGAATATTGAATTAATGGTTAGGCTCACAATGTTCTTCCCTCTACTTGAGATCAGGAACAGAAGATGACTCGTAAGCATGTAAGTATTTTTTTAATTTATTTTTTACACAAGACTTAAATTAAAGGACTTTGGGGTTTTGGCAGAGAAATATCAATATTGTGGTCTGAAACAACATGACCAAGATTTTACCTCGAGTTGGAATTGATGTCACTTTTGTTGCAGTAAAGGCAGGAATCCTTTTGATAGTTTTCTGTTTGGGGGATCAGTGTCGCAATGGTTAGCAGTATAATAAGACTTAGGATTGAAACCTGCCTGTCAGTCGTGGTCTTTCTGTGTGGCGTTTTCATGTTCTCCTTGTGACTGTGTGGGGTGTCTGTCTGTGCTCTGGCTTCTTCCCAAAGTCCAAAGACATGCAATGTAGCTTAGTTGGTGATTCTAAATTAGCCAGAGGTGTAAATGTGATTGTGTGTGGTTGTTGGTCTCTTTGTGTAGCCCTGTGATGGACTGTCCAGGTTGTACCCCGCCTCCCACCCAGTGATAGCCGGGATGGACTCCAGCCTCCTTCAACTCTCTACAGGATAAACCAGGTATAGTTAATGGATGGAAGGGTGTATAAAGATTTTTGTGGCCAGATGAGTGCATGTTTTGGACACAAGGGGGCACTGGCTGTACATGTGACATGAGCTCACGGTGAGTGAAGGATACATGCCTCTTCCTCTGTCATCCCCCAGGACAGCTTAGCTGCAGTGAATGATGAGGGGCTTTCCTGTCTTCAGCTGACCCTCCACACTTCCAGCCTTCAACACAGAGAGCAGGCCAGATTGAATCCCCTCCATTTCAGGCATTTCTCATTTCTCCACACATTCACACATACCTCATGAACATGAAAATAAACAAGGTTCATTCAAACCTGCTGCCGGCCCAATGAAGTCAGCCTTTTTGAGAGCTCTGCTGTGTATGGAATGTGATAATACCTAACTGCTGAAAGTGAAACAGAAAACAAAGGCTCCCTTCCCTTTCAACATATAGCGATGGTGGCAGAACTGACAGTCATATCAGCATAGGATGTGATAGAAGTACACTCTTCATGACTGAATGTTTGCTTCCTGAGTCAGTGTCTGATAATAGACTCAAGTAAAAATTTGTGTTTAATTGCTTTGCCTGAAGGCTGTGGACATGCAGGCCCCAAGGCCTTCCACACTACACCCACATGTTCCTGGCGTGTCTCCTCACACTGTGGTCTGAACACTATCAGGAGCCTGCAGAACGGCATCTTGAAGTACTTGGAGGCAGGAGTCCAGTCATTTGGTCTTGGCATGCACCTGTGGATTTGCATAATGGTCTCTCTCAAATTTCCCCCAGGAATGCTTGCTACAGAGGGACCACAAATCAGAAAGTCATCCTTTTGGCGCTTGCTAAGAGTAATGTACCAGGTTAGAGCGGTCCTGCTCCCCCAGAGAACCTGTGGGAGATCTAACAATACCGTGCTTTTTTTTTTTTTTTTTTTAATACATTCGTCTGATGATACAAATTCCCTGAGAAAACATGTTTCTCTGACAAATTTTCCATGTACTATTCCATAAACATCTCCAGACTTGACTGTAGTTTGGTTTTGGGGTTCAGGGTTGCCAAGTTCCCCCGGGGGTGGGGGTGGGGGTGGGGGGTGTCGGGTCAACTTATGGTTGGTTCTCCTCAGCTAAACCATTTACTTGATCGAAAACGCAGTGCCTCATTTCCCATTTCTGAGTCAGACCACTCCTGAGATGTCCATCAGTTTCTCTGATCAAAGGTAATTGTCCGCAGGCAGTGATCTCCTCGTGGCAGACAACACAAACGTAGAACGCCTTATGCATCTTTCGAACATGACCACTCTCCGTCCTTCCTGCTAAACAGCCATGGGGTTGTCTGCTTTCCATTCCAACAGGCAGGTCCTCATTACCTGATTGGACATTGCTGATTAACTGCCAACTGGATTGGCTGCAGGTATTTATCATCTGTGATGATTGGGCCAATTTAGAGGCCAGTCCTAATCAAGGTTGTTGAAGGACAGGAGAGTATCGCTCCAGCAGCAGGCCTGGACCCAGGAAGTTTACTTTTTACTGTACAGCACAGTTACATGCAAAAGATTCCTCAGACCTCAGTCCAAACACTGGTAAACATAATGTCTGACCATGTGCACACATGCAAATTCTTCCCTTAGAGTGAGCAGATTGAAAGAAGAGCTCCCTTCTTCTTTCCACAACGGCTGACCACTAAAATGACCTTGACTGTTTGGCTTTTTTGGGGAATTTCTGCCTCAGCGGTATTTTGAGCAGATGCCCTATCAGTGTCTCAACTGGCTCCCTTTATGACTGGTGACAGTGTGGTTCTGCAATTGACGTTGTTGAGGATTATGGGGAAAACAGCTGCAAGAAATGCACATCACAGTGTTGACAATGGTCTGGCAACTAAGTGCAGCACAGGAATGTATGGATGGGATACTGCTGCTGATTAAAGAGATTTTTTTCCCCCCATCTCTTGATATTTCACAGATTCTCTGTTGCTCCTCTCAATTCACTGTGATTTAAGTGCTGAGACCTGGCTCTCAACACCAAAGCTGGGATGCTGCAAGAACATGCTGAACATCTTGTATATTCGGCCACACATACATGAAAGGTTCTCATTTAAATGCATTCGTCTATCAGAAACAGGACTGCCACCACATGTTTTGGTTTGAGAGTGATATAAATGTCCGTATGTACAGCTGAGGTCAGACACAAGCAGAAGCTTATAGCTGCAAGCGGTCTTGAAAAACTGCAAGCGTGGAGATTAAGTGTCCCCCAGCTGATGGCTGTCTATGTTATATATGATGCTGGAGAGCGGCTATTGATTCATGGGGTTAGTTGTCCTGCCGGGATGTGCAGCTGTATTATATTCAGTATGTTGGGAAACATTTCAGTCCTTATATTTCCTCTGTAAAGACGGGGCCTCTAATGTAGATTGTCCAACAGTTTGACAAATACCCCATGCTGCTCCACCCTTATTGTCAGTACGGTTGTCACCATAGCTTAAGGATAAGCTGTGAAGTGGAGTTCATTCTGATGCCTGAAGCGCTGCAAGAGTCATTGCAGAGGAAATGTTATTAGCCACGCTAGCAGCTCTAGCACTCGTCAAATCTGTCAGTAGATCCAGATTGAAATATCTCAGCAACTACAAGATTGATGGCCATGAAATTTTCTGCAGACATTCATTGTCCCCTGAGGATGAATCCCTCTGACATTAGTGATTCCCTGACTTGCTGTTAGTGAAGTGTCTTGACATCTGTTAGACTGATTGCTGTGAGATTACTTTGTGACTGGTCCCTTTACCACTACCAGCAAAGTTTTTGCTTGTGAAATATCTCAGCATCGAGGAAATGGACTGGAACTATGTACACTGAGACATTTTTGGTTTCCACAAGATGAAGATGATTTTTCCTAATGCCACAGTGAGATTTGCATTTCAGATTGAGGCTTAGAACTGTTTGACTGATGCATTGCCATAAAATGTGGTAAAGGCATTCATTAACTTTTCATCTAATGTTATAACTAGGTCAAAATTTCCCATTTCAGTTTGGTTTCTGTCCAAATACCTGCAGAACTAATGATATTCCCAGTTTTAGCTGTATTACAGTATGGATGGTAAATTTTCTGTTATTTAAAAAGTAAACATGTTATCATATTGAGCATTTAGTTCAACTGCAGCTTTACAGAGTTACTAGTATGACCCTTTCATTTCTTTTGTCCGTCTCCTTACTCATAAACTTCCCCATGTCAAATCGCCCTTTTAACTATACATGCATGTAAAATGCTTCATGCAATTCCTGAACCACAGAGAAGAGCAGAACTGTTTACAACACATTCCTTGGGTGTGATGAAAAGCCGCATTAGCTCTAATTTAGGGTCACAAGGTCAAAGTCAGTGTCATTAATCCTGACTCCCACTATTAAACAAATAGAACTATAAAATGGACCAAACTCTAGTTGGCAATGACCAGAAATAAGCCTGGCATTGGCTCTCTTTCCAACCACAGCCACTGCAAGTCAGTAAAAAGTTCCAGGCCACCGGGTTGATCCTGCATACTGTAACTCCTCTTCCAGCCAGATCCTGTCTGCAAGCAAATCTTGCTCACCAGAGTGGTCATAATTGGCCATACATCTACATGGACTGAGCCAGGATGCTGTATTTGTGGAACAGTCCAGTCTTTCCCCTGTGTATTAATACACATGTCACTAATTTGAGAATTATTAAGAAGTCTTAGCAAAGATTTCCACTTTGAACAGTAGATGACAATACGTGGACAGTACCCAGCACACTACCTAAGGCTCAGCATTTGTGAATGAACCACCATGTGGGTCTGTGGTTTTGGCCAAACCACTACAATGTGGAAATGCTACAGCTTTTACTCATGCTTTGAGGTAAAAGTCCTCACGAAGTTTTTCAGCTCAAGGGGGAATTCATTCATTCATACTTTCTCCTGTCAGAGGATGAGGTTTTAAATGGATTTCACTCACCACAGCCAAGCAAATACAACAATAGCAGCCACATCTGGCCAGCACATGTGACATCTTTTTTGTGTGTGTGTACAGATCAGCAATATCCAGCTTACAGTGTGTTTACAACCAGAGTCACATATCACCTTCACCTCTGGGCTGTGAAGCTGTGGAGAGAAAAAAAAAACCCAGCCTGACAGGAGCACCAAAGACAGGATGTTAAAAACAAGCCACATACAGATTTTTGATTTGCACACGTTTAGCTTGGCTCAGGGATGCCAACGTGTGAGAGTCCAGGCTGGCACCACTCGTCACTCTATGTACTGTTAAATTTACTTCAGGGGAGCTGGCAGGACTCAGGGAGTCAGAGATGTGGATGAAAGAGAAGAGAGGTACAGCACACCTGCTGGAAACTGCTGAATGAGGGGAAGTGTGTTCCTGTCTGCTGCCCTGATCTCTGCCAAGCCATTCTCAATGGAGATGGTCGGCGCAGTAGGGACCACCCTTACTAAGAGAAGGGAACAGGGTGAGGCTCTGTTCAGTCTGACAGAAAGATTGACTGCATCCTATCAGCTGCTGCTTCCCAAACGTGCCCGGCTCTCAGTTTAGATAATGGCAAGCTGCCGCCTAAACCCTTTGAAAAAGAGACTGCATGTTTTCAGCCTGATTTCATTTCAGCTATGTTCTCATGAATGGTAGATTCACATGACTCTTCTTGACAGTCACTGCTGCGTGTAAACGTTTAAATGCAGCATGCGGCTACGCAACAGATTTTTCACACTTTCAACACTTTTTATGACGCTACTATCGGGTTCCATGTGCAAGACATTCTGTGGAAGATATGATGTAGCTGCTTTCTGTGATAGTGAAGTGGGTCATGGTAGGAGTCTCTTCCTGTTTAAGGGTGTCAGCACCCAATGGGATGATGAGGATACCATCCAGGACACTCTGGAGTGGACTTTAAAGGCCAGAAATAAGTGAGGACATGAGAAAGGCCACGGACATGGCAGCAAGTGTTTGCTTTGCTCCGGGTGTGAGCTATGTGAGGAGCTGCCTGTGTATTTTTCTTTTAATGGTGAACGGTTGAAACAAGGCTCCAAAGACGAACCCCCATCAAGGGTCACCACATTGCTGTACCAAGAACATCACAGAGAAAGATGTAAACAAATCTGGATTTTCAACTATACCTATTAAACATGTGAGACCTTTTGTTCTTCACTTTCTGAACACATGCCTATTTCAGAGATTTGTTTACATGATTTTCTTTGAGCAGTTTCAAAGAAGATTCATTTATATGCTATAGGCAAGACAAGCTACCCACGGTATGTTCTAGTAATTACTCAAAGATGAGTCATGTGGTGCTGAAAAAACAAAGAATGCATTTATGTTTTACAGTTTTAAACAGAAACATCAAAGCAGAATGAACAGAACAACATGTATCTGATTCTAAAAAAGAGAAATGTCTTCCAAAAGGGAGGGCTTGTTGCCTCATGCAGGCAGCATGAGGTCAGTCAAAGAAAATACATATTCCTGTCTTGGCTTGATTGACAGAGGAGAGTAATGTTGCCATGCTTATGATTTATTTGCTTTGTTTGGACCAAGCTGAAGAACAGGATAAAGGCCCACCGGTGACACTGTTCAGGCTGTGAAACACTTTGAACAAACATAAAAATGTTGGATATTCGTAGTATCTTTTGCCATTAAACTGTCAGCATAATCACTCAGGTTGGCTGTTAGGTTTCTCCTCTCTATGCGTCTCTTCCCACCAATTAGTAAACATATTTCACGGACCTGATGGAATCCCCCACCTTCTGAAACAGTTCATTCCAAACCACCATCATCATTTCAAAACCTTCCGCATAATGAGCCAACTGCTCCACAAGGACATACAAATTTCGTCATATGTCCAAGTTAGTCCGTGGACTGTGGTTGAGATATTTTCCATCCCCGAAATTAATCTGTGATCTTGTTGCAGTCATTAGAAAATGCAACAGCAACATTTTTGTGGCAAAGTAAACATTACATCAACAAAGCATTTGACCAGAAAGACTCCTCCGAGGAGGTTTTGCATGGAAATAAACTTCCAAGTAAATACAGTGTGTAACACTTTTTAGCCACAATTCGAAGGCACCCTGTATTTTTTACCACACAAATATGAAAACCTTCCATTTTCTGTCTTCTTCTAAGAACGAAAATGACATAATAAAGGCTGTTATGCAACTATAGAAGTTTCTGGGTGTTTGCAACAAGGAGATTGAGCTATTTTCTGTTTAGGTTGTGATTAACAGCTCCCAGGTTGCCTCCAGATGTGGTTTGGCCTGAGGCGCACAACTGAGTGCATTTTTGATCAATTCACCAATAAAAAAAAAAAAAAAAGCGACCCTACACGACACTATCCATCATCATAAGGGATGACGCAGTGATCTAATAAGTAGATTCGACTCATTGCTGCAAGCATGGAGTCATTCTTTATGCTAAATGGTGGACAGATGGTTGAGCCTCTGCAAGCAATCACAGCCAATGATTACCAAACTTCCCATCGCATATTATCAACTGGCGAGATAAAAACAAGGTGCAGGAAACAGTAGTGCGGGTAATGTGAATTTGACCATCATAGCCTCTAATATCAGCCAGGACTTTTGTGGATAGTATCACTGACTGTATCTGTCTTCTTTGTTTTGCTAGAACACCACAGAATCTGTTTATTTTCAGAGGGAGGCTTAACATACTCTGGATCAATTTTACAAAACAGCAAACAGACACTGGGTTGTTTGTGAATGTATCAACTACACCCTTCCATTCCATTCTCCATTTGCTGATTATAAAATCCCTCGCAGCCTTAGATAATTTCCAAACTGAAATCTGGTAAAGAACAAAATGTGCAAGATTTTGGGCCAAATTTTGCTTTGAAATTCATCTAGACATCCCACGCAGAATGGACTTCTATGAATGTCTGTCATGCAAGTCTTAATATACAAGCCCCATGACTGATTCCTCTGGGTTATCTTATCTTTAGTAAAGTAGAAACAGTTGAAGGACACTTTTATGACTTTATCGTTTTGTTAACAGCACTCGATAATTGTCACGGCTGTCATTATGTATTTTTCTACTCAGCTGTCATCCTGTTTTTATTCATTTAGTAATTTACCTCTTCCTTAGATAAACACTGGTGTAGACTGTGCCAAGATAATCCACAGAGAAAAGAGGCTGAGTGTGGGGAGAGCGCGTTGACATTGCAGAAACAACTCTGGATCAGTTATCATATAGTCAAACCACTTCATACTGACAGAGTGATAAAGTGCAACCTTGATATACTCTTGTGTGTTCATGTTTCACAGCAATATATATTTCAGGGTCTTGCATCTTGACATTTGTCTTAGAATACAAACCAAAACTCGGTAGAGATCCTCTGCTTACGTTTGGATTGTAGAGTGTAATTCATTCAAACAAAACATGACTCTTTGCAGAGTAGGTTGACAAATATGCTACAGTTAGTAGTTCATTCATTAATGAACACAATAAAAAACAGCAATGAAATATAACTGTGTACATTTACCCAAGTACTGAAGTAAATGTAAATACTCAGTACTAAATACTGAGCACTTATATTTTGTGATAGTTGAACTTATTGGGGAGTCACATTGTTCAGGCTCCCTGGGAAAGTTAATCAAAGGTGCTAGAAAAGAAAGGAGGATCTCAAACAGTTGTTGAGCCACAGATTCAAGAGGAGCAATGCTGATTCTATCCTGGACATTGAACTCTGGACCAACTCTTCTTCTACCTCTCTCCTCTACCTTTCTGGAGTTGCTGGAGGGGGTCATGGGAGTTTTATCCTTTCCTCATGTCTTTTGTGGTCCTGTAAAAAGCCTGCCATCATGTCCCCTATGGGAACCCTGTTGGAAGTGCTGTTGGAATTGGAGGCCATTATTGCGAGCTATCTGGTCCTTATACAACCAAAGTGAGAGTGGTATTTGTATTCTTGGCACATGGTTAAACATGTTTCCAGTGGGTGTTGGGAATCTGAAGTAGAACTGCTGTTCCCTGAATATAAGCTAGCTGAGTTGGTTCCGACATTTCATTAGGATGCCTCCTGTAGAGGTTTTTCAATCATGTCCAACTGGAAGGAGACCCAGAACTGGATCCAATATCTCATCTGGCCTGCGAACGCCTTCGCATCCCTCAGCAGGAACTCAGAAGTGTTGCTGGGAAGAGCGACATCTAAAATATCCTGCTTAACCTGTTACCACTATAAAGTAACCCAGACAAGCAGAAAAAATGAATGGATGATGGAGATTCTACTTTCATATCTGTCACTAGAGCCAGCAACCAATCACCTTATCTTTGATTCAGGCTGGAAGCAAACAACGATGGAGCAGCTAGCCTTGTCTGTCTAACATCAGTGAAACTGCTAGTTTTAATATTTAAAGTGGGCTTTGTAAGGGCTAAAAAGATACAATTTGTTAATTAATGCACTTTAGGGATGCTGGTAGGTACATTTTGCACTGGTAAAAATTCCTAGCGTTACGCATCAATGTTCATAATTAACGATTTTTGAGATTAGTAATACAAAATCAATGATCAATGAAAAGTATGATGCACATCTCACAGGAGTCATACTGTCACATAGAAGTACAATTACTGTCACTTCTGGGCATTTATGTTGTTAAAGTTTTAACTGCAGGAATATTACTTGTAATGCTGTATTTATTTATATATATATATATGTGTATATATATATATATATATATATATATATATATGATGAGAAAATTAACCTAATAACAGGTATTTTCAGGAACTTGCAGGTCTGGAGAATAATTTAGAGCAAGTGAATAAACACTTGTTGCTCTCCTGCCCTTAGGCAATGCATTTAGGCCTCATCTGGCCTGTAGTTATTCTAAACTGGTGTGAATGTGAAGCCCTGCACATGCTTACTCAACTTTCACTTGATAAATAACGGCTGAAGTAAACATTGTTTAACTCCTCTATCTTAATTCCGTCACGTGTATACTGATCTCAGTAACAAAGTATGTAAAACATTTCACTCCCTGGCATGATGGTAAATGATGTGCAGTAGGTGACCGCTGGGTCATGTACTTAGATGCGTTGCTCATGATGCCATGCGAAGTCATGAGGATCAGCAGGATAAGTAAACTCACCTCTTCTGGCACTTGAGGCTGTTTAGCAGCATGTCTGTCTGCGGGCTTATTAAAACTTGGCTCCCTAATGAACATTCGCCCTTGAAGCCTGCTGAGTGCTTAGTGCTGCTCAGGAGACGGGACTCTGGACACACGGGGCCTCTCTTCCTGCTCCCTACTGAGCGCTCGGTATAAAACTCAGCTGTACCGGCAGGCTGGGGTAGAGTCATATGAATACTTTTACATTACAGTGAACTGGAATGTTAACAAAAGACGGTCCACACAACGAATCCTGTGCTTGTTCCTTTGTGTTTTCTTTTTTGTGGATTTTGCGAGCTGGTGTGGATAGCTGCTTTACCGACTCAGTCACTGTTTCTGTATATAGTTTTGTCATTGTCATCTTGTCATCTTGGCCTTGGGTGATTTAAATCCCACTGCTGCGGCATGGGAGAGTGGGAGGAAAAAGCAGTTCCACATGGGCCGATCGAGACCCTGCAACCATGCCATGACTTTCAATTCAATTCAATTTCAATTCAATTTTATTTATATAGCGCCAATTACAGTCAAATTGTCTCGAGACGCTTTACAGAACCCATATGCCTGACCCCCAGAGCAAGCCAAAAGGCGACAGTGGCAAGGAAAACACCCTTTTAACAGGGAAAAAAACCTCGAGCAGAACCCGGCTCTAATGTGGGGGGACCCATCTGCCTGCTGGCCGGGCGGGTTGAGAGGGACAGAAGAGGTAGAAAGGTAGAGATAGAGGGATAGAAGTAGAGGGGTAGAGGTAGAGAGGTAGAGATAGAGGGATACAGATAGAGGGGTAGAGATAGAGAGGTGGGGGGTGGGACACAAGGACCATAAAACACAGCCACACATCTGAAGCATCCAGCATCCAGCTCTGGGACCAGGGACACTCGGAGAAAGGACACAGAAAGAAACAGAGTGAATGTAATGCAATAATGGTATATATAGTAAATACATAGGTAGTTAGAGAAGGGCTCAGTGCATCAAGAGAGGTTCCCCAGCAGTCTAGGCCTATAGCAGCATAACTAGGGGCAAACTAAAGGGACGTCAAGAGGGGAAGTCAGTTGTGCAAATGAAAACACCAGCATACCCCGTCAGGGTCCCCCAGTCAGCCCTAACTATAAGCTTCACACTCCAACATGCCAATTCATGTGTGTGTGTGTGTGTGTGTGTGTGTGTGTGTGTGTGTGTGTGAGCGCATGAGAACTGTGGATAAAACAGAGTGCAGTGTGGGATTGTAGACAGAGTTGCACAATAACACGTCCAGCCCAAAAGCTCCCTCAGGGGTGTGATTTATGAGCTGGGCAGTGACGGGAGACACTCAGGAACTAAGGCCTACTTAACAGACATGGAAATCCTGTTTCTATCCATCTATCTATCTATCCATCCATCCATCCATCCATCCATCCATCCATCCATCCATCCAGCTATCTGTCTATCTCATTGACCTTCTCTGGTTCGGTCTAAGACGGATGTGACACAAAATGAAAAAGCAGTTCAAAGAGATTCCACACAAGTGCCATGATGAATGGGGCAGTTTCTCCCAAACATCTGTCGGAGGCCTTGGTTTCTGTCTGCCCGGGGGGCTCTTGCAGACAGGTCAGCGTAGTCAGAGGCTTCCTCCCTGAAGCTCACACGCCTATTCTTCCCATCAGTCCGTCCCATGGATCCCATGGTCATAACAAGGTTTCATTGATAGCCGTTGCACCGGCTGGCCTGAAGTTTAGCCTTTGTTATATGCTGCTGTTGGTGTTACCCTATTGACCCTCGCACTGGAGGGATCCCCACCCAACACTGGTGACTGATAATTAGCGAAAGCCTGTGGCAGACAGCACTTTGAAGCCATCGCAGCTAATTGTTGTGTCATCCCCTTACTTTTCCCCTTGAAGCCTGCTTGTGGTAAACAGAACATAGGTTATGGCAGGCCAACGGTTTGTTCCGACTAAATGGACTATGGGGAAAAGGTTTAATGGATTGAAAAATAACAAATTTATCATGCTTAATAGGAAGCTATTCAGGTCAAATTGACCTCATGCGGGGGGTTAAATCGCATCATAACTTTCTGGCGCTCGACCTTCACTGTTAATTGGGGGCAGTGAAGAAGATTTTTCATTCTCCTAACTGCTGCTGAAGAGAGCACATGATTCTCTGCTCGCAGCTAACCAAGCATGAGGTCCGTGCAGTGGCGGGACTCGCAGTCATTGCATTACATGAGTTCTATGTATGGAGGGAGGAACATTGCTTGAAAACACAGCGAGCAATTAGATTTACCCACCATACCAAATTGATGTGCTGTCATGTCGGGGGCTGGAAGGCACGTGTCATCAGTGAGTCAGCCACCCTCTGAGGGTTAGGCCTCACCCATTCCCAGCAGTGAAGGTAAACTGACCTTAACCTGCATTACTCAACAGGCTGCAGTCTAATATCAAAACAACTGGCAAATTGGTAAATCTCTACTTTATCATGGTGCGTGTGGTCAGACTGTTGAGTGGGTGGCTTAGGGGTAAGAATAAGAAACAGTTTTTCAATGCCACACAATCACAGTTTCTGTCTGACAGCTGTTTGTTCTAAAATCATTTTCTGGGTTCCGCAGAAAAACAAGAGGTTTCGAAAATTCCACACCAGTGAGTTGCAACGTTGTAAATAAACAAAGCTTTCAAGGCACATTTACACAACATTTAGACATACATGTCTTTACTTTCAGCCTTATGAATATCATAAGCTGTTTGTGGATACTTCATTGAAAGAGAAGTGACCCTTCGGAGGCCGTTAAAGCAGTAAAATGCTTCCTGCATATGTGTGAACAGCATTTTTACAGGCCCTGCTACAAAAGTAAAAGCTCTTTTATATGATGCAGTAGACACTCGTAAATTTAAAAAAAAATAAAGTGAAAGGAATGGATTCAGTGTAGCCTCTTAAGTGGTGAAAAACGGTATATTTTCTTTACAGTAAGACAGGAGAGGCTTCAGGAGGTTTACTGTGTGTTTGAAAATTGCACACACCGGATTTAGATGGTTAACTGCTTGGAAGTTCGTTTGGTGCCAGACAGTTGGCATGAACTCAGAGGTGCCTGTCTCACCTTTTCCCCAATTTCTAACATACCTCATCTAATATTGCCTCTGCATCATTCTCTTGTCTGTTATGAAAGCGTGTTGAAGAGAACCATCAGTTTTGGGAGATACATGTGTGGAGCAGTTTTTTTCAGTGGGTTGGAGGTGGAGGGGGTGAAGGGTAATTGCAGCAGATATCCATTTCTACCCTCCTGGTAAAGCTGCTAATGTGGAAAATGCTTGACCTTCATTTTCCATGGTCGGCTGGTGGAGACACCGCCGAAGCAGCGTGGACGGGGCTTGATGCTGCGAGGAGCGCGACAATCCATCACCCCTTCACGACAAATAGCAGCCGAGTCAGAGCAGAGTGCCTTGTGGCCAGGTCACATTCAGGAGGACCGAACGGGAGGAGAGCGCCTGGGCCTGGGCCTGGGCCTGGGCCTGGGCCAGCGGCTGGAGAGGCACGCTCAATGGAGGGTGAGGGGGCCAGGAAAACTGGAAGGGAGGGGAGAGAAAAATGGGGATAAGGAGGGAGAAAGCTCCAGTTGAAAAGCCCGGATGATCTATCACGCACATTTATGCTTCTGCTTTTTCCTTTGTGAACTAAATACTCAAAATATACAAGAATGCATGTCACATAGGCCACTCCATCCCACTCTTATTTAGACATTACTGCCAGCATTGATTTATGCCGTGACTGATTTCATGTGAATCTTGAATGTTTTCGGCTACATCTGGCTAATAAGTAGAAAGGCCCCACATCTTTGGAAAATGTATGTTTTGTGGAAAGTTATGGCAAGTTCTTATTTGACCTAATTGGCTGCCAGCGTGATCCACCCTTTGAATCGGCTCCAGTGGCATTTATCATGCAGTGGTGTGACATCATTCTGCGTATTGTTCATCGGAGAGATGCTTTTAAATCAAACTTCAAGAGACAGAAGGACTGCACCACGAAATCCAAGGCTGGAGCGGAGCTTTGAGAAGGAGCATTTATAAAACTGAGCAGCAGAAACAGAAACATTAGCCAGAGAGTATTTCAACAGTGTGCAGAGGCTGCCACCAATAAAGCAATTTTAATGTGATGAACTAGAGCTGTAGATTCAAATAAATCCACAGGAATCTTCCTCTTTCTGTGTTTGATGTAGGTGATGATATAGGTGCAGTTCCAACTATCTGAACTGGCTCCCTTGGGCTTTACTTTCAGTTGAATAGGAGAGACAGCAGCCCTGATCAGATTTGTTGGTTTTCACATTTCAAATAGCAGGGATGAATGTGCAGTACTTGCTTCACCTTGATACACCAGATCAATCTGCTTTACTGTTTGCATTTTTAGTCTATAGTGGAACAGCATCGGCCTAAGTCTGTCAATCCACTCAGATCTTCAGGGAGCAGAGTTATCCAGGGCACCAGCTGACAGTAGTGGGGTCGCACTGTTTATTAAACACAATTCTGCTGCTAGGAGTCCATCCATAGCACACACTGTGTTGTAATATGTAATGATTTCTGTGACAATTCCAAAACAGCTTGTCATCCGCTTAAGCTTTTTGCAGGGGTCAAAAGGATAATTTGTAAAAGGGAAGCACTTCATCTAATCTTTGTTACAGTTTTCATCATTCCAGGCAGCTAAAAGTCATTGTTAACTTAACAACTCACACCCATAAATGAATGAGCCGATCATTCATCCGTGAAGCAACGCAGGGTGGACGTATCGCCAGTGCTATGACATGCATCAGAGACGCTGCCAGTGGCGTTAAAGTTTGTCTTGTTTCTGGATCGCTCCTCTATTTCAAAGTGCAGATGGAGTTGAAAGGCTTTCCTTTTGTCTACTGAAGTGCCATGAAAGGCCTGTGTGTACAGTATGGCTTCAAATCACTCGCAAACACCCGTTCAAAAAAACAAAACAAGTATGAATATCATGAAAGGGCGAAGTGGAAGTGGCTGTCTTAAATAACGCCCATGTGACCTACTTCTATTACCCAGCTGACAGCACTTCATTCATGCAAGCTGGGAAAGACCCTGTAGTCCTTGGCCTAAGCGCATTACATTTATCCTGCTCTATCTTCAACTGTTTCCTCTTGTTGCGTGAAAGCCTGTTTTATGTACTCGGCTCAATCTGCTGCGAAGCACGATGGAGGTCTCCTGTAATGTTCCCTTCAAAGAACAGCTGTCATGTTCGATGCAAAAAAACGACATTAATAAAGCACATAATTTCAGCTTTTACGAAGTGAGTCCCTGCCAAACGAACCTCCTTTTTCCACGTTTTCCCCAGGTCCTCGCTGCTGCCCAGCCTGAACAATGTCGGTATTATGTTAGCTCCTGGGCAAAGAGAAAGGAGAGCTGAGGGCTTTGATAGAAACAGCAGAAGGTAGCTTACGAAGAGATTGACGTTCCTTGTTGGTTCTCTCCATTGAAAGTCATCACAGAGACCGATTCACATGAACCACTTAAAATTCTGGAGGCGAGGCTAAGAATACGCTCTTGACGCTTGCTTATAATGAGGGCCCTACATTCAGGGTGTAATGATACTGTTTGGCTTTCCAATGGGTACACTTGAACTCCGACCCTTCACTCGCTTAATGGTGACGAGGCAGTCACTCTCAACTAAATGGATGCAAATGTGACATTCATGCTGACAGGTAATCATGGAGAAGTTGATAGAATTAGCTTTTAACACCTTCCTCACACTCAAAATCTAAGAAGTGGTCCAATATTAAACACTAAACGATCTGGAGACAGTTTTAAATCTACCTTGAGCTCTCTTCATTAAGGACACATACACACACTCTGTTTGCGTGAGCGTAATTACGCAATTTGGATATTGTTATTGTTACTGTGACCCACTGCTTTGTGAGAAACTGTGCAGTCTAATGCAGTTATATTTCTGCTCTGCATTTGAAAGATGATAGGAGTGGCTTGGTTGTCATGCCAAAACTTTCAAAGGACTCTTTGTGTAGAAGCGTCGGTCATAGCCAGAGACGTCCTCCTGGTATTTATTCTAGAGTTCCTCCAGATGCTGCAAATTGTATCAAATTGGGCCACGTTAAAACCCACTTTTATAACATAGATAGCTGCTGCACACATCTGTAGTGATTCCTTAACAGGAGTGCTTGTGCCGCTGGGTTTACTTCTGCAGCTGTGAGAGGGCACATGGAAGTCTAGATCAGGTAATTAACAGAAAAAATAGACTTATGATCTGATTTTTAAAAATATCCTCATATTAAATTAACTGACATACCAGCCCCACTATACCACATGTTGTGTGTGTAAAAACTAGTTATGAAGTGGTTTAAACAGTGAGTCAAAGCAATGGACAAACAATTAAGCAGGTTAAGAAAAAGTAAAATCAGAGAAGAAATAGCAATCAGTCTATAAGATCAGTTGGGTAAGAGTAATGAATGGCTGTTAAAGTATGGATAAATGTAGTAAATACTGTAATCAGCTACAGGTTTGGTTAGGTAACAGCTAAAAGTAATTGTTTCAATTTTAGCTCAAAAGAGACGCACCATATTGGCATAATCAATGGCGGTTGATAAAGGTTTTATAACGAAATATCAGCATGGACCTGTCAGGCTAACGGTTTTTAGTTTTGTCTGAAAATGTCACAAAAGAATAAAATGTCATGTTTTACTTGTGGGCTGAAGTCAACAGTATTGTATTTTAAGTCTGCACCTGTCTGTGGAGCATCACAGTAAGAATATGCAGAGTAATATGTTGATTCCACAACAGGAGATACTAAAAGTTCTGTGGAAAAACGCCTGTATGTGCAGCAATCAGCATGGAGTTAGAAAGCATCAGCATATCGGATATCGGAAAAAATCCAATATTGTGCATCCCTAAAGTTATAAATAAGTAGCTGAAATAGATAGCAAAAGGTGACAGATAATCAGTTAATGTACTGAGTAAAAGTAATGATTATTGTTCACAATACCGATCATAAATTAAAGGTGAAGTATGCGATTCAGCGAATATCCTCATAGGCTGTTAGCTGTCTGTTTTATATGTGCTGAAAAATCTGAATCCAGGTCTTTGTAAAGGAGACACACAGTGGCTCAGAATGATCCACATAACATTGTTCCAGTATGTTCTCTGCATGTTTGAGCTCGTGCACATTCATGTCTGTGTGCAGGACAGGAGGAAAAAGAGGAAGTAAAGACAGGAGAGGGACGGTAAATCTGGCACATGATTACTATCTAATCATCGTAACTAACCTGCTAACTATCAACAATTTTCTCCAGAGCTGCAGACTCCATCTTTATTGAATGATTAAGATGCTAAAATTGATGACATTTGAAATTGTTACGGACACTAACGAAAATAAATAGTTGAAATTCCTACAAGTAATACCTAAATTGTTGTCATGCTGCTAGATGTTGTACAGTGTTGTTTGTGTTGCTGCTGAACTTAATTGCATTGCAAAATTTGGGCCTCCATCCAAACATAGAGTAAATTTTAACCAGCTTTTCAGAAATTCGCACATTTCCATGCACTACTATTATGCAAGATATCAGCAAGATATTGAGTTATCAGCAGGGCAGGTAGTAGTGCATAATTCTCTTGCTAAAGATAAGGATCCAATGAGATGATGCAATAATAGAAAACTAGATAAAGCTCAAATATGGGAAAACAAACCATAAATGTATTAATATGATTGCAAATTTGCTGACTGGGAGTAAACTGGACAATGGAAATGAAGAGCTTTGAAAGTCTAATATTACAGCTTTGTGCTCTAGGAAGAGCTCTGGTGAGAGTGGAAGCTTGAATGACTTTTAAGTCACATGATTTCTGCCAAAAAACTTTAACCCGTTTGCATTGCACTTAGTCATATATAGTTTCTATCAGCATGGCAAGTTTTACTCCTCTCCCAAGCATGAAAACTGTTCCAGTTCCAGTTTTGGTCTGTTTTATGTGCAAACTGAAGATGCATATAAAAACAGCTAGATTAAAACACAACTACAGAGGTGCATGTCAGTAAATCATTATCTGCACCCATCAATATGACAATACAGTTCTAAAACAGTTTAAAGCTGAACATATAGAATTTGTTGCATACTCTCCATAGTTGTACAAATACAACCAAAATGCACTTTTTACTTATCAGGCATAACATCATGACCACCTGCCTAATATTGTGTTGATCCCCTTTATGCTGCTAAACCTCCTCTGACCCAGTGAGGCATGGACTCAGGACCTCTGGGGATGTCCTGTGGTACCGGGATGCTGGCAGTGAATTCTGTGGGTCCTCCTCACTGGATGTTTTTTATTTTGAATTTGTCATGTCCCTCTTTTATTAAAGCACTTACTTTAAATCCCTTTGAAATGGTGAAGTGCTTTTGTGATACGGCTTTAGATATAATTTTGTTGTAATGAATTGTGTGTACCAATAATTAGAGAGTGATTTGTGGAAGGTTTACCTTTCTCTGAGTGTCCCAAAATGCAAACTGGATATTTTACAACTCATAAAGTGCAGTTTTTTTCCTCTCCTTCCTGAACAGTTGCAATACTTGGTCATTTTTTTTGCTCAGTCAGAAGACACCAAAGCAAACAAAAGCTACCTGTTAACTTTGCAGTGAGTGAGATTTTTCTGATGCTGCAGGTCAGCAAGTGTGAGTGGACTAGATCAGGCTTTTGTTGGCACATCCCACAGATGCTCAATAAGATTTAAATCGGGGGAGTGTGGAACCCAGGTGAACACCTTAGCTCTGTTGTGTTCCCCAGGCCACTCCTGAGCTGTTATTGCAGTGTGTCAGGGTGCATTATCCTGCTGAAGGTGGCAACTGGCATCAAGGACTGCTGTCAAACATCCACAAGATGATCGATGTTATTCACTTCACCTGTCAGTGGTCATAATGTTGTGGCTTATCGGTGTAAAAGAAACAGCATTAAAGAAGTATTTGAGTTTGACAGGACTTTAGGATACACCTGCCTAAAAGGCTAAGAACTGCTGCTCTGCACAGATAAAACAACATATAACACGTACAGAAATAGATTAAGATACTGATTGAAACTAAATTACAGCAACACTTGAACCCTCACAGGTCACTGGAGATCTGTCAGTGCACGTTCCGGTCACCCTCAATGATACTGGGGTCAACTGGCCGTGATCAGTTTCAGAGGCAGCATTGATACGAGGCAAACAACAAGCCCTGGGGGTGGGGTGAGACTGCTGGACAGTCATAAGACAAATGCAGCCTCTTTCTCTAATTAGATTCCTCATGGGCTGGAAGATGAGCTGTAATCAGCTGTCTGCACAGGCTTCTGTTTACTCGGAGAGCCAGCAGAGACAAGGAGGGCAATTCTTGTGTGTTCATACGGTATCCTTCTCTTAGAGGTTCGTATATCTCAGGGGATGTGGTGGGAAAAGAGGATGAATGGGCAGAATAGAGTGTGCTGTGTGTTTTGGATGGCAGTTCAGTGAGTGGTAATGGTGCTCGGGGTCCACTCATGACAGAGACAGGCGTGCATCTCTGTGGGTTGAACCAGAGGAGTGGGCCAACTCTCTTTGGGTTGTTTAAGATCTTTTGGGAGAGCAGAAATGTGTTGTTTCCAGACAGGCCGAAGGAAAGTGATGATGCAGCATGGATGAGAGGGGGAGATGAATGGGATCTGTTACATAACTCGTCCATTTTTCCAAGGTTTCTGTTTGAGTTTGAATTGTGAGCTTCCCGTGCGTTTTTTTTTTCAGATCAAAATATGTGTGTGAGGATACAAATAGTTGGGATGCATGCTTTTACATCATAATCTATATAAACTGAAGTGCATCATTGTAAATGAACTTTAACAGTGCGCCCTGCCACTGTAACGACACAATAAAATAATTACCATGCACTCACTTTAGTCAAATAATCATAAAAAAGGCCGCTTCTGACTGAAATAATCCAGAAATAAGCACTGCAGAGTCTTAAAGAAAAACATCTGGAAGCTGTAACTTACTTTTTTTTATGATATTGTAGCCAGTCGATTCAAATTTAAATCGAAAGTAATGATTAATGCAGCTGCATTCATGCTTATTCCAACGGCCCTTCACAGAAAAAGACGCACTGAAACATCATGTAACTTGGCAGAGAAAGTGCGTGTGGGCACATGGACCGAGCGGTGCTGTGAGTGGAAGCAACAACACAGTCGACAAGGGGGAGTTTCTTCTTGCAAAGCGCATGCAATCCCTACAAAAAATCCCAGTGACTTCAGATCCAAGGAGGTGGTGATATTCATGGGAGCACGATTCAAACTCGCTCACTTGGAGTAGGAATACAGCTTCAGCAGCCCTGGAGACAACGCGCTGCTCTCTTTGCGCCTCTTTTCTTGTTTGACATAACCCAAAACAGATGGAATAATGATTGCTTAAAATAACACTTTTTCAGCGCTGGAAGGAGAAAAAGCTGATAGTTGCTCACTTTTTGGACTCTAGTTAAGTGCTGATCTGATAACCTGAAGAAATTCTGCTTACGCTTTACCTGGGCATTATGAAGAGGTATCCAGGCTTCTTTCATTCTTGGGAGAGGATGCCGTCTTGCTGAACTCGTGTAGACTAACCGCGTTTATTATTTTTTGTTTTTAAGTTGCTCATTTGTAATTTCAGTGGCTCTGCGTAAAACTGTAACGCGATCTGCGCTTTTACGCGGTAGTTTCAAAACTTTGCATGCTCAAAATGGATCGTGCAGGATTTGCTGTTGTAGTGGTTCTGGCTGTCGCGCTCATGCGGGTTGGTGACAGTCACAGGGACACGACAGGTGGGAGGAAAGAGGGCGCAGGGGCAGGCCGGGCGGTGTGGCACCAGCGGCAGTCCCGGGGGATCAGTCAAGGTCACTCGCCAAAGGAACCATCGGACGGTGCTTCCTCGGGACCGTCGGGTGAAACCTCCAGCCAGTCTCGGATTCTGGTGCGTCTGCCCAGGGGAGCATCAGCTCACACATCCAAAGCAGGAGCCGCTCACGCTGCTGACGCCCCACGGGAAGACCAAGCCTCCGCGCCGCGGGATGGCGCGCAGCGCGTCGCCAGACACCCGGTCAGCCAGCAGCAGAGAACCAGAGTGAACCGCAGGCAGAGCAGCAAGCCCGGCTCTGCCAGCAGCAGGCGACTTGTTGGGTAAGAGTGACATCCAAGAACTCCGCAGTCCACATTAAAATGTTTTCTTTTGCTTTATCACATGAAGAAAGTCAGGTTCATTGCATGAGCAGCACTTTTGGATGAATCTGTTTGACCTACATGAGTCCATGAGGTTTACTGTGAAGTTTGGTGGCCCACTTTCTTCCTGTACTGCAAACCAACTGATGATGTAACAGTGGCTGCTAAACAGTAAGCTCCTGCATACTGCATTAAACTGTCATCCAGTATGTGGAAGCTTAGGTCAGCTAAGAATGAATTACAGTAATGTATGTATTTTGTCACCAGGGTCACAGCAGGACATGGAATAATAGCAGAGGTTAAACACTGTGCTAATTACTGGGCTGATAGTGCACATATGAACTGTGTCTGAACTGTTTGACACTGCATTATCACCATTTCCTCCCATTACTACTTGCTGCAGTATATTTAAATCATACTTGGAGAGTGACTGCAGACTGCTTCAATGTGTGTGCCCCAGTTTTGTGCTGTTGCCTGTGGCCATGTATTGAAGTGGCTCAGCCAGAGCATTGGCTGGTGAACATTTTGCAAATTCGCTCAGTGATCAGAAACACCTGTTTCTCTCTCTTAGTGCTGCAAATCCACTTTTTATTTATTTATTTTTTTGTCTCTGTTAAACTCCAAACAGGACGATGGGTTGTTTCCATATTAGAGCTCCATTCTTTTTGTTAAATGAAGCCTCGTGCATCCAGTCCTGTTTGTTCCATAGGGACAAAGCATGATATGAGTTGGAGGGGGGTGAGTGTTTACATAATAATCAGATGGGGGATTTGAATGGCTCACCTAAAGTTGCAGACAGTGAAGTAAAGGATCTTGTTTGTGTGTCAAACCAGGGCCTCTTGCCTTTAGAAAACTGATTATTTATATGGCCAATTTATGGAGGACACTTAACCAGAAATACAGGGATTCAACCAAGTGTGCCAACCGCCATTAAGCCTAAACCTTGATAAAAAACAGAAGGAACAACACCATGAGTAAAGACATGCTCTGAGTGTGCACACCTGCTTGCTACTGATTATTGAATTTGATCCCTTTGCGATGCAGAACCGTGAAGAGTAGCATTGACCATTGAACACCCAAGAGAAGCGATGGTCAGGGATCCTTTATATTCTCCTTTATACTGATTCAGTCTGTGGAATGAATGCGTTGTATTAAGTTACATTAAAAGCAGCATTTCTGGATGCCACTCAGACAGTTGCACTGATGCGTGGTTGAATTGAGGTGCTGTCTATGTGAAGCAAAAAAACAGCAGCCTGCAGTCTTGGATCCAACATGCTTTATTGCAGCATGGAGTGAATGTCTCTGCTTGACATTGCCAAAAAAACATATTCCGCAGTTGAATGAATGGGGTTCTTTGAGTTTTAAAGAAGCATAAAGGTGACGTTACATATATCCGCAGGAACATTAGCTTATAGTAGTCTGCATGGTGATTTTAACACTTTTCATTCATTAGCTCGAGATGAATCATCTGCTGCTTGTTAGGGAAAGTGTTTGCATGACACATTTCCTCTTGGAGTTCCCACTCAGCTTACTCATTTACAGTGTCCTGCAGCACTGGCAGCCCTGGGTCCACTTAACTCTCCTTTATGTTCACTTCAGCTCAGTGTGACTCCCTTTCTGTTTCCAGTGCACCTGTCAGATACTTGATTGATCCAGATAGCTCAGTGATGAAATAATACTTCACTTCTTGTTGTTGGGGTTTAATATAAAATTAAACAAAATGTGAACAAGGTGTTATCTACATACATTTTTACCTGGGGCATGATACTAATTATGTTGTATAAAGGTCTCCATTACATACATAAATCCCTTGATGGAATTTGAATGTGATGACTGATGTCTTTGGCACGGGCCTGGCCTGATGTGTTTGATTTATGACAAAGCTAAGCCTGCCAGAGGGCCCAAACAACTGCATGTTATCCCTGTGACGCCTCGGTAAGACTCGCAGCATCGGATGAGCGCAATCCAACTGAGATCAATGAGTCAATCTCTGCTATCTTCTCAAATCACCATGAGTCAGACGTCCAAATATCTTTTGAAAAAGGCAACGGGGCACAGCTCCATGCCAGCGCGTTGACTGTTGCCCTGGAGTTGCTCTTGTGGTCTGGTGCCTTTTCATCTACCTCACTGCAAAAATTGGCCCCCGCTACAAGTGCGGATTAGAGAGTGCAAAGAATCCAGTTATAACTGTTTAAAACTTGTCATCTCTCATTTGCTCAGTGATTTGTAGAAGATGCAGGGTGTTTTTCATGTCCCGTGTGTCTCGCATAATCCCTTTAAGGCTCAGATAACTCTGTATTTGTTTTCACTCCGGACTCTCACATAACAGAACGAGGGATTTGTGCGTCCACGTTGAGATGGAGTTTCGTGACTTGCCCTGGGTTTTTTTTTTTTTTATCAAATGAAATGCAATTATAGCATAATCTCAAAGATTTTCATATCAATAGTCCAGACACATCAGAGTGATTTGAAACTTCGACAGCCTTTGCAATCAGATCTGTTTATCATGCAAATGTTTGAGGCCACTACACTCACAGTTACAGCTCTATGGATTCTAAAGAGGCTTCTATTTTAGCGTATGATTAAAACAAGTATTGTTGTTTCACCCTGTTGTTTGTGTATGTGGTCCTTTGTTTAGACCCAACGTCTGTGGAGGTCAGCAGTGCTGCTCTGGGTGGGCGCTGGCACCAGGAACCAACCGCTGCATAAAACGTAAGTATCCTACGTAAACTTTAAATAAATGCATGAATATTCTTTTATTCAGCTACTACAATCTACTGATTGGCATGAAGTCTTGAAGCAGCACACAAGCACACTGACATTTATATTAAAACTTTCTCCACATCTACAGTCTGCAGACAGTGCGACTTTACAATCTGACACATAGAGGCTGAAAACTAACATAGTAAAGGGCTACTAATGACTATCCTGTCAAGTGGAATTGCCCTATGAAAATTTTCTGGATTGTTATTGCCCCCATGGTCATGCTCATCATGCAGTGTTTTGCCTTTTCATGTAAGATCCTCGCGTGGAAATTACCAGCACTTAGCACTTGGCTCTCTTTTTGACACCAGCTCCTAATTATGGGTGGAACTGCTGCTTCTTTTATTTGACCACAGCAGTATTGGATATCCCAACTCCCAGATATTTAAGATGGAATAGAATAATCTGCCACTTCTTTACATTTTGACAGAGGCAGGGCTTCAAACAGATCCTTTTCTGTCTTTAACTTGCATGTGGACTGTCCCAGCAAAAGAATTATCTTCTTAAACCTGTTCCTCAGGCCTGATCTTAAAATAGAAGCAGCTGCAACTCACACCAGATTTACTCTTTGCTTGTTATGTTTCAATTCCACATTTATGACCACCATTGTTTGCTGCAGACTCAAATAACAGGTTAGAATGAGAACTTTTTTTAGTAAAAGTTATCTTTGAATTTTACAAGCAAAGTGGAACCCACACTGGGAGTGTGGGAGTGCCATCTATCTAGGAGCGAGCTGGCTCTGCTTTTTTTTTGACTTGTTTACTGTTTTCTCTTTCTCCTCTGCTAATTATCTCTCCCCTCACACACACACAAGCGCACACACACTTCAGCCAGTCAATTACACAACAAGCTGCTCGGCCCCAGCAGTCTTCTTATTAGATCTCCTTCCCTCCTGCACAGTGCAAAGCCTCCTTGCATATTTTTTCTCAATCCCAAGATGAAGGCACAGCTACCCAGGTGTAAATTACATCTAACATGGAGCTACAGTCACCCAAATTAAAAGAGTAAATCGTTTTAATCTGCCAGAAAGTAACAGGTTCAGTCTAACGCGCTTATGTTAAACAAGCCAGTGCATTGGAGCAGGCCAGGGGACTGTCCAACCATCTGGACCCGCTTACAGCTTGGCCCTCACCCAGGTCTGACTGGAGGCTATGCTATCATCAGCTGAGTGAAGCCCCACGGCCGGCAAGGTGCCAACACAAAGGCCCCAGACTGGAGCTGGGACTGGAAGCCCCCACGTAGAAGACCTCCGTGGAGGAAAACAGGCTCAGGCTATCTTTATTCCGACCTCGCCTGAGACCCGGGCTGCTTTATTAGGAGATGGCAGCATGAGAAAACATGTTCACAGTGGGGGAAAGAAAAGGAACAAACCTGTCGACTGGGAGCAAAAGTACAAACATAACAGGGCTCAGCTACGTCTAGGAAATTCTCACTGAAGGGATTGAAGTAATGTCTAATATTAAAAGTGTCAGCTGCAGGTTTCACCCGCAAGGCTGGATTGGGTGTCTAGAATCATGGCTTCCTAACAATACCTCCTTGTTCATTTGGGTTGAGCTCAGAGCCCATATATGACAGGAACTGGATCACTAGTTGTCCAACAAGTGCGCTTACATGTCATGTTTATAAAAAGGTCTGGGTCTGGGTCTCTTTGGGTCTGGTTAGAGATTGTCATCTGGCTTGCTAAACACTCTGTCCTGCCCACATCCTGGCAGGTTTGGTGCTGCCTCTGTTTTCAACTTCAGGATAGATGGTTAGCAGACTTGTTTATGTATAAAAGCAGATTCCATGTGCCAAAAATAGCCAGTGTTGTGTGATCGAAAGCTTTGATCCATTAAGAAGAACAATGCAGTTCCACTGCTGGGTCATGTTTATTTGTCTTCTGGTCAAGCTAGTTGCCATATTTAGAGATGGAAGTTGATAAGTTTTCATGACCACTGTTTGATCTAGCAAATTTTTATTAATGGTGACTGAGAACTGCAGGTGTGTGTGTTGTGGTTGGCTGGTAAAGTGAGGCCAGGTGTGAGCTTGGATGTTTCCATCCGTTTACATGCAAGTAGTATAGGAGCCCCTGTCAAGATGAATGGAGCATCCTGTTCCTGGGTCAGTGCTTAGTCCCTACTGTGTTGAGATCCACATCTGTTCATCAAAAGTATTGTTGCTTAGATGGAGAGCTGAGGGAGTCCATATTGTGGCCTCGCCCAGTAATAGCCCAGCAGTTGGCCCGCCATAGTTACAAGACAAAACTATCAGTCAGCTGCATTACTGTTGCTGTCAACACTTTCTTGACACACAAACTGATGAAGTTTTTGCTGCAGATGTTAGTTCAATGTCAAATCTCCAGATAAAATGTTTTTATGATTTCTACCAATTTAAAACAGTTTTACACCAACAACTCTGCAACACATCATTAATTGAATTTGCTGGTAATGATAAGCCATGGGAATGTTGTACAGCTGCCTAAACAGTAATTGCCAAAAAGAGAAAGCAGCCTGTTGGTTAAGTACCAACAAACCTGTTTCATTGGCTTGTGTTTGGAATGGCCACTGTTTACAAAACACTAAGTTACCTACCTGCGGAATTAGAATGGAAGTTTGAATTGCCGGCATGTTTTAGGATAAATACAACAACCGTCAATTAGATGTCTTGTACATCGGTGTGGAATTACTGTTTTGAAGTTTGGCTTCACAACATATCTTGGAAAGAAAAACAATTAAAGTAAGAACTTTAAAGCCTCTGTTGCCGGATGGTAGGTTTAAATTGCATCTCCTCTGATTTGCATCTGCCTTTGGGAATTTCACTCCTATGTTTGCACACCTGAATGTAGTTTTCAGTCAAACCTGTCTGCAAATTGTTTAATGAATAGACTGCCATGTTGCATACATGCTGTTACTCTGAGCTAATTGAGCTCTTTGGCAAGGTGGGACCGGATATTCGGATATTCGGGTCCAGCCCTAGCAACAGGTTGAAGTTTCATGGAGAAAAGTAAGCAATGAAATTTTTGTCAAACTTTTCAGAGAATAACTGAAAACATACTTTATTGTGGTATATCAGTGATATATATCGTTATATAAAATAATCCATATCGTAATATACTAGTTATGTCATTAAATGTGAAGAGTGTAAACCTCATGGTGGCGCTTTAGTAACCATCGAAGGACCACCAGAGTTTGTAGAATTCATCCTTTGGGGATGGCAGATGTTTGTACAAAATTTTACAGCAATCATTTCCTGCGTTCTTGAAATATTTCACCCTCCACACCACAAAGCATAGCATGGCTAAGTGTTGGTGTAGCTCATACTAGCAGGTTCACTACTGATGTTGTGTTGCGCTGGCTTCTCCAGTTGACATGGCTGTTTTAGTAATTGGATTAATGGCGAGGTCTGCCACACACAGAGTGAATGTATGGGACAATATAGAATACTTAAGACCAGGAAATACTCAGGAAAGGGTCCCTGCAGCACAGACAGGAACTGGCTTTCATTTTACCCGAGCTCGTAGTGCTCCCCAAAGTGCAAGGTTTCAGGTCCTGCAGCAGAATTAATTTCACCTCACTATACATCACAGTGTTTTGGCGAAAGCCTGCGGTACATATGGCAACATGCTGCAAGTATAGCCAACTTCTAGAGCACGAACCCCCCTAAAAAATGTGCAGATGGCCTTTGATTTAAACCTGTTGTCTCTAAAAGAGTACAGATGAAAGGTGCATCATTCACGTGGAGGAATAAAGTTGTTTTCAGTCTCTTAAGCAGTGGGTGATGGACAGAGTGAAACGCGGTAGAGAGGAGTTTCCTTTTGATTGCCTTCCAGCTTTCTTTGGCCTGCTGTGCTGCTCAGAGCCTCATCCCAGCTCTAAAATAACTCCTCATGCAAGAAACTCTCTTTCTCACTCTCTCTCTGTCTCTATTGCTTACCTTTGTCACAACAAGGTAACTTTTACATTCTTTCGAAACAAAAAATATAGCCTGTAACGTGTGTCTCTAATGTCTCCGGTCGGAGTTTGAGCAGGATTACAGCCCTCCGGTGTGGACACACTGAGAGTCATGTAAGTCATGTTAAAAGCTCGGCTCAGCTGTTCAACATTTTATGGTTACCTCATTCTACACATAACTTTGGCTGTTTGAACAAAGTAAAAGCTCACTTAAAGTCAATTTTCGCACACGCCATTGCAGTCTACATTAATTCATTAAATACGCTCACAGTAAAAGGATAAAATCATGACATTTTCCTCTTTTATTGAGGTATTTATCGCGTCGCTTTGGATTTTAACCTGATCTTGTGTGTGAAATGCATTTAATGTGGGTCTTTTTGCTGTCACATGTGGAATGCAGCTGGTGAAGTATCAAGGACGTACATGTGTGAACGTTTTCTGACCTCCAAAACAGTACTCAAAAATGTAGGTCCACCATCTTAACCTAATAGATACAAGACGTCTCGGTTTGCTTTCTGTTAACCTCCCTGACACATCGTACACAATAAATATATGGAGCCAAATCTTTTGAGTTGTGCACCGAGACAAACACTCAAGATGGAGTTCAAGAAATTTGATCACACATTTACTGGATTGTGCTACTTTTATCTGTGCAAGTCACGTGTATGTGTTTTCGAAAGCAGTAAAGATATTTATTGTGCATAACTAATGTTTGAACTGTAGTGTTACAGATTTGTCTCGACATGTACACTTCATAGGACTGTATGCAGCAAGAGGTCATGAGCCACTCATTCACATGATGATACACTTTTTGCCCACTGAGTCACCAGGACTTTCCTGCGAAATAACACCACTAAATGCATTAGTTCCCAGCAGTTTCTTAACATTTGATGAGTCAATATCCTGTGGAAAATGTGTCTTTTTTAATCTACAACATCCCATAAGAAGCTGCAGTTCATAGTTTATATGATGAAGAAGGATTTTATGATGAACAAGAGGAATCTCTCACTGATGAAATCATACATTCCAGTTACAAAAAATAAAAAAGGAATAAACATTATTGTTCCAGGGGTTTAAATCATACTAACAAAAAAAGAGATGATTCGAAACGCTAGCCAACTTAGCAGTGTCCTCTGTTTTACAAGAACAGGAGGAGGTTTTTAAGATGCTGGTGTTTCTGGTGACGTCATTGGACCGACGTTGAAATTACTGCAGCAGAGAGCCACACGGCCCTCCTCGGCTTTATATGTCATGTGTGTGGATTTGTGGAGGTTGCACAGTTTACAGTTCTGGGGCATGACACTGCTTTGGCAGCCCTGTTTAGAGTTATAGCCCATTAGACATATCCTGTAATCAATACACACCCCATCTTCCCAAACCCCATCATTAACATAGAAGCTGGACAGCTCGCTCTCAAACCAGGAGTGCTGCTTTCTCCACTCCAGCTGGTGCGTCTGTTTGTAGGTTGCAATTGGGTCCTGTTTTGGCCTCCTGCGCCACATGTTTTTCTAATTGCTACCATGGACAAAAGTGTGGTGAAAATGAGGTACTATTCAGCACTTGGACCTAGACATGTATGTATTAAATTTCTGTTGTGTTTATTTGTACATCTTTGTTCATAAGCTGTTAAGACTATAAAATAATGAAAGCGAGGGGCAAAGCACACACAGTCACGCTACACAGGAAAATGATCTTAATTAGCACTCAATAACTCAGTTTCTTTCTATATTCGTGGCGTCATAATCTAAAAAAGAGCCCATGTGCCGAAGTAGATCGCAAGGCTGGGTTTGATTGACACTTACAGAGCAACATTAACAACAAGCACCCCTCTACTTCAGTCACACACACGCTCAGCGAGGCCACAGTGTTGTTAGGGCAGCCTGTAGCCAACCATATATCATAGCACCCTCCTGCTTAAAGACCATATGGAAGTGGTTGCGATGTGATCCTTCGGGAAGATGGGGTTTGTGGGTTTTTGGTGAACACCACGTCTCACAGAGCCAGCTTTACAAGTTGTAGGCGCACTCCCCCAGATCCAGATATCCTCCACAGAGTGCCCCAGCATGTGGCCCATTAGAGGTCGAATGTGGGCGTTTGAGGGGTGTGGTGGAGGCACAATACAGCACGGCTGAAAGTAATGTACACAGTGTCATGGGTCACATGTAGGTTAACACAATCCCCCCACAGAGTTGAGGTGGGTTTGGAGAATAAACGCTCCAACTACTGTATTGGACCAAGAAACCCACACTGTGATTGAAAAATGTGCATCTTTGACAGAGGCACCTTAATTTGGTGAAATATTACACTTGTAAGATTTACCACAAAGAGAAAATAAGGGATCAGTCAAACAGTGTCAGGCTCCCTCCCCTCTGGTTTTGATTAGACAAATAGAGAAGTTTGTTTTTGAACTTTTAATGGAAGCTTTCAGAGTTACAGTAACAGCAGTTTGGTTGCAAACAGCAGAGCTGGTGCTTGGCAAGCCAGAAATGATAGCACTTGCATTGGTAACCATGTGGAAATCACATGTTGCAAAGAGATTAACACTCACTTGAAATGATTAGCATTGAGGGGCAATTGTATTAACTGCTCAATAGACCAATTCCTACTTCTTCAGTGGATAGTGAGTCCGGATGAGAGGCAAATTTTTAAGCTTGTCTCTCCGCTCTGCCTCCTGCAATCTCCAACACTTGACCTATTTCATGAGATCTGTCAGGTTCTGTGATGACTCCTAAAAAGAGGCTCCTGCTGTCATCACAGGAGGTTCACCAGACTACGTCTTCAGACACAAGAGTTTTACGCTTGTCTGTGATGTTTTGCACAGTTTTGTGCAAAGTTTAATCAGTGATTAGAACTTGAGCTTTAGCCTCCTCACAAACATACATTCTCCCTAACATGATACATTATTAAATCTCACTTCAATAGCTTATCAGAAGTGAGTTGCTTATTTTCCAATGATATTTTGTCTTTCTTTCCTATTTCCCAACTTCCTGTCTCTCAGTTTCAGGGTTTGAAAGAGTCTTTAGTCAAGCCTTTTGTCATATTCTGCTAAATTCTAATCTCCAGAGCAGCTCCCAGCCTCCAAATCTCATAATAGTGCATAATGCTCTCAGCCTGTAGTCAGTCCTTCCCCAAGGTAATTGTGATTATGCTTTCATTATCAATATTATTTTCAGCAATGTCAGGTTACCTCTGGCAGCACTGTTGACCTGCGTAAAGTGAGGAGATTTCTCTACCTGTTTGAATTATGCCAGATATTGGTTTCGAGTTGCCCCTCGCTGAATGAGAGGACTGTAGAGATTTGATGGGTTGTATTACTCTGAGTCAGAGAGAGGCGAAGGTGAATCTCTGGGGGATTGTAATGGACTGGAAACGAGTGCTAAGTTGGAAATGAGAGACCAATGGAAGGGGGATGAGAATGGCAGTCCGGCTTACATGCACATGCAAGCCTAAACTTATGACAGGTAACTATAACCCACTGGGGAAATCATGAACAATACCTACTCCAATACAGTGCCTGGCCTTGCTTTAATATAGGTGGAGAATTATTGTGCAGTCGGCTCAAATGAAACCTGGAACCTTGACGATTGGAGTCATTCATGTTCCAAGTGGTTTTTTAACCTCTAAGCAGATATTGGATGGATATTTGCATTAAACATAGCAGTCAGGCTATTCCTTAGAGATGCTACTTGGCTAGTAAGGGCTTTCTTAATCTTTGCTGATGTGTCTTCTTCTGTAGAGAGTACTACAATACCTATGACTTACTTGAAGGTACAAATATTTGAGCTAAGCCCAGAGAAAAGGATGTTTCTGTATTAATAATGTGGTTATTACTGACATGTTTTCATGGAAGGCTGAAAGCTTCCAACAACAGTCTAATAGTCTCCTCTTTTCAGATGACTGGATGTGGACACAATCTCCGAAAACTTGGCCGGTCCGTCTCAGTCATAATTAAGGCTGAAGTGGCAATGCCAGGAATGTTTGCCATTTCTCCTCTTTTATTTCCAATGGATTCTCATTTTATTATTACTCTCGCAAAGTAATAATTGCTGCACATATTTGTGAAATGGATGGAATGTGAGGCAATTAGTTTTAATGATGTGCAAGACAAATCTGCACGACAGCAATTACTGTGACAATGTGTTCAGCAGCCCAGAGGCAGGGCCCAGAGACAACACAGATAGGCGGTGACACTGTCCACCACGGCCATGCAGGCTTCATGTGGGGCAGAGGTCAGGCCCGGAGTCACTGACCTGTCCGCTCTGTTGTCAGCACAGGCGGCATGTTTGTCTGGTGTCAGTTCTGGGCCTCACAGCTGAAAACGAGTCACACGATCGAACACATCCCGTCGTAAGCCAGCCATGAATGGGTTACTTTCCTGCCCTGCGCCGTTTCTCATTTCAATTCAGATAGTTTATTTGAACAATGCAGTTTCACACATTACAGAGTTCTCCCTCTCCAGCGTCATGTCACTGGAGCCTGTGGCCTATTTGATCCACCGCTTCATCCCAAAACTTGAGGTTAAACAGACTCCGGACAGGACGGTGGCACCCGGCCAGCCTGTACTTTAGGTAGATGATGTATTTTACTTCTTGCCAAACAGTGCTCAGACAATCCCTATTTTATCCCATGATGGAAAATTCGGATCACATCCCAAGTTATACAAATCCACAACCACGTTTCTCTAAATGTGTACACTTCATCAGAAAAGGGTGTACATTTTCCTCCGAGCAGTTAAAATGAAATGCTTGAGTGAGCTGGTCCAAATAAAATTTGCTTCACCATAAAGCAGAAGAGAGTGGTGACTGTCTGATATTTAATCCTCAATTTGTTAGTTTTCCTCATTATGCCACAGCCTGATGATGCAGTGGTTTTTAATTAAGCATGCATATAATCTAGGAAAACCAAAATACACATTTGCTTCTCTTTGTCAGAATATATCTGTGGAAATAAATCTCTGGCACTGCAGTTGCTGCACAGCGCTGTCATGTTTCCATCAGTTATGAGCTCATGGACTCAGAAACAGCATTGTCGGGGTCCAGAGTGCTTTCACTCGAGACTAAAGGAAACATAAAGTGGCCAGAGTCTGAGGAGTATTGCAATAACAGGAAATGTGCAGCAGGTTAGAGCGCTGTTCGCACCCAGTGGGGTCCTTTCTGGCTGCCAGCGCTCCTCGTTGCCAAGAGCTGCGGCACTGTTCCTGCCTGCGATCTGTCAGTGTCCACAGCATCTGTGTCAATAGCATTCCATCGCCCTGTTGACAGAGCGCCGCTGTTTGCTTTAGCCACCACAGACCAGTGGTCTGATTTACTGTGTGAGGACAATGTCATAAATCCTCAAGTGCCGTTTATTACATACATTTGTGTCATAAGATCGAAAGCTTGTTTGCTTTAAATTGCGTGCCGCAGCGTCTTTCAGTACTTGAAGCATCTGGAGTGCGATGGGACGGTTGGGTTAGGCCGGTAGAGTGACACCGATTATTTTTCCATGACCATGAAATAACCTCAGCTCTGTGTATTTGCAGACTGTTGATAAATATTATGCACACATTCATCTGTTAAGTACAGTAAGCCACATCAGATTCAGCTTGTTTTTTAAATAAAGGACACAGCTCTACAGTCCATTTCTTTGATGAAGTGTCACATATTTGCAGTTGGCCTCCATTTTGCAGTTTTTCCTATTCGCTCATGTTTTTTTTAATGACCTCTTACTTTTATGACCTTTTTTTGAAGCTGCCTGTGTTGCAGCGAGAGCACACACTGGATTCTAGATCAGTGACAAAAGGTATATATAGGAAATTACTGCATATAGAAATGCCAGCAGCACTAAACTGAGCCATGAATTTGTCTTATAGGTTTTACCTCATAGAGAAATTGGATAAGGATTTAATGTAAGTGATCATATACATTTAGACTAAACAGGGTAGTTAAGGACTCAAGAGAAATTGAGCATGACAGCCCCTCCAGGCTGTCTGCAGAATGAAAAGGACAGAAATGGTTAAGAAGTGAACCTAATAGCCCCTTGATTGAATCAACTTAAGCTGAGCCCCGGTGTCGAGATGAGGGAAAGCCGTTTCTGCTACTGCCCCTTCGTACAAGAGGGGCACATGCTCCAACATGACCTCCTGAGAACTTGATCTCCTTCTGTGCTCTTTCTTCAGCTGACTGCCAGCCCCCCTGCCAGAACCGTGGCTCCTGCAGCCGACCACATACTTGTGTGTGTCGCTCAGGCTTCCAAGGGCCCCGCTGTGAGGAGGTGGCTCCGGAGCAGGTGTACATCCGAGATCGAGGCGCCCTGAGGCGAGTTCAACCAGGCACCAACCCTTTCCAGAGAGACCAACCGCAGAGAAGGCCCTCAGAAAGGCACGCCATCGTTACCACCAAGGTCCAGACCCCACGACCTGCGACTACCAGACTGCCCGTCCACACTGCGTAAGTGATTCTTTATCTTCTCTTATTATAGCCAGGAAGAGCCTCATAGCTTTGCCAAATAAGGATGCGTCATAGAATACGTAACATTTTAAGAGTAAAGGCCAAATCATGCTTTCCATGTCGATGTACACAGGCGGTGCATGTCTGCTAGGCGGTTGGATGCATTTCCGCTCATGTTGAACACAGAAAAACACACAAGGAATCAGTAGCTGGTTACAGATTACACTGTAGCACCGTGTCAGTGATTATTTCTGGGGTGTACTGGGCACTGTGTGTGAACATAGCACAGGATTTCTGGAGAAATTAGGACTTCCTACTGTGTTTGTACAAATCATCATCCAAAGTCCAGCAGTCACTACTTTAATTACAACTCTTCAAAATGATGATTTATAAAGGTGTTGATGGCTGAGAACCTCCTTCTACTGTCTCTCCTCATACCGAACAGGTGTTTTAAGCACAACTTGTTTTCTTGCCAGGTGCACAGTCGACATGTTTGTAGTGCTGCACACGGATAGTTGGTGTAGACCATCTTGGACTTGGGTGGATGACAGCATTTACATCACACATACCCTTGTGGACGTAAATTCATCATACATGCAGAAAGCATGAATTAGCCTTAAGACTTCCATAGGCTCTAAATTCAGGGCTGCCACACAAAAAAGTGTCAGCATAAGTTTGTTCTCCACTGCTGGAATTTCCAGGCCATTTTAGGGCAGCTCAAATCTTTGGCTGCAGACACATCCTTGTCAGATCTGTTTTAGGGTGATTGTCAGGGAAGAAAAAGTACCAATGTCAGAGTAGGTACTTTTTAAACAAATCAACGCTGATTTGTTAAACTCAGAAAAGACAACAGGTTTTTGTTTTTTCCCGATCAAAGTCCTTCTCCACTCAAACATTGCCATCAACAATGTGAAATTCACCATATAGGCTAACATAGCAAACCCTCTATTGTTCTATTGCCCACATGCTCATAGAACTGGAGTTACATCTGTTAACTCACTCTTTGCTGTTGTTTAGGCGAACTCAGATCCTACACTACAAATTGAAACAGGAAGGATAAAAGAGCTAATTACGAGGTCGTTCCTATAAACATTTGTGCCACCTTGTGTTTGCTCTGAGTTCCTGCAGTGTAAATCCATCTATAGTTACTACTAATAAGTCCAATAATTGAACTATTGTAGCAGCGATCACACCAACACACGCTAATGGAAATATAAGTTATTCAAAATATACATTTGTACTATCAGCTCTGGTTTCATAACTCTCCTGGTTTGTGGAACAGTTTATACTCTGATAACGGGGATTTAAGAAAAGTGAGTGGAGCCATACAGGTAAAAATCTTGATTGTTTCCTTGACTTCCCTTATGTCCAATCATCCAGCTCTTTGCTCAGAGGTCAGTACTGTCAGGATGGTTTGCTGATGGTAAACAGCTCAAATTTGCTTCTCAAACACATTTTGTGGATCGACTTCACGCCTGCAAGCGACTCCACAGATGGTGGCCATTCCACTGCAATGAACTGATTTTGTTGTTTAAATTGCTTTGGTGTCCAGGCCTTTAAACTCTCATTTTGCACTTTTCAGATCCTTTCATCTGCTTTTCCATGTTGGTTTCGAGCTCATCAGACTCATAAACATTATCTGATATCTTTTTCAGCTTGTTGAATGGTTGTTACAGTATTTTGTGGATTTGCCCAGAGAGATATTTGTTTCAGTCACAATTACTGTCATACAGGCAGGCGTGTAGAAAACAAATTGACACGCTGTGCTATTAGAAATTATTTAAAGGCTCCTGAGCAAACAGTAGTTCATTACAAACAAGTTCAGTGCTGGTTGTGTTTATCGTTGCAGTAAATCAAACCAGATGACTGGGTTCATATGTTAAATCTTTAATACACTCTAAGTAAAACAAATACTAAGTAAAGCAAGTATGCATTTGCTGCCATTTGCTGCCATGCTTGAAAAGTATTAAGCTAAATCTGTAAAATGTAGGAAAATATAACATGGCTTACCAGACAGAAATATTAACCCATGCTGTTTGCTCTGAAAATAGAGGAGGAAGATTATATTTTCTTTCAGCTTTGACCGCTTCAGTTTGTTCTTTGATTTATTGGAATAACTGTGACTATAAAGTATCCAACTAATAATTGCTCAGACGAAGGCCTCTTTTAGTGCATTCTCCAAAGACTGCTAATCAGACAGGCCTAATAGTTTCTTGGCTTCGTTGTCTGACTGTTTTAGTTCCAGTCTTGTTGGAAATAACTTTTTGGTTTGATTAATCACTATACCATGGCTGGAACCATATTTCTGATCAAGGATGTTGAAAGGGAGTAATTGTTTCCGGGAATATTTTGATGGATTGTTATTGCTTACAGGTTCAGACTTATCTTGTCAAATTGTGCTTCATGTTGGACGGTGGCCCAGTGCTTTTCTAATCCGCTCACAGTCGGTTTAAGTGCCATAATTTGTTTGGGCACTGAGGTCATCAGTCACTTTTTAGCCAGTTTGTCATCTGGGTAATTTCTCTCCACCAAACCACTGAAACATTCTCAATTACATCTGACATTTATGGTGCTCTTCTTGCTAATTGTGAGGGTCTTGTGTCATTTTTGGCCTTTGCTGGTGTTATGGAATTATCCTGGCATAGCCATCCGCATGTTTGTGGTAGCTCAATGAAACTACTAAATGTTTTGGCAGATGGTTCATGAAAGAGTTTTTATGCTTCCTCCTTCCCAAAACAATTATCTTGAAGTGATAGTAAATCTTATAATCAATACAAGAGCTCTGAAGAGTGCACAGTTGCTATGCATATGTTTTCTTTGTTCTTGACTCACAAGACATATTTGTGCCCTGAGTCACAGATCTGGGATAAATAGAGAGAGACTCGGCTGCAGGTTCAACATTGTAAGAAGCAGACAGTGTTTCTGAATCACAAATACCCTTATTATGACTGGTTTCACTGTCATGTTTCTACTGAAGCTGACTAACTGTTTGTAAAAAATGCTGTTAAGCCTTGGATGAGCCATTTTCCCCTGAAAAAAGTTTCCAGTTAATCCCAGTATTAGTTGTTTTCAGCAACTTATTTCTCAGTCATTTCCAGGACAGACTACGTACCTCTGCCAGAATTACAAAATGTCTTCATTTAAACATTAATCAAAAACTTATTTGAATACTTGACTCTGTTACATCGGTGCTTCCAGGAAGCTATTTGTGCGCTTGAGTAATTCACATTTAAAGCTCAGCCCTAGTGAACTGCTGTGAATTTTCTGCATTCTCTCGGCCCAGAATGATCTTTGAGGGGTGGAACAGTGTTCCCCCTGGAGAAGTGGTGGATGCAAGTCTCGGTTTCATATATCAGCCCGAGGTTCCACTGTTTCCAAAGCCAGGAAAGCACGAGCAACGTGAGGTCACGAAGATGGAGAGTCAGATAGAAAGACTGGTGCCAAAGGCTCAATGAAGAAGTAAGACGACGGGAGTAGGGAGGACAGATGCTCAGACTAAGATAGATCTTCTTGGCCTTGCCCCCATTTATATAGTAAGGGAGCAAAGGCCGCCCAGTACATGCAGCAACCAGCCAGTCTCCTTTAATTTTTCCCTACTAGAGAAGGTGTGAGGTACTATATATGTCTTTCTTGGAGTGGACTTGGCTTGTTATGTCAGCAGCACCCTGTTACTAACCCGACCTGTCAAGTGGCGCCAAGAACAAGAAATAGTGTAGAGAAGGAATGAGACAAACCAGAAGGGAAAGAACAAAAAGAATGATAAGAAAAAAGCCACTTAGTGAGACAAAAAAAATCTGTAACACTGAACAAGGTAAAATCAAATTCCAGGGTAGAGTTATAAAATCAGTTGTGTTCCTTGTGTTCAGACCTGCTGCCTGGCCTTCTCACTATCCAGTCACTACTCATTCACAGCTTTGAAACCATGTCCAGAGGCAGCAGACAGAGAAAATACAGTGTCTGCGGTTTAGGGTGAGGTTTGCCAACATTTCAGTTAAGATGATACTTTTCAGTTTGTCAGCAGAACAGCACCTAAAACTTGTGTGGCCAGACACAGGCTTTTTTGATTAGGTGCTGAGTAGACTAAGTAGATGTTGTGGTCTGCTTAGTCTGGTTATTGGTTCAAGTGTTTTTACTAAACTATTCACTCAGTAACCAAAGAAACAAGATTCCAACATCTTCCTGCTTACTCTATAGTTTCCAAAGGACAATTTGCTGTGTTAATACTGGATTGTTAGTATCTGTCTTTTCTTTGGCATTTCATTGTAAGTAGATGTTTGTAGATGTAGCAGAAATGACAGACTTGAAATGTTGTCATGCTTGTTATCATTATACCAATAGGCTCCCCTGGTTATGTAGTTTAAACTTGTCCAATGGTGTCCTGGAGGTAACCCACCCAGGGCCCTGTTTCACAAAAGACCATTCCTTTCCTCCAAGCAGATGAATGCAAAGTAGGTTGTTTCTTCTGATGCAAAAGTCCTCATAAATTCATGTTCCAAGTGGCAGCTTGAATGTTGCTAATTTTTATAAAACAATGCTAGCAGTTAAACGTTCTCCAATCGATGCGTCAGTGTTCACTGGTGTTTTTCTCCAAATCCTTTAAGTGTGTTCAGAACAAAACCCCAATTATTGTCTTATTATTACCTCATTTTGTACAAATTTGACCTCTGGACTGTTTATGTTTATTTGTCAACTGTACAGATGTTAGCTGTAACTAAACCATGTGTGTTTGTGTGGCTACTCAGCCTCTGAATGATGTCAGAACCAACCAGGGACTCACGTTCTAAGAGTTTCCTCCCAGTTTCTCTGTTTTTTGTTCTTGTCTCTGTATATTTATGAAGTCGAATCATTAAGCCTCGTCATAACTGATGTGTCTTCTGTTGGCTTTGTATGCAATTTGTCATCTAAAGCTCACAGCATGTTCTGTCCGTCAAATCTCTGCAGTTCTTTCCTCATCCATGTTGCCACATTCATAATGACAAATCCTTCAGTCCAAATACAAAACTTGCTTGTTTGGGATTTCTCTGTCAATCTAATGGTGATGGACATGCCTATTCTATGAATAGTCCTGCTGAATTAATTTATGCGTGACAGCCGAAAATAAAGGTTTGGGTGTGATGGACAAAACATATGAGGAAACTCCTGTAAAGAGCGATTCTGTGACATGGGAGCACAACTCTAAACTCGTACTCCCTCCTCCTGTATTCCTGTCTGCAGTCTTTACTTTTCCTCTGACCCTTTCAACCGTGTCCCAAATGTCCCGACTGCATGTTCTGTGGGATTCACTATAAAATTTAAAATATCCTACATGCAGCTGGCAAACAAATAACCGTTTCCTCCGCTGACCTGTGCTGCGGGACAAATGGGCTTCACTGCAGCCCAGTGTTTCCTGTGAGCTTCTTGCTCAGCAGTAGTGAAAGGCTTGTCCCTGTCAGCACGAGATCCTGCAGATCACAGGTCTGTCAGCTCCCAGTATGAAGGTCAGGGCCAGTGGCGAATATGCCTGGCTAAGCTGGAACTGTGATAACACATAGAGGACGTATTCACCACCTCCTACCAGTCCTTCATATCGTCTCCACCAGGCTGCCGTTCTCTGACATCAGTCCTCTGCAGGAAACAGAGCAGGGCAGAGCAGGATGTATGTGCCGCATGCAGCTCATCCCTACAAAGGTCACAACTCTCTGGTCTCTCTTGCATAATCAGACTCAGGACTGTTGGCAGCAGCTACCTGGATAGTAGAGCTGTTCAGTGATATCGCATACATTATAGTTGCCTTTGGACTAGACTTAAACATAGAAAAGATCTGATGATTTTTGCTCTGCTTTAAACAATGAAACATTAAAGACAGTACATTATGGAGAGCAGGTGTAGATTTTGTTGATGTTCTTCACTGCTTCACCAACTTTTCGATGAGATTAAACTGAATCACTCAAGCTATCAAAACTGAGCTGCCGCTCTATGAGATTTCCCAATAGAAAAAGTAATAATATGGACATATGCCCCAACACAACCCATTACGTTTTGTTAACATAGTGTTGTTTTAGTGTGAATGCTGGAAAATTTCGTGTCAAATATTCCATCATCAGTGAAGTGGATCTTGAATACTTGTCGTAATACTAGTCTGATTGACTGGATGTGGATGTGACGTGGGTGAAACCAATAATCATTTCAGTTGGCTTTGTCCTTCCTCCTGCTGTTACCCGTTTTATTCACGATGGCAAACAACGACAACCTCTGAAACACTGAAAATTTCAAGATTTGCCGATTATTTGGATCAGCAGTAAGGCATTCCTGGTAGTTTTTTGCATCTATTTTAATCACAGTAATCATCTCCCTGCATGCAAATGTTCTACCGCAACAATTCCCAATGTCATTATTTTGACGAAAAACAGAAGCTGCATCCTTTGCTTAGCCCCGCCCACAACTATGATTGGTTCAAAGAACTGCAAATAAGACAGAGCGAGTTTTCCCAGTATAGCAGAATGATACTGTACTGCAGCCAGACCATTGTGTTCTACAGAATGGGCTGGCTAAGCAAGACCACCGTTATACTGAACTGGAAACTTGTTTCATTAGAGATTGTTGTGCAACTGTTGAAATAAAGGACTTTAGGTGAAACCAAAGGCTTTTTGGTGGAAAAATACCAGTGGACAGTGGACATATCAGTTTGTCACAAAATCAGGGAAACTCTTTAAGCAAAGTGACTGTACATTTTGGTACAATGTGATTTGGTCTATCAGTGCTGTTTGTGTGTCATCCTGTCTGTTCTATTGTCTGTCTGGCTTTGAAAAAACTAACAAGATGAATTTTGTGGAACTTATTGAAAAGGCAGGACAAGGGCACAAGGAAGAACATGTTTAATTCTATTGAAGATCTTGATTACTTAATTTAAATTTGCAAGATGGGGCATTGGCATTGGCATTGGCATTGGCACTGGCATTGGTGGAGGATGCTCTCTCTGAGTGTCCACTTATCGAAGAATATGATCTAAGATGTAAGATGACAATCTGACTCCCATGCAATATACTGTAAGAAAAGATCATATATAATATGCTAGAACATGACATGATACAATTGGACAACACTGTGGTAGAGAAAGAACGTGAGTGAACGGTCACTACAAGGATAAATTAGATTCATCTGCCTAATTTGTCACTGTGGATACACCAGTCTAACACAATGGATTGCTTTTGGCACAGATAATGTTATTAAATGGGTCCCTTGTTGGATTCTAACAGGTTAATTATCATTCTTGTTAAATCCATAGTTTCCATTATCAGTTAACTCACAATTTTCATTCCATGCAGTAAGGTAATGAGTAGAAATTTGTGGTTTAGAGAAGACTGCATCGACATATGCGATTTATTTGCTACAAACATAAATTTATGTTTGAAATTTATGTCTGGACAAAGAATGATGGTTCATTGTTTCATCAACATGCTTCTTGTAAAATTGTTCAAATATAATTTCAACAACTTGGCACATTACCTAAAAATCTAATTGTTCTGTACAGCTGTTTGAGAGCATAATTTGCTTCAGAGATGATTACAAATTTGGTTGCACCCACTTTCAGATGTTGAAGCAAAACGAAACCACCCCAGTAAGACAGTCATACATACAACTTTCTCTGCATTAAGTGTTATGTTTATATCGGGCCCCATCTTTTTCCTGGTGACTAATAGGACTGGCGGTTATGTGGCTTGTTGACTCAAGGCTTTGCACACAGCCACACAGCCGTTTCTCAGAGGAAACTGTGGTCATAGTGGGAGTTCTCCGTGTTAATCATGGATCACTGGCTGCTTTCACTCCCACTCCAGACAAACCACACCACCAACGCTGCCGGGACCTACTGTCAGAATTCACTAACTTACCTCTGCACCTGTATAGAAATTGTTGGTTATGCACTGCAGATTCTCTGAGTATGGGCGAAGCATCAAGAGCTTGATTAAAATATGTTCCTATATGTTGAAAGGCGGGAGTGGGATTTCGCTCAACAAGTGTCCCTTAACTCAGTGGAGAGAATAATAAATTAAAGCTCAAATCCCGCGGTAGCTTTTCATCTGATATTACTCTTGATACCTTCAACTTTGATCACATGTGTGTGTTCTTATGAAAATGATTTATATTCAAACATTCAGCCTGGGAACGTTTCCTGACTGTACCACGTGGCAGTCTGCTTTGCTACTCAAAGAGGATGTGTACAGAATCATCCTGTCGTCTCCCTTTTTGACCGCTGCCAAAACAGAGGAGGCCTGCAGATGGGGAGTCAGGTTAAAGTAAATGGCTAAAGGGCAGAGTAATTCCCACAGGTTGACCGTGCTTCTTTCCTATGAATAGGGTCCTATCTCTCTTCTAAACCAGGCATACGACTGTGCATCTACAGTTGTGATTTGTATCCCCGCGTGGGTAGACTGGGAATGAACTTGAACGGGGTCAGGTTTACTGGTTTTCTGCCAGCAGGCGTGTTTGTGTTGCATGCTGGTGCTACAAACTTGACCTCTGCTCCGACCTCCGTCCTTGGTGAGCATTTTCACTTGTGATATGAATGGGATAGGGCTTTCCAGACTATGGCTGGACATCCTTTGTGGTGGTTTTGCGATGCTGGGGAGTGCCATTGTGCACCTCTGTTGCTGTGGGTTTAACTTTAACATGGCAGAGTGCAGACTCAGCTGTGGAGGCCACCCTGTCCTCAGGTGAACCCGCCACAGGGCTCGATAAGGAAAGGAAGTGTTGAATTTTGCATAACATAGGACAGAAAATTAACAAAGATTGATCGAGCATATGTTGTCCTAATATGTGTGTCTAAATGCACTGTAGATTTTAACACACAACAATACTGACTGAGCCAGGCCGGGAAGGCTTGGTTCTACAAAGACAGAGCCAAACGAGTCCCATGAGTGTTTGGCTTCCTGCTCGACCAGAGGGAACAAAGGACCACAGAGAACTCAGCACTCAGCATGGGACAGATATGTCTTTCTCTCTCCATCCCAACTCTCCCAAAGCCCCGTCCGAAGTACACTCCATGTGCCGCAGTGCCAGCACGTTCTGCATCAGTAGCCAAATCCTGCTCATCAAGCAGGACTGTGCAGATGCAGCTGTCGGAGGGACAAATACTGTACGGCAGTTATAGGAAGAGGGGCGTCTATCCCAGAGTGCTCTCCAGCTCCAGCGCTGAGGCAGATGGAGACAGCATCAATCAGGCTCATCTCCCAGATATGGGGCATGGTGTTGAAAGCTTGAATTAGCAGTATGGCTGTGCATGGGATCAGTTAATCCATTCGGATGTCAGGATGTAGTGTTCCTGAGGGGCTGAGGGGTGGAGTAGAAGTCCAGAAGGGCCAAACATACACAAGTGTGACACACAGGAGATTCACATCGAGTTGTAAAAATTCTACTTTGTGTTGGCTTCCTTTGTGTCTACATTTCCCCCTTATGTTCTCTGTCGGATCAAGTTTTTATGGCTTTTCAAACCAGCATTATGGGCCTGTTCAAATATTCACCTTTCTTTTTTAAAAACCCCTTTTGGCTTGTCGTCAAAGCAGTCTGACATATGACACTAACCAGCATCTGGGCATAGCCTCAGTCAGCACTTTGTAATGGCTCTTCCTGCTGACCTGTCTTGTGGCATTTTACTAAGTGAATGATCAGAGTAACTACAATAAACCGGAGAATATTGAATGGCCTCTCAGCTCACCATGTCTCCAGGCATTTTGATTCCTGCCCCTGAACCACAGCAACCACACTGCCTTGCTTCCATCCAAAATCTGGGCTTTTGGGAGAAGAACTCCACTTTATAAATGCTGAGGTGAAAACAGACATACTGGCACTGCTACCGGCCTCCTGGAGATAAAAAGGGAAGTGTTTATTTCGCAGCTTTTTAGCCTGTGATGGAGTAGACGGCATTAGTCATATGTTTTGATAATGTAGCGTCGGCAAACCTCAACGAGGTCAAATTTACAGAAATCTATTTTCATGCAGGCTTTGGGGGAAGTCATACCTATAAAATTAAGTAAAACTTCATCTGTGTGTTTAGCATTTGGGCTAATCCAAATAGCAGTCTTTGCTGTGTAAATTTCTCAAGAATCTTCTCTGCTTCAAGCCCAGTTGTTGCACTAAGATAAGCCTCATCCTCTGGGGGACAAAAAAAAAAATCTTTCTGAATCAATCCAACTCCACTGTAATTCATTTCACCCAGGCTCTGGCTGCTACTAGCGGGATTCCTGGAAGACTGTCCAGACAGAAAGAATATGATTTAATCCAGCCTCTGTGGCTGGTGCGATAAGCCCTCAGACACACCCAGATTTTCACAAGGGGGAATATTCTGCCAGGACCCACAATTATCCAAGTCATAATGACTAGAGATGCTATCAAAGAAAGACCGGGCCTTAATTGCTCACTGATGTTTGGCCTTATGTGACCACGTGTACGAGAAAAGCTTGTTTTGGTAGAGAGGACTTTATCCTTAAAGCAGTGTTTTTGTGACTCCTTCTAATTCTACGTTATATTATGGGACATATGTTGGACCCCGGCACTGCTGGCCAAAATAAATTCAATTTCCAAGGAGCACTAAGGTCAAATTTAAATTTTTTTGTAAGCACATTATGTGTCCTAAGAAAAACAAATATTGGTAAATTGTTTCTCATCCTTAACATCTAATCAGTGGCAGCAGCTAAATATACATACAGTGTAACCTCCAGAAAGAATTTCAGGAAAATACTCTCACTTGTTTTCTTGCCAAGAGCTAGATGGGAAGAATGATACAACTTTCGTGCCTGTGCAGTAAATATATCGCTTAATAGGAGGAAACAGCTCGTCTGGCTCTGTCCAAAGGTAGAAAATCAAACCGAACCACTGGCTCCTCATAAGTTTTTGAACAGACTGAGCAAACAAACTATAACATGTCGGTTAGCTTTAGAGGTGCTAGTAGGCGTAATTTGTTACCTTTGAACAGAGTGTATTTCCTGAGATGTCGAGCTATTTCTGTGACTCAACATCAAGACGTTGTCGGTGAGTTTTAACAACATGTGCAAGCTTCATGGTCATCTTGCAAAACAAGCTTTGAGAAAAGCCAAACCTTTGGAGGTTAAAACATTTACTACCACAGATTAAACATTCGCAAAAAGCTGTAATTTGGGGTACGACTTTAATTTGACAGAGGCTGGTGTCAAGTTATTTTTGCATTTCCTGTGAATACAAACTTCCCCACCGTGCCATTGCATGACCTCGTTGCTATGAGGAACACACAACAACAGTACAATGAAAGTTCCCTCGGGATTGGATATTATATTTATTGGTGCATGCTAAGGATCAGACTTCAGGGTTTTATTGAAAGAAACACACTGGGACCTCAGTGGTTGAATGGTGAATGGATGAGGGCGTTCTGCATAGAGACTGAGGAATGAAATGTGTGACCACAGTGGGATCTGACCACTGGTGGTGCAGATGGTTTGGTGCACTGACTGAGTGGGTTAGAATGGATTAATTCTTTTTCAGCTCGCAAAGACTTCTTTCACCTCTTAAAATACACCAAGGCTGTTAAGACAGACCAAAATCTGAATTAAACGTTTCCCCATGTTTTCTTGTGGGCCCTTAGAGGCTGATCAAACATGGGAAAACTATCCTGTCTTCTCAAAGCAAAAACACAATCGACTTTAAATATCCAATTAGTAATTAATTTCTTATCAAATATCAGATATAAAAGCTGAGGTTTTGCTAAATTAAATTCTGAAGCAAACAAGTCATACTTGGCAAGAAGAATCCTAGTCAGCCTCCAGTATCTTTGCTGCTAATCTGGAATATTTTCTCTCTTCCTATCTACATTGTAGTTCATGTCTTAGACGTCATGGAGATTCATAACACTGTTGGGCTTTGAATAGCAAAACACGAACAAGAGTCAAGTGTGTATGTCTTTGCTAATGTTCTTGAATAACACCTCCTGGGACTTGTTTCAGCAGCCTGCACTCTCCTTCCTCGTCTGCAGGCTTTAGTCTGTGAAATGTGGAGCACCATCTGTTATAAAGCCTTTTGCTGAAAAACATCTCTCTTGACATTCTCAAATTTTAGAATCTAGTACAAAAAGATAGATTTTCTGTTTGCATTTCAAAGTGTGTCTGTGTTTAATGGGGCCTCCTCTGAAAAATATTGTGTTTTTGCAAACTCAGCTGCACGGTTTATTCTTTTATGACAAACCAATCCAAAACTCTTAACCGTTGCTTTGCCACTTAAGATCTTTGGAACAGGGCCAGTCTGCCTTGTTGTATCCAAAACGGTTTGTACCCCTCACATAAAGCTCTGTATAGTTCCCAGTGCTCCCTCTTTGACTGCAATAGTGCATGTCCCAAACACACTCATAAATCTTCTCTTTTCTTTGTTGCCAACAGTGTTTGCAGTGGTTGAGCAGTACAACGTTTTCATTGTTTCTGCTGCTGTGCGCACAGTTTTTTTTTTTTTTTTTTTTTTAGATTTCTTCTGTTCCCTCCGTTTAGGCTGATGAAACACATATCCAAGCACGATCTCTGAAACGAACGACAGCGTTTAACGCGTCCTCTGAACGAGATGGATGTGTGTAAACCTTGATTTACACTCGGTCTTTGATGACGGTCATTTATTTTCCCATTTACCAAGTAGCCTTCAAATTGCCCTAATTATGTGCAGTTCTTATGTAATAAGGGTTTTTGGCTGATGCTCCATGTTGGAAAGAGGTAAATGGAACTATTAAACATTTTGTTTAAATAAAAAGAATAATGACTCGATTTTCCTTGTGTTGATTGGTCGTAAACCTACTGATGGTTTCAGGGGTTTGCCACTCATCACTCTGGAGGTCACGTCCAGTCCAGCACAAAGAGAGCTCTGACGGGACAAAGTGACAAGGCTGGGAGCTATCAGGTTGTGCAGTGTGACCCAGACTGGGACACTCATGCCAGACACTTCTGCCTGCTGTCAGACTGTCTTGTTTAGACAGTCTGTTCAAAGCCAAATGGTTCCATCCAGCAACCAGACTCAAGCTCTTCGTATCAGTCTATTTTCTGCTGTAGCCAACAATCCAAGCCATTAGAAGTGAGTTAGATAGAAACTTTGGTATTCTCAAACAAATCAAAATGAAAAATGACCTTTGCCAAGTTAGGCATGTGCGGAGCTTCAAGTGGTGAAAAAAAAAAACCCCATTCTTTCCAACCTACTTGGCATCCTCCACCCAGAAGTAGGTTTCTGTGTCTGAATTACATTAACTGAGAAGTATGGTTTATTTCATATGGAGATTTATAGAGGATAATGAAAGCACCTCAGAGACAGAACTGTTAGTGAATGAATCAGCTGTGGCCCATACGTTACTGCGCAGTGCTTCACATAAACACCGATCTGGCCTTGTCTTGCAGAGCGAGCTACGAAGATGGTTTAAGATGTAAACAGTTCTCGAGGATCTGGGTCATTGCATGTGTGTGTGTGTGAGTGAATGTTTGGGGTGAAGAGGATCATCAGATAAATCCAGACTTGCTCTGTCTATCTATGAGGCACTTGTTTCCCAGTGGGCAACTTACAGAAACAACACAGTCAGCTCTGGGATGATTGGAAATGGTGTTTTCCGAACCCAGACTGCAGGCGTTTCCTGGCACTGAAACAAAGCCACCTAACTGAATTTCTCCATGCAACACACACCCTTGCCCCAATATGCTCTCATCAAAACATAAAGACTTCAAAGTACACCTAGCGTTTTGCTTGGCAGCGTAATTCGTCTGGGTTCAAATCATTACCGGCACGGTTTACAGCATCAGCAGAAGTTTCGAGATCAGAGGACTTGTAGCCTTTTTGAGTGTCCTCCAGTTCTTGATATTGGCTTGTGTTTTCACAGCGCTTGACTGTGTGCTGTTTGCGCTCCAACAGTACCTCCTCTCCAACTCATCTGGGTCAAGAGGCGAGGGTGGAACTGCCATTCACGCAGCACTGTCATGCTTTTATGAGAACTAATATTCACGTTGTAATGCCGCGATGAGTTCAAAGATACGGAGCAGCCGAGTGCCAAGCAATACTTTTGCAATGCACTGGCAGCCTTGCAGTGTTGTTTCATGCACAGTGTAGATTCTTGGCCATGGATGTGATTTGTAATTTCCTCAGATGTGATGAGGTTTAGTTCTAATTGCTTTCCATACATGTGAAATGAATGATAATGAGTGAAAGTAGACAGTGCCAGTGATTTTATGCCTTAGTTGGAGGCTTTGTTTGCGATCAGATGTAAACTTTGATCAAGTGTTTGGAATGAGATTTATTGGAATTCATTGTTTCTCTTCGAGTATAATTATTGAACATGTTGAATGTGTTCTGAACATGAAATAATACATGTCAAGAACTAAACAATACAGACAAGCCATACACTGTACAGAAGTGCATCTCTGTAACAACTCCAGCATCTTGTGTGTCCAAGAAGCTTTTTCTTTGGCCGCTCCTGATGTTTTGTTACGTTATTTTATATGAGCTTATTGTGGTGAGTCAGATCTGATGATTGATACCAATGTCATGTCTGCGTGTTAATGTGCTGGAATTGTGCTTTTGGATGGATGGATTTGGGTGAAGTTGGGTGTGCTGTAAAAACATGACCCCAGAAAGTCAGTTCAAATATCGAGTCTATTTATCTTTTACTGAAGCTTTAGCATAATCCAACTTCTGTAGTTTGCTGTGGAGTTGCCTGTACTGCATTCAGATAGATTAACCGCCTCCTGGCTGGCTGCGGCTTTGTACCTGACACACAGACAGTGGGTAGGAGCACTGATTTGTCCCATTGAAATTCTTAAATGAAGGGGAATCAGCTTGTTTGTTAAAGTGTCTACTTGATTTACATGAAGCAGTACTAGCATTAAGTTTTTCTTGTTTCTTGAAACATGGATGATGGAAGTCAATTTTCGCTCTCTTTTAACTTTCCGCTGGCATCGATACAGTCGTCTCTCTCAATCTGTAATCCCCAGGTTAACAATGTCCCACCCACAGCCCCATCTGATTGGTCACATGACACAAGCAATAACCTGTCAGCACTGATGGATATATGTTAAGAAGTTCTTTGTTAATTAAACAAATGTAAAAGTAAAAAAACTAAATGGTTTTAGCAAAGTTTTGTGTTGTGTTGTTTGTGTTAACACTAAAAAAAATATTTATTTCTGCAAATATTGGTTCCAAATATTGGTTATCAGTCTCCTTGATTATTAATAATTGGTGTCAGTATCGGCTTTGAGAAAATCGTATTGGGTTATAAAAACCAAAACAAAAGCTGATTGACACGAAAAGTCTTTATACAGCCGAAGAGAACTGCAGAATCTGTGCTGCTGTAACACTGAGAACTATTCAACTTACTACTTGAAAATACGCTACCAGTCAAAAGTTTGGTCACACATTCTCATTCAATGTTTTTTTTTATACATTGTAGATTAATACTGAAGACATCAAAACTATAAAAGAACCATCATCATCATCATCATGTACCGTCTAAGGTTGGCCACCATAGATCTCCATTTGTGTCTATTCTTTGCAGCTCTCTTTGCTTCAGTGTAGGACTGTGTTGCACTACACCTCTTGATGTCATTACTCCATTTATCTCCCTGCCTTCCTCTTGCACGGGTTCCTTCGATGGTGCCTTCAAGAATTATGTTATGCAGCTTTAAAGCACTGCCACGCAGAACATGGCCAGCATAACTCATTTTCCTTTGCATTAGATCACAAAAGAATGCATATGGAATTATGTTGCAAACAAAAAATCTTCAGTATTAATCTACAATGTAGAAAATAATATAAATAAATAAAAAGCGTTGAATAAAGGTGAAGGTGAAGAAGGTGTGTCCAAACTTTTGACTGGTAGTATATGACCTTTCAGTTAGCAGTGGACAGCTTCACAAACAAGGACAAATATCAAATGTGTCATGTGTGACTTTTTTCTTTTTATCTACCACATTTCTGTCTTTTTACTGTATGTTCATTCAGCAGATATTTTATAGTCCCCATGAGTGATCTAATTAAAACTGTGTGGCCATCACTTGATCCCCATCTGTCTGTTCAGACCTTGCTCCATGTAATCTTGGCAGAGGTCTTCAAAATTGCTTTCAAGTCACCCAGAACGAGGCGGACGGGATGACTCCTCCTTGGGCTGCCGGGGCCTTGAAGTTCCTAATGATGACATCAAATGTGCAGAGCGACTCGTACGTTTGCTTTCATGCCCCCTGATCTGCAGGCAGAGAGGGCAGCGGTGAGCTCATCCCGGGAGGAAGTCGCTTTGCCATTGAAAGTGTGAGAGGCTTAAAGAGCAACATCTGGCTAAGCCGAGGAAGTGAGGCAGGATGCTTGCAGGTCAGGTGTCACTGTCAGCAATGGAAAACCCCAGTCATGATTTAGAGTGGAACGTGTAACTTTGTTTGCCACCTAATGTCCGTCCTTACCTCTTTGACACCAGCACCTCTTGTTTCCCCGTGTCACATCCTTTCCCCACCCTGGAGATTCAGCATCTGGGTCAGCAGCTGTCGGCTATAGGTGCTGTGTGTTGTCTCTCTTATAGATGACGTGAGACACCATTATCAAATGTTTGTCTGCCTGTTCCCCTTCTCATTTAGTGTCCCGTTCCCTTTGGCAGTAGGAATGTGCTTTGCGCTGGGTGAATAAAGAGACATGCAGCAGCTTGTGCAGCATCTAGTGCAGCTGGGACGGGGGTGTGCGTGCTTTTGTGTTTGCACGTGTGCGGACACAAATGCATTTTGTGTGTGTGTTTATTCGCCTTATTGTTGTCGTGTGTCTGTGGGTTGACAGAGCTGACTCAGTGTGTGAATAGATGATGTGTGGCTTAAAACCACATGTAATGAATGCACGGTTTATACTCTCATTTCGGGTTTTGATTACAGCGTCGATTACCTTCCAGAGACACAGGTGTGTTTTGTAGAACTGCTCTTCTGATCTATCCGGTGTGGTTCATCTTTGTCTTGCTCTGCTGAACGTCTGTCAGGGCAGATCAGTGGTATCCAGATGTTTTTATGCAAGGCTGAATCCCAGCAGCATTCCATAATCAATCCTAGACCCTGAAAGCCCAGGTAGGCCTGTCTGCCTGTCTAAGAGGCATGCGCCTCCCACAGGTCACTCACATGAGCTCAGCTTCCAGGTTGTGCAGCACAGGCTCAGTAATTGACCCAAATGAAATGCTCACCAGGAAAAAAAACGTGCCCCTCACAGCCCTGGTCGAGCTTTGTTCGTCGACCCTAGTTTTAATACTTCCTCCAATCGAGTGCAACACTCAGGATGTTGCTCCCTGGTTGGCCACAGTCAGACAAAACAAGGAGTTCATAACCTAGTCAAGCAGACACAATAGCCGATGGAAAGGTTTAGTACTTGTAATGGAAAGATCTAATGTTCTAATCACACACTTTACTGAGACCGGCGTCACACAGACTCACAAACTGGAACCTGTGAGTTTTATTCCCTCTGGGTGCCAGATGCTTCATTTTTTTTGTAAATCAGTGGTGAATAATCTGCTCACACAATCTTTCATTAATTAGCCAGGGTCGTGGCTCTCTGACCTACAGCAGATGTCAGCTGAGAAACCCTGTGTGCTTAAACAATGATAGGGTGCTATTAATTTAATTAAAACAAAATTATTTCTAAATCATTTTGTCTCATCTATAAAATCAATTAGGCTGAGCTATGACCTAGACAGCAGATTTGTCTCTCTGGAATGTTATTTTCTGTTGCACACGTTCACCACAGTTAAGTGGATTTCATGGTGATGCTCATGCGTTGCTGATGGGTGTATCTTTGTGAGTGTATATATGTGTGGGACATGAGGTCATATGTTTATGGTCTCGTGATGATGTGATTGGCAGGACCCAAGTGAGACGGGGACCCTCTGACTCCTCCCCTCAGCAGACCGGGACCTCCCGCACCGTAAAACGTTATCCATCATCCTCTGGGCCTATAACCTCCAACGCTCTACCCAGTGGCACTGGTTATGCTAATGGCCACGGCAATGAGCACAGGAACTTTTATGGACACAGGAGTGGGCACAGCAACGCACACTCCCACAACACTCACAGGCAGACCAGCGGCAGCCAGCTTCACGGACAGTTCAACAATGCTTTACTACCAGGCGGTAAGTACCAAAATCTGTCTTTTGCATGCTGTGAAATGAACATAATAAAACTTGGATCTGTTCTCATTTTACATCTGTACTCAAAACAAACACAATCCATTCTGCTGCAATTCATAGTGTCTACAGTATATGCATACACATCCTGTGGTGTCATTGTTAAATGGAACATTAACCACAACAACAAAAAAACAAAAAACAAAACAAAACTGACAGCATCCCATGCTTCATTTTCCTTCTCTCACCATCCACCCACCTCACCCCCTCTGTGGTCTGCATCACACAGACAGATGCTTCATATCAAAGCTGCATTCATGTGTGTGTTCATGCACAGTTACACGCTTTGACATCTTCAGGAATCTACACTGTCACCTCTCTGACATGACAGGCACTGAACCCTGGCGCCTTCACCCGCAACAAACAGAAAACTGAACTTGTCTGTTCCAATTTTGATCTCCTTTCACTTCTTCATTTTCTCTCCGGTGCATCATCCAACACACACAGCTGTCTGATGTTGGAGCTTCTCATTTGTTTTTTAGCCCTGTACCGGGGCAACGGATGTTGAATGGCTTCCCACCATTACACAATGTTCGCTTGCACTTACGCTCACTTTGTCTGCTTCACACATACACACATCCAAAAACACCTTCTCCCAAAGATAAAGGGCTTGGAGACTGGCCCGATACCTAATAGTATACTCTTCCACGTGTGCTGCCCTGTGGCACATCGCTCGGTGTGCTGCGGCGTGCCAGTGGCCAGTCGTCAGCACACACCCTCGAACACTTATAAACCTCCCTTTTTCCCAGATGGGAGTGTGTCACAGTGAGGCTGAAGGAGGAAGGATGCAGCTCGTCTCCGGCCTGCCTCTGCTGCTGCTCCTTCTCAACCGGCTGTGCTTGTGTCTTCCAGGAGCCAACCTCACCTCCAACCTGGATCGCATTAAGATCGTCTTCACACCTATGCTGTGCCGCAGGGTGTGCAATGGTGGGCGCTGCTACAACAGCTGTGAGAAGGGAGACATCACCACGGTCTACAGCGAGACCTCGCAGCAGCAGCAGCAGCAGCAGCAGCAGCCAAAGAACCAGGGCTTCCGACTCTGTGAGTGTCGACCCCAGGCCCTCTGATTATCATTGTCTTTCTCTCTGCTCTGCCTTTAAATTCTCTGTTCTGCCTTCTCTCTTTTGCTTCCTGTCTGATTCTCACACACGTTCCCTGGGTCTCCATTTTAGCATCTCCTTTCTTTTTATGGGGTGAGCTCGACAAAGTGGGTTCCCAGTGGCATGCCGTCTCTTCTGAATGCCAGGCTCAGAAAGGAGGCAGAGTGGTGTAGATTAAAGCTGAGAGCTGTGCTAAAAACTCTCACTGTCAAAGAGAAAGAAGGGGAAAGCAGGAGAGATGGGGGCAGAGCAGATTAAAAGCAGTCTCTGTAAAAGGGGGCTAATCTCGCCTCGCACTCATACACGTGGAGCCCGTGGTCCCACGCTCCCAACACTTAGCCCCCATCTCTTTGCGGTTTACACCTCGCGGTTGGCCCCGCCGTTAACCATTTAACATGCTCCCTGGGAGAGCAGGAACGAAAGAAAGAGGAGAGGGAGAGGCAGAAAGAGAGAAAGAGTAGCAGCATGAACAGGATTTTATAGGGATTACATTAAACCTGCCATTTGTCCGGGGGGCTTTGCTTCAAATTCACACAGGAGTGTCCATGGGAAGGGAGGGGGCAGTTAATGCCAAGGGGAGGGTCGAACCCCAGCATGTTTCTTAGTTTAATCATCAGTTTCACCAGCTAAGACTAATTAATACTTGTGGATTAGAGGTGAAGGGTGCGCGTAACACACACACATGCATATACATATATATGTATATGTATATATATATAGGCCCTCTTCAGTCACAGCTCAGATAAAAACAACATCAAACAAGCTCACAAACATGCAACCAACCTAAATGGACTAAGCTCTTGGAGGAGGACCTAGCAGACTGATGAATATATACACAGGTTGATGTTCCAGATTTATGTACCCATTAATGGGGTTTTGGAACGTGGTGTAGATATTCCAAACACTTCAGCGTCCTGGCAGAGGCCTTCCACGAGATTACATTCCTGGCACCTCCACCTCTTCCTCAGCGGTTTGTTTTTATGCCCCACTTTTATTCTCGAGAAATCGTCCTTCATTATGTAAAAGCTTATGTGAAAGAGCGCGTTAAAAAGAGATTGCTCTCCATTTGGGCTCGCATCCTGTTATTGCTTGGGTGTGCGTGCTCGTCAAGGAATGTCAAGTGGACAGCAAACAGTTATCTCATGCTGTTGTTATGTTGCCTACTCCGTGCAGTAAAATCTGGCAGGATAATTATAACAAGCTCTCTTGATACACACCCTGTCTACAACACTTAATTTAAAGCCTGGTATTAGATTGGGTAGAAGTGTGTTTATTGAGTGAGAAGTGTGTGTGCGTGTGTTTGGTTGTTAGAGGCTGTTAAACGGCAGACAGATAGGCAGACAGGCAGCACGGTGTGCAGAGTCGACAGTAGGATGTTGTCTAAGAATAGTTCCTGCCCCATGCTGAGTTGGGACTGGCCTGACACAGACCAGTGCAGACATGCATCCCACATTAAGAAGTTTTAATAGCCCCCTTGAGTTGATAATTTAGCCAGCATGTCAAATCACAGGAGGCCTTCCTGCGTGTCTGGACACCAACGCTGGACCTCTTTAGTCTCTCCGTCTGCCTCTCCACATGTTTTTCTCAGTGTTGCTTTCTCCCTGTTTCACTTAATTCCTGTCTCTTTTCTGTTTTCAATCTATTCTGTTAACATTCTCCTCCTCCTAATCCCTTTCATTCCCTATCTGTTACTCTTTTATTCTTATTCCATCCCTCCTGCTCTTCCTCCTCCAGTCTCACTGCTGTTAATGCTATGTGACAGGGAGCTCATTCCCTACATGCCATCGAGACTGTCCAACTTCTCTCTGTTCCCTGTTTGCACCCTGTTAGTGTGTTACTGTCTGTCTCAATGAGGCAAAGAGGATGCAGCTCGAAGCTTGTTTCCATGACTAGCATCTTCTTTCATCTCGTAGTATGCAGACCATTCGTGTTTCCAACTGTCTTGTAAAACAATCCCTTATATTTTGTGGTGTGATGTGCTGCTGAGCCAAAAAAGTGCAGTAATTCACTTTTTGATCTTTTTGTGCCCCAGAATCATTCTTAATTCGTCATGGTAAGTGAGATTTTTTTCATTTGATAGTCTCTGATGTTTTGAGTTAGGAGAGGTCGGGTCAGAGTGAGTCTGGAGAAGGGAGCAGGTCCAGGTATGTACGATGCAGGCCTGGCACTCATCCCTTATGCCAAAAGATAAAGCCAAAGAAAGGGCTGTGCATGCAGTACAGTCAAACACCATCTGGTCACTGCTGGACTTTCCTCTTTTTCCCTCCATGGTAAATTGCAAACTATAAATCAAATTGTAGACAGAGCACGATTTGGGATCCAATTTACTTGGCCGGCTATAAACCAGTTGATCTCCTTTGAATTTTTGCACAAGATTTGATAGTTTGGGAAATTCACATTTTTTAACCCTTCTACCAGCCAAGCAAGTGTTCCATACAGATATGCATGCACTTGTTATTTCCTCTGAGGTATTACTGGATGAATCATCACTCATCGCTTTGCACAGGAGTACGTAATTACTGGTGTGAGGCAAAGTATGCCAGTGAAGGAGGTGCAGCATGAGGGGCAATGCCAGGGCTCTGCCCTCAGGACAATGTTGAACGTCACGTGGAATAAGGGGCCTGGTAGAGCCAAAGGGTAGAACAGCATGACCATTCAGGTCCACAGAAACCCTCAGCACATGCCCTTCCTATTAGGACTACCCCTTCTGTTTCTGATTATCAGATCCTTGTGTGTGAGGATCCATGATGCTGTGCAATTAAATGTGGTGTGCTGTGTGTGCTAAGGAATCTCTCACTCCTAACTCTTTTTCTCTTTACCTCTGACACACCCACTCAATCCCTTTCTCCGACTTCCTCGCCGCAGTCTTCTGTCAGATCCCCTGCCTTAATGGAGGCCGGTGCATCGGCAGGGACCAGTGCTGGTGTCCGTCAAACTCAACGGGGAAGTTTTGCCACCTGCCAGCTCCACCTCCTTCCAGACCCACCCCTCACAGCCGCAAGGATGCCGGGCACCAGGGACCAAAATCACCATCCCACTCCATGTACACTCTGCCGCTGTCCAATCAGCAAGGTAATCCGTCACGCTGTGACCAATGACAGGGTAGAACTCCCACTGACTTCTTTTCAGGGTGCAACTGAGCTTCACATATAAGCCTGCCATACCTGGTAATCTAACCACTAACATGCTTGCTATAGTCACTTTTATGGAGGTTTCTTGTTGACTCCAAATAACTTGTCTCTCCCAGCTGCAAGTCTTGCTTCCTATGGAGAGAAGTTTATACGAAGTTTAAAAGACAACCTTTAATAAGTACAACACCCTATTAAAAGTGGCAATAGCTTGTTCCATTGTAAATTCTTCTTCTCTCAAAAGTCAGCACTGTCAAGCAGATTGTAATAGCTTCATTAAACTGAGCACAAAACACCTAATTCACTGTTTGCAGCAATTCCAGTGCCACCATTTCAACCACAAATTGTCACTTTTTTTAAATGCACACAAGTGTAGTCCTTGATTTCCAGCTTTGTTTACAGCGCAGCGCTCTGCTTTTGTGGGCCAGCAGCAGTGGAGGTCAGACTCTATTTTGAGCAGAATAACTAATGGATGACTCAGTGGAAATCCTCCTATTGTTCGCACAATGCTGCTTTCACTAAACAGAAGTGAATATTAGAGACAGAGCAGGGCAACGTCAGGAATTTATGTTAATATAAATTGCTTGCTTTTTGCCCCTGGTATAATTTTTTTCTTGTCATCCATGGATCTCGCTCAGTATCTCACTCTGTTGAACACTAAGTAGAAGCAGAAGGTCTGTCTAAGTTAATTTAAATTACCCTCAGAAATATTCCATCCTCTGTTTGAAAATAAATTACATGAATAAACCTACAGTACTTGCAGTGTCATGCACCCAAAATCAGTTTAGTTATGTAGAAGGAAAGAAAATCTCTTCACTGTCTGTATGCTATATATATGGATGGTGGCAATTTCTTGTCTGTGACTCTTAATAAAGTCTATATCTTCTCCTTGGACTCGGGTGTCTGTCTGTGAAGCTGTGATTCATGACAGTTGGTCAGAGTTCTGGGAAAAAACTCTGGCACTCCCTGAAGATAGATGCTTCCCCTCTGTCAACAGGACAAAAGAGCTCATTCTCCACGTTGCAACATCTTCTCAACTCTTCTGCAAATCTGTTTTTGCTCTTTAAAATGGTTTGATTCAAACCAGAAAATCCACAAAGTCGTGTTGTTGTTTTGTAGTATTTTAATAGCGTCTTGTCTGCTGGGAATTCCCAATGTACTCTAGATCTCATAACTTTGGGATGAAGCAAGTGTTTGGTGAACAAGTTTGTGTAAGATGTTAGCTGGTCAAAAACTGGAGTATGTATACAGCTTTTATCTCTTGGCTGAGAATGCTTTCACTTCCATGATTCCACAAATTAAACAGTAAACTATCCACTGCATTGTATAAACTGTGGATCTCTCCTTGTGCAGCGTCCCTCCACCCATCCTTGGTGAACGTCCACATCCAACATCCTCCAGAGGCCGAAGTCCAGATCCACCAAGTAGCTCGAGTCCAGCCTGGGCAGAGACAAGCCACCACTGAGGGGGTTCACTCTGTCCAGCAGCGCTCGCAGCCTGGGAATGGACATGAACACACCAGTGAGCACAGCAGTAGACACCCTCATGCCAATGGAAACAGCCATAGCCACGCCACAACGCACATCCGTCAGAACGGACATGTTGGAAGATGCTTTCAGGAGACAGTCGACGGACAGGTATTGTGTTAAGCCACTGTAACACACTATATACCCTGTCAGCACCAGGTGATCTAAACCAGATGGAGTATTACAGTGAAGGTGTTGATGTTAAGTTTGAAAGCTGAATCCAGTGGGACAAAGCGTTATTACTGCAGGTGCCATTATGTTCACATCCTTGCACCTTCTCTGATAGATGCTGTCTCAAACAGGAAGTGAGCCTGTGTGAATGATTTATGTAATGTCCAGAATTTATGAGCTCTGGCCACACTGGTCATCTCATGTTCCACCAGTTCCCCCAACTAAGGCATGGTATGAGTTAGGATGCATTCAAAAAGGAGAAAGGTTAGGCTTGAAGTTCTGCCCATGTGGTCTTCTTTGTGGGTCAAATCATGGTCCGTATGTACACAGTGTGGCACTTACTGCACATTAACTGTACTTTGCTGTCAAAGTAAGGACGTCACAACAGCTATATATTGAAAAGATGATAGAAAAGGGAAATACTTGAGTCGCAGTGCGTGAGTTTGGCTAATCTGAGGCCCAGCGTAACATCTGTTCTCTTGGCTGTCATCGAGTTTTAACCTTTAGCTGGAACAACACAGCAATCCAACAGTAAGTGTTTTTTTGCCAACATTAATTCTTGAACACTGCAGTTTCCATTTTCCCTTCTCTGGTTTAATAGGGAGCTTGAAATTAAACCTTCAAGTCACAATGACTAAGAAGAACAGAACTTCAGCACAAAACGAGCACGAAAAAGCTTTAGCCTACAGTGCTCCCACTTCTCCTGCCAGAGTGTCAGTGTTCTCCAGAACTCTTAAGTTTCATCTCTATTGGCTCAAAATCTAATAAGTACGATGTGATAGAAATCTCCCATCACAATTAACATAGTGCCTTAATAAGACACGCTAGGAGGTTCCTCGTTGTTTCTTTGGACTCAGTGTTTCTATCCTCCTCCAACTAAATGGTCTCAGATGTGTCTGGTTCACTCTGTCCTTGCAGATAGGCATACACAAACACTCTGACACGAACACGCTTACGCCCTTGCCAACTCAAAGACACTAGCAAATAAACAAGCATGCATGCACAAACATGTAACACTCATTCTTAAAACTTGTTTTGTAGATTTAACACAGATGTGTGTTGTTGCAGTGTGGCAAGCCTCTGCCAGGCCTGACCAAACAGGATGATTGCTGTGGAAGTGTTGGCGCCTCCTGGGGACTGAACAAATGCCAAAAGTGTCCAACCAAACCAGGTAAGCCCCTATGACTAAAGGCATCAGATGTAGGGAATTTTTTGTTCCGCTGCATTCCATTGCACAATTAAATCTAATCTATTTCTAATCTGGTCTTATTCTGTTGGTATAATTTTCTGTTATGCTATTCATGTTGATCTCCTGGTATTCTTGTTCTGTTCAAAACAGCAAGATGCAGCTGCGCTCTTATTTCATTTCCAGGAAGACCTTACCACTCCGAATGCTGTATTTCAGGGTGTTTACAAGTTGTTCTTTTTATATTCCTTAGCAGCCATTGTTCGTGCTTGGTGGATTTTTATCTTTTATCACGCGCTTAAACAACACCGATGACTGATGATGATTAGCATCTAACAGTCTTCATTAGTTGTCTAAAACTGTCTGAAGCAGCTGCGTGACTCGCCCATGCAAGCAGTTGTAAAAACGAAGCCGTTTTCACTTCCATAAAACCAAACCTGGGAAGCAAATGAAAACACATTTAGCATGAAGATGAGAGCCTGGCAGGCATGCCACCCACCCTGCGGGCAGAATGAGCCAACGTGGCCTCAGAAGTGTGAGGAAATGAACAGCCTGCTTCTCAACCAGAGCTGCGGTAGGTTTCACAAACAGCAGCAGGGTGGTTGTATGCCTTAGAGCAGGGTGGGTGGTGACACCGTCCACTGTAGATGGAGACTCTCACTTTGCCTGACAGCCCTGAGTGTTATGTGGAGGGCATAATTGTGCCCCTGTGCTGGTGGACGCCTCGTAGGAAGCAGCTGCATTATGGTGGCACGAGAGACTCAGTTATTTCCCAACACTCCTAATCATATTACATCCATGCCCACACATGCTAGTTGGTTGTCAGATTGTCTATGCCCTGTTCAACGTCTGTCCGGACCTTAATCAGAAGCAGACATCATCCTTCTCTGTCTCAATAATAGATGTCGATCCACTGTTTTCCCCTCTCACTCTCTGTCTCCCCCAGCACGCCAGATTCCCACTCTTCCAAAGTCCCCGGCATGATCTCTTTTGGCTCCCAGATGTTTCCCTCTGCTCCGTCCTTTGAAGTTTGGGGGAGAAACGGAGTGAAGGCTAATTTTTTTTGTGGGTGTTTTGGGGAGCAGCGTGCTGTAGTCCAGGGTCAAACGCAGGCAGAGAAGAAATGATGTCGAAAATGAAAGAGAGGAAAAATTAAGTCAAAATGAAGTCATGTACTTTGTCCCAGAAGTCTTGGAGGGAAGTTTAATAAGAGAAATACTTTGAATTCCTCCAGAGTGTTGCTGTTCTCAGTTTAGACACTTGGCCTTATCTCTAAGCCTCATTCCCTCTTTCTGGCCGAGGTGTGTGCTTTCTTATGCATTTGACAGGAAAGATATGTAGCCCAGAGACAACAGCCTCTGAAGAAACAATATTGCTCTTTTTATTTCACAGTGAATGAGTCAGTTACCAGCCTACAGTGTGGAGAGAAAAGTCATATTAGCTTTATAAGAGTCTCCTGTGTCTCTTGTTGAGTATGTGATAATGATGTCATGAAAACCCAGTTTGTATTTAGGCGTGCGAGGCTACCATTGGTCAGTTTATAGCTGGTTGCAAAATACAGTATGGACTGAGAACAAGCGTTGCTACTTCATTTTTTTATTATGGTTAGGAGGATTCCAGTATGACCACAATTTAATATGGTTCTTTTGCAGACAAGACTTTTACTCTTTACTTCCTGCCTCCACATCACTGTCGGTATATATTTGAAAGTGCTTCAGCCTCAGTGATATAGATTCATATTGCTGCTGTCTGGCTGTGTCTGAAATCTGAAAACGTATGTACATTTCAGCACAGATGATGATATTATAAGTCTAGTTGTTATTTATTATTATACACCAGGGAATTTATGTCACTTTATGTCATGGCAATAAGGAGGGAGGATATGCATGTGTGCATGTGTACGTGAAGGAGGACTGACGTTATGGAAGCATGAATGCCAGTGTGTCCCATCTCAGTGGGAGCCGAAGCCTTTAGGAGCCAGTGCCTTTAAAAGTCGCATGCTGAGGATTCCTGGCCAGTAATGAGATCCAGATCAACCCGAACAGGCTGCAGTCAACTGCATCCCTCTGGTTCTGATGAGGAGGTGGAGTAACTAAAACGGCTCTGCACTTGGTTTGGATTTCAAGCCAGTTAATTCTATCATTGCAAGGTTTGAAATTACTGTAGAGTTGATCAAAGCTATTAACAAATATGAGATATGTGAGCTGAGTGAGATTGACAATATGTGAGCAAGGTAGAAGATGATTTAGTTACTAGTCTCATTTGAAGCACACTGCAGAAACTGAACCCACTATGATGCCAAGAAGACATTTTATCATTAAAAAGCAAGGAGTTAGGATTGTGTTGTTCGTGCAACTCTGACGTTCTTAAATACCCTCTCCAGAGAAAATTAAATGTTTTAGCATGCTGGAAGACACATCAGAAGTGATATATACTGTCATGGCTGACCACCTCTGTCTTTACATTACATTGTACCAATGATAATGTCAAAAACATGGATTCGGACTTGCAGAATGGCTGAATAATGCCAACATTACAACTTGTTCTTATGAAACATAGAGTAGTTTTACACTGTTTGAGCAGAATTGTAGGTGAGCTGGTGTGCTTGAGCTGCTATGAATGGATACGCTGCATTGAAAGAGAAGCAGGAATTTCAGATCCACACATTCTAGAGGAAGCAATGGTGTAGAGTTACATTTAAGGCATTTCAAGGCAGGAAGGGATTATTTTCATGGGAAAAAACATCTAATTATGTACCTCTGATACACAGATTTGAGTTTTCAGGGGACTTTAAGGATACATTTCCGTCAGTAAAGTAATCAACGGTTCACAAAGCCAACTGAAGGCACATTGCTGTGGCCCCAGTCTGACCCACACTGTAGTGTTGGCATTACTCTCTCTAACAGTGCTGGCAGCCCCTCCCTCACTGTGTGTTTCACAGCTAATGGAATTTCACAAGCCATTTGTCTCCCCATCTGTCATTGATGGGCAGCTTCCTTCTCTGTGACTCTCCTCGTCAGCGATGCTGGGAGGCTTCCCAGGGAGCCAGATCACATCTCCAGGGCCTAAACTAACCACCACACCCACAGGAGCCTTGGCTTCCTCCAGCTCTACCTCCCTGGGTCATCGGGGTCATGCTTCATTCCCGTCTCTCTCTCTGACGCTCTGTAATGAGGACGATATTCTTCACGAGGTTTAGATCAGTCAGATGAGGCAAAGGAGGAGCCTCATAGAGCTCCACGATTTCCAGATCTTCCCACATGAACTCATCCCTCCGAAATCTTCCGTCTGTTCCCGAGACATTTAATCTGACATCTACTGAGGGGCCAGAGCCTGAGCATCTTGCTTTTTATTAGCACTGATCAAACATGAACACTTGTTAATGACCAACAAAAACCAGAGATGCAATGACTTTGCTTCGGAATCAGAACAGATGCACTGGATCAACTCCACAGCAGCTTCTCATGATGATTAGATAGAGACATCACATCTCTTTGACAGCATTTGATTCATTGATGTTGACTTAGTGTTATCCACTCACAACTAGAATGATGGAATGTATTAGCTGGGCAGCCATGTGGCTAATCAGGGCTGAGCAGACCTAACCACCACGAGAAATAAATCCCAGTTGGAGGCAGATGGATATGAAATTTGCGATGCATTTCTTAATTGGATACAAGCGAAGTTGAGCATATTTTTATTGGGAATGTGCCGTGACTTGCTTTCCTTTGGATCAAGCCCAGGTGGTTAATATTCCACAGGGAATCTGAGATTATAGAGGAATGTAGGGTCTGCTTTAAATGTGTTTGATACGGGTTGCGCTGCTATCATCATCTTGGAGAAGAGTGTTAAGCAAAATTGTCAAACTACAAACAGAGATATAAAATGCATACTTTCGTGAATAGAAACAATGAAAAGTATGTTTTGAGTAAAGACTTAATGTAGCAGAAAAATGAAATAAGCTCTTCATCAAAGACGTTTGTTGTTGCTGCTTCACATGTGCCATGGGTTTGTTGTGTTAAAGCAATATGACACAGATACACAACTAAGACTGTTAATGATTGAGAAAATACAGTGTCTTGTAGTTTTTACTTTGGTTTTGTGTTTATGTGAGTATCAGCAGGGGACATTGACATTAATCCCATGTGTCCTAACCGATTAGCCTTAGCCTCACTAGCAGGGACACATTATTTACAGGGCATGTGATATGGACCGTGCCAGATTGGCAAATGTGGCGAGTGCCAAGGAGACATTCTGCTTTGAAAGAAAATGACTTCCCTTTAAGCTATTTGCTCCAATCAAGCATTGGCTCAAAGGCCAAGAAGAGATGGCTTAGCCATCATAGAGGCTCCAAAGACCTGAAACCCTCCATGGTGATTAAAGAGCTCTCTGTGCTCCTGGTTTTGTCTCGGTGGCACCAGTTTGTCCTGTGGCGGCATGTCAGAAAACAAATTGCTGGATAGGATCCTGAGTAGGTCTTGGCTTTGATGTTGGTTGTTTTCCTATGTTGTGGCCCCCAATGGAATAAAGAGGAAGACTGTCTCCTGTTTGCATCCTGTGAATGGCACCCATCCCTCCTCCCTCGTCTCTCACACGTTCTCAGGTTTTTCAGTCGGTTAAGTGGAGAACTGAGGTTGGTTCCCTGGCAAGTCCCTGGAGAAGCTGTGATTGATGGACCAGTCTGCTCAATCATCTTAGAAGAACAGCCTGCAGGCCGGGTGGTCTACACGGTGATTGTACCAAAATTAGCAATTAAAGATTTCTGTATGGCTGAGGCACCCAGCTGACTCAAAACTTTCTTCCTTCTCAGTCTCCTGCCTCTTTCTCTCTTTACCGTCTCTCCTATTTTGCATAAGCTTTCATTTGAATATCCAGCAGCGCTTTTCATTGAGCAAATTTCACTTTCATACCAAAAGAGATTTAAGCGATTTATTCAGGTTTAGGTTTGAACAGCAACAGCATCTGAGAAGCTTTAAGGAATTTGAATTACACTTTCAGGTCAGGGAATTTGAGCAAATATTATTGAACAACTGCCAGTGGAATTCACAACACAATTGAATGGAGATGGACAATAAATTAGTGAAGGGTGACACAGTCTTTTGTTAAACAGGGCTAAATGGATAGGCAACAATTGGAAGGTTTTGTCTGCACCCTCTGTGGATACAGACAAGTCTGGGTCTACAGTCTTTGTAACCAAGGGTGACACTAATGATGCGCAGCTTGAGCTCACTCTTGCAAGCCACTGGCTGTGTAGCTCTATATTTTCTACACAAATGATTGTAGAAACCAGCATGGGAACTGGTACACCATTAAAATCTACCAAGGACACCATCATTCTTTGCTTTTTATATAATAATGGAAACTACACGGCGAAGTAGTCTCTGATTTTTATTCCTGGTGCTGATTATGATTTCTTTAGGTAAATGGTTGTGATTTTCAGACACATGATCCATCTACAGAGGTTCATGTTTAGCTTTGCTCCACGGTGGCACTATTAATTAGTTAATCAAACAGCCGAGACCCACGATATTAAATGTTATAATAACAGAAGGCAACCAGTAATTTGGCGGGTCATTGTCAACCTCTGCATGCTGAGCTTCAACAGCTGGTTTTTAAAATGTAATGCAAACAATTCGCCCTTAGGGAACAATAAACATAGAGTGAATTCAACTCCAGTAACAAGAACTTTTAGATCCAGGGCAAACATAAGGAAATTTTGAGTAGTATCTGCCAAATTAGATCCTAAGTGCAAATGAAGTTTTATGAACATAAATGCGTCTGGTATAAATGGAAGCATGCCAACTTTACATCACTGTTACACAATTAAGTTTTAATTCTACACAAGATTTTTTCTATTTCTCCATTATTTTTTTCTGATGTCATTTTAAGACGTTTGACATGAGCTGTCGCTCAGATTCAGGCTGGAGTCATTACTCACTGCAGAAGTCCTCTTCTCCCTGCTAATAAGCTTTATTGAGACTCCAGGACCTCCCCCACTGGGCTTCCCTTGGCATGTGCGCCCTGCTGTCACTCAAACCAGACTTTTCTTGATTCCATCGCTGCAGGAGGACGTGCCCGCTGCCCTACCACAACAGCTCATTACTCAGAAACTTTGGTAGGGGGATTAGGAGGGTGTGGAGGAAGATGAGGAGGTGGGCAGACAGGAACAGGGGCGTCGCCTTGACATAGTTCCCCCCTTTACTCGTTGCCCCTTCATGCTGACCCACTTCTGCTCTGTCAACCCTCAGGTACACTGACCCTGCCTGGTCGACTGGGTCACAGCAGGACCAAAACATAACTCAGCTTCCAGGATCTCGTTCCCAGAAAACTTCCATGTGTCACACATTCCAGTCACTCCTGAGAAACTGACACAAACTCAAGACCGACTGGTGGGGCTTGTTTTGATGGTACATATTTACAGGATCGTTGTGTTGGTATTTTAAACTTCAACCTGTACAGCACCTAATTCTAACCTTTGAAAAATAATGACTGAGCTTCTGAAACAAAAAGTGGGGCAACACTGGATGTTTTATGTGTAATATGTGTTTGTATTTGGAGCTGAACACAACAGGTGGTTTGTAGAGATTTGATCTTGTCTGGTCCTGCTCTGATCCAGATAGCCATTTACAGCATATCATAGCAGAGCAGACTTTCAGTCAATGCTTTGGTTTGCTTGAGCTGTGGTCACAAACATGGTGGGACTTTTCTCCCTTTCCCAACGCACTCTGCCAGAGGAGGAGATCTATTTTCTCTCTTGGCAAAGGCAGTGATGCCTTGCCTCCTTTCCTGCATACGTCACCTCTGTTTCCAGTCTTTCATCAATGTGGCAGCAGATTCAAAGCAATGAATTACTTTGGTAAAATATCATTTTTAGGCTCCTTGTGGGAATCCAAAGATTGTCGTCACTGTCATTTTTTAGTCCTCTTTGTCAGAGGGAAATGTTGCGTACAATGATGTTATTCTCTTTCTCAATGATGACATAAAGTAAAAAATAAATGCAGACAAGGCATTTTCTCATGTAAAACAAAGACAACAAAGTGTCTCAGTGAGGTGTTGAGCCACCCCACCCTGCCAGAACAACGTCACTGCACACTGGCACTGATTCTCAAAATTTCTGGAACTGGAAAGATATTTCCTCATTTGGGTTTTGAAATGATGATGATAGAGAGCACTGTAGTCCAAATTCTCATAGGTGGTCAACTGGGTTGAGTTTAAGTGACCATTAAGGCGATAAAATATGATTCACATCATTTTTATATTTATCAAACCAGTCAGTGACTGTGGGTGGATTGATTTGCAGTGACTCTTCCTTCTGAGGAGACAAGTGGGCCTCAACCATGCCAGGAAAATGTCCCCCTTAGCATAACAGAGCCACCAGATTCCCCTCACTGTATGGGTCAATGGTTCAGGCCTGCGCCGTTCTTATAGTGAACACCACACATGTACTCACTCATTTCTCAAGAACATGGTTAAGGATGACTCATCTAACCATATCACTTTTTCCACATCTCTGTAGACCAATCCCTCAAATGTGTATTTTTCTTAGTAATGAGAGGCTTATTTACTGCAACTGTAATATCCTTCTTTACATAACTGTCAACAGGCTGTTCATCCTGGCAGTCTGATCATGACCTACACTGACATTTTTAGTCACCTGAGGAAGAGTTGCTCTTATGTTTTTCCATACATATCTCTCCAATGCATAACACTGAGGTCAAATCTGTGAAAGGCTGATCACAATTTACAACATGATTTGTTGCTGTCTTTCCTATAAATCTTAATGCAGTGTTTCAAAAGGAACACTACTGAGCCAGTTGAGCAGCCTGTGACTAAAGCTCCTGCCATCTGTGCACCAACAATTAATCCATTTTCAAAGTCATTTTGATCTTTTAGTCTTGTCATCTCCACACAAATTCTGAATCAGCTTTGCCTCCTTCTTATACGTGAACACAGAACATGTTTGGATGTTATCTGTTTAATTGAACCCTGCAGTGCACCTGTGTGGAAGTATCTCCATTTGCTGAGTTCTTTCACTCATTTATTCAACTATTGAAATATCCCATTCTGTGTCATGCTTTGCAACAGTAAAATTCCTACCCATGTTCAATAATTTAAAAAGTCTGCTTGAGGGTAGGGTGTTGTACATACAACACCAAGTTTTTGTCCCCATTCTTGGCGGAAACAACATTTTTTTCTAGCATGAAAATCTGAATCATGGATGTCATGATTAGGAAACCCCATGGAGCAAAGTTCTACCTTTACTGCTTTAAGTTGCCTGATTTGTGACTGTAATTTGAATAGACTATAACAGTGAGAAACAGTTCCGTCATGTTAACAAGCATGTCATTATTCTTTACAGCTCTCCTCACCCAAACACACATTTTTTCCTTCCAAAATCAGATCTTTTCCTTTCAACATGATATATAGAGAAACTTGTCATCTCAGTTTATGTCATAGAAAGATCTGTTGCTCATAATCATTCTGTCTCTGTTAGGAAACCTATAGAACTTCATACATAAGGGCTCCATCCCGCTCTCTCTGTCAAACACACAGATACAGACGCACACATTCGAACACAAACAGACTTTCTCTTTGCCATATGATAGTCACATTGACCCCTCTGTACATTTAATGGAGCATGTTGGGGCTTGACTGGGTGCTGAATGAGTAATGACACCATGTTTTCAGGCCTCCGTCACTGACAGTTCGGCCACACTGGGGCATTAACAGACACACCGTGTTATTTACCGCTGCACCCCTGTGAACCTCTAATGTACACACCTGACGCACACTCGCCATGTGATTTTTATTGCTTTGGCAAAACAAGCAAAAAGAGTTTTTGGCCGATCACTTCTCCATGAGTTGTACGTTAATCATCATTCCTTGTGTGTACAGTTAAAGCATTAGTCTCTTGTTTAAGTAGATTTGCACTGCGGTTGATGATAAAGGTCAGAGCTGTCACGCAGGCTTCCCCAACATATTTATGATATAAGCACTTCCTTCATCTGTCCCTGGAGGTTGAGGAGAGTTGTAGGTAATATGATTATAAATGACGTCGAGTGTTATCGTTACATTCTGCTGGATGGCAGCGCTGTCTTATAAATGTGGTTGATGAGGATCCATTTCCATACACTCACTCTGGGGTCCCTCGGGGCCCAGTTGTGGGTCCCCTCATTTTTCCTCTTGCCGAGATGTTCACATCTGTAAGTTATATGGTCCCCTCCTAAAGCTGAGCTACTCTTCTCCCTCCGCGATGAATGCAATGCTTTGTGACAGAGAGGCCGGCCTTGTTAGATCATTTCGCTCCTTCTAAACTGTGCTTTCCTCTCTCTGTTTGCAGCGTTCGCAGTGATTGCAAATGGACAAGTGGAATGTCCCAAAGGTTTTAAAAGGATGAATGTCACACACTGTCAAGGTAAGCTATAAAATATCCTGAAGGAGGTGTTTGTAGGTTAATCCTCTCTGACTGTTATTGTATGACTTAACCTTGCTGCATATTTTAATAGTTAGTATATTTAAGCAACAATATATTAAAAATAATAGCATGGATGTGATAAAAACTTAATGCCCATATGTTTTCATACATATATCCCTGAGCACCTCTATAAAAGTCTTACTCCTTGCTGTACATCTGGCCCCTATGGGAACAATTAGGCTTGGTCCGGGGTCATAGCCGAGCAGCCAATAAGCACATGGGGTTCCCGTTTTAATTGGTCTTTGGGTTCTGAGTGGAGAACGGTGCAGCAGGCTGTGATTATGGCAAATGTGGCTCTTTGAGTATTTGTGAGCAGTTTGTTGCTCTGCCTTGATAAATGTGCCAGCGGAGGGACATCTGTTTGACTACCAGCGTACCCATCCATGTGTATGCAACAACAAACTTCGACCCCCTTCCTGAAAAGACACAGTGTTTTCCACCATTGCAGCATCCTCTATGTGGCTATTTGTCAGCTGGCAGTTACTTCAAGAGGCGATTACCACCCACATCGTCAACACTGCAGACAATCTCCCACTAAAGAATCCAGAGCATTTATATTTGTTGGTGGTGTTAGTATACAACATCAAAATTAATCGACATGAACAAATAAACGGCATCTGAAAGTTGCAGGAAAGCATGCACAGCTTGATCTGGGAACAAGACCTCGCACTGACAACTGATGTTGACACTTTGAATAACAAAAGGCAGCTTTTCTGACAGTCTACTTAGAGCTGTGTCACTGACTTGATTAATAGTGTCATAATCCAAAGGGCAATGCCTACTGAAGCCTATGGAGTACAACAACATAACGGTCCAGTGGACAGCTATGACTGCCTCTACAACAGGCCTCATCCACTGGTTCAGCAAGTTCAACACTTTTTCTGATCCACACAGAGTTACTGGCTTATTGATGTGTTCAGGTAATGATTGAGCAGGGAAGCATATTTTAATAAAATAAAGACCTGTGGACAAGGACATACTTATTCTCCAATAGTGTGTCAAGAAGCCAACAAATGTGGAAATTTAACTTTCTATTATTCATGCTTTTCTTTTCTGATTGTTTCAAGATGTTTCTCCCTTTCAGTTACTCATTTTTTGCGTTCCAAAAAAGCAAAGCTGACAGCTACCCACAATATTTACTGGAGTGCTTAAAATTCTCTGTCCCGCTCAGCTGCTGCTCCATTCCCAGAAATTATTTCTAATTTCAGGGCCCGCACTAACTGCCAAGAAGGCAAAAATCAGCTTTTTCTGGGATTTTGTCATTATTATCAGGATGGTGTCCAGCTTGCCCAACTGCGGCTCCTATTCTGAGCTGTTTGTAGCGTGTTTTATTGGAACAGAGCAGAGCCTGTCTCTTATTTGGTAATAGACCTGATTTACTGCCGTACACTGACCTTTGAGGTCAATGACGTTCTTGCACCAGTAAGATAAGATGCCCCACCAGTGCTGAATTCGGCTCTCTGACTTCAGAGATGATTCCTTATCTCCAGAAGCTGCTTCTCAGAAATGAGGTCAGCTGAATTGGCCACTTGTAGTTTGCTTGTTAGATGAAAGGCCCACAGAGATGCATGTGCAGGCTTTGTTGTGGGTGGTAAACTGGTGCTGGGAGCAGGTCATATTACTCATACGCCACTTCAAGGAAGAGATGATGGAAGTCTTACATAACTCTTTTGACATTTTGGATCAAGTTAATAAAAAGCTGCTAATGATTTTTAAACACTGACTTTTGAGGTTCATCACTTCAAATATTGGCTGGGGCAGCAGTTTGAGATCCTGATACATCTGAAGGAATTTGCCTGTGAAAACTTATTTTTCCTGTTAATGTCTGCTTTGGCTGTATTTTGAGAATGTGGATTCACTGGTTACAGTTTTTAAATGGATGCATTTTTGGCCCCATCACTTATGTCTGGTTTGAGACTTCCAAAGTAGTCCTAAGGTGCTCTCTTTAACCGTAAGCTAATACATTATAAAGACAGAGATGCTGCCAATTTGCTTTACAATGTTCATAAATAATCCTGCAGGTGTTTATTGGAATCTTGGTTTTCCCAGAAGTTAAGAGGGAGGAAAGGTCACGTAGGGTTGCAGCAGACTGAAGTTAGGAAACTTTATCATGTGTCACTAGACTACAAAAACAGTTATGATTAAAGCTGTTGGTTCTTGTGAGCTCCTACCACAAGCACTATTTGTCATTGAGAGCAACCAAGCTTGAATTCAAAATAAATGTTGAGATTAGTGCTGGTCATGACAGGTTGTCATGGAAGTCAGTTTCAATCCCAATCAACCCACCAGCAGACTGTAACAATAGCACTAATCTGGGACTCAACCGAACCATGGATTAAAGACCCCATGTGATGAAGGCTGAGCCCAACGCTGACCTGAACTCTGACCAGATGCTGCTTAAACTAAATCGAGTCACTGCACTACCTGCACACGCTATATTGTTGTTCCCGAGTGCAGACTGGGAGTCTCAGCGGAGGCAGGCGCGACATCTGCGGCCTGCTTCATCATCTTCACAGCATGTACCTCATCCTTACTCATCCAAACAGGTCGCCCCGCTAACAGAAACACAGACTTGTTTACATTGTCATAACATAGCAGCCGAAGAGAGAGTCCCTCCTAAGAGAGATAGAGAAGTGGAAAGAGAAATGGAAAAACAAAATACCAACAGAGATAGAAAAGACGAAACAATAAACAACAAAGGGAACATTGAGGCATTCCCTGGATTAACTTCAGTCCACACAATTTATCAGCCCCAATCCCTCACAAGCTCACTTTTTCCAGCAGGAAGCAAAACAACAAAACAAGAGCAGATTAATTAAAATTGGGAAAATCTGTGGTGGCAGGCTGTCGGGTTCCAGACGTCAAAGCAATGGGAAAAGACCTAATGATGTACTCTTTGTTTAACACAGTAGAACAACAAACTTTGCCTGGTCCCTGTGTGATCGCATGACTAAGCGCCTCAAATATGTCCCCCTATGCTCCTGGCTGGCACATTCACTGGCTCGCTGGCTTCCATTTGGCTTTGTGACTCAGGAGCTGTTGGAACAGTAGGCAAACTCCACTGGCCACTGTATCACTCCAACACATGTTTCAGGCCAGACAGAGGGAAAAACCTCTTTATAACTTTCACTTACTGACGTAAGCTGAGGATGCTGTGACCTAATTGGGCACTGTCAAGGAAAGATGCTGAGGATGATGATAATCTAAAACATTCTGTGATTCCCTTTGTGTCTGCATGAATACTGGGTTCCCCACAGCTTTAATATTTTACACTCAGAAAGATAAGTGATTTTGAGTGCGTTTGTTTTAGACTGGTCAGACGTATTGTGCATGTTTCCCCCTTGTCATCGCTTTTGCAACCTTAAAGTTTCCCTATTTTATCGCCACTCAGCAACTATTGACTACATGAGCTATTGCAGTTTGTTGACACCTTTCTGCTTGTCTGCCTGTCTGAAAGCTTTCAATGTGAAATGCAGTTCACTAAATTTGATCTCGGTACATGTGCTGAGTTTGGTTGAGGGGTTCATCGGGAGTTCAAAAAAATGTTTTGTCAGGGGAAAAAAATGACTTCATAATATTTCCATAATCAGAATGTGCTAAATACTGCATGACTAACATATTGCATATTTCACAGACATCAATGAGTGCCTGTTGCGTGGGATATGTAAGAATGCTGAATGTGTCAATACCAAAGGAAGCTACAGGTGCACATGTAAACAGGGCTACATGTTGGATGCTGCAAGGAGCCACTGCGTCTGTAAGTGTTGCTTGTTTTCATGGAATTTTTCCACATAATTCGAGCACAGGCCAACATGTGATGGTTGTATTGACTTCTCTTGCAGCTGACAAAGCGGTGTCTGACCAGAGGGCGTCGTGCTACCGATCGATTTCAGCAGGGACATGTTCTCTGCCGCTTGCCAATCACCTCACCAAGCAGATTTGCTGTTGCAGTCGAGTGGGCAAAGCCTGGGGATCCGGGTGTGATCGCTGCCCTCTGCCAGGATCAGGTAACTTTCCCAAAAGCTACCCCGTTCTGCAGCCGAGTGTGTCCCAAGGCATCATCTTGTCCACAATTTGCAGAATCAGATATCCATTTTTGATTTTACTGTACTTGCTGAAAAATTCTTTCCGGGGTTAAATGCTTTTGCAGATCTAAAGCGTCACATGTAATCTTATGCAAGTGCGAGCAATGGTAGTGAAAGCGCTGGGGAAGAATATTTACCACTCGGTCGCCATTCTGTTCTCTGGCAGGCGTGTAAAGCAGTTCAAAATAACTAAATGTGTTTGGAATGGAAAAGGACCAAAAACATAACAGTTTTCATATTTTGGAGGCTACATAATAGTGGGAGTCAGTCTTGTGTTATCACTCCAACCCTCAGAGAGAAACCCCACTAATAGACCGGGAAAGCTTCACAGCAGAAATACATAGCTTAGCCAAGTGAAACATTGGAAGTAGTTGTCATCTCTCCTTTTTTTCATACTGATCTAATCTTCAAAGTCTGTGAAAGAAACAAGCTGGTTTTATGGAGTGTCTGTACTGGCCGGTGATTCATGGGGATTGTCATAGATCAGATATCACAGACATAAGACCTCCATGGTGCTGCTCAGTCAGGACTGACACAGTACACAGACACACAGACTCTGATTCTTTCGGATGCTGGCTTTTGTATGGCCTGACAAGCTGTTAGAGCCATGTTCTGAACAAAGGCGGTCAGGCCCATTACTTGTGACTTGGTAACAGGAGCTTGTTGAGTTTCATTCCATATTTACTCCAGTTCCTGTGATGTGGTTCCTGATCATATATAGCCCCATTTCCCTCCACTTTAAATTCATCATTCAGTAGCCTATCATATCCACGTTTCCTGCATTTACACAAGCATTTACTGCAACCACATATCTGTCACTGCTCATATCTCTATTCCAGACTCTTTTGGCGTGCAGTTAATGGTTTCAGGTCAGGTAGGGGACACAGTGCTTCTCACTTGTAATGGATTCACCATTGCTGAGATTTGTTGGACTCGGATACAAAGAGGTGCAGTCTCCCTCCTTTTATCTGGCTGGCCAATCCTCCATTAGCCTCTCGCTCACATGCCTCTACACCGAAGAGTTCAAGGGTCAGCCGGTATTACATGATCCTCTACTTCCCCCACTGGCATGGTTGCGTCTTTCTGTTCGAGGGTGCAGATATCCCCCCAGTCTTTCCAGATTCCCTCGCTAGTAGCCCTCTGTGACAGCTGTCACTGAGCCGCCAGCTCACTAGTTCTGCAGCAATTGCCGAAACCCAATCTCCTCATTCACAGCACACAGCATGCTCATCATAACAGCATTACACGCTTGGCTTATGGTGTTACTGTGAATATCGGGCAGAAATATGAGCTGCAACGACACTCTGTCAGAGCTGAATGTTGGTTTTTATGAGCTCAGAGTACAGAGGTGATATTTTCCATCACTTATTGTTTGCTCCTGTGTTCCCTGCCCTACAGACCACTTCAAGGAGATCTGCCCAGCTGGTCACGGATATACTTACTCTCGTTCTGACGTGCAGATTTCTCTCAGACAGCTGGAGGCCGATGAGCTGCAGAGCACAGGGTTATCTCTGGAGGAGGAGAACCCCACTTATCCTCAGTTTCCATCCTCTCAGCCTTCAGTGCCACAGTTTCCCAGCTACCCACAAATGCCACAAGTACCCCAATACCCTGAATATCCCGAGACACCACAAGCACCCCAGTACCCTTTGACTCCACAGCATCCCTTCTATCCAGCCAGAGAAACACCCAGACAGCCGGACGGTAAGAATAAGATGCATGGTGCATTCAGATGTCTGCTGACTTGACTTTCGGCCTTGTAAATGTTTACTGTGAATGATAAAGAGATGAATAATTGTTGCTTTATGCACTTAGGCCTCAGAGTTACCCAAACATCAGATTCACTTAATTGCTTGAATATTTTTTTTTACCACAATCCACGTTATAAACAATGCAGGACAGCAGAAAGTAAATAGATTATCTTTTTTATAAAGTCCAAACATCAACAGGATGTTTTGATCTCCATAAATACATGTCTGATACAACACCGAACATATTCCAAGTTGCATTCATGTCCTCCATCCATCAAAATGAAAAGCCTGTGAACATTACCAAAATGCACACCAGTAATCCACATCGGCCATACATCTAAATCCTCAGGATTTCCTGTGAATGTATCTTCTTGATTTAAGGCTTGTGAGATACTTTATTGGCTATGACATTTTGATTTAGATGAGGAGACAGTTCTATAAATATTTAGGGCTTTTTGTCTTCATTATCAAAGATATCTGTTTCCTTGTCTCTCTTTGCATTTTTCCTTGGCCAGTAGTCTGCACTGCTTCTCTGATGCTTTTTCATCTGGCTCAGAGGATGAATGTGTCGTAAGCTTTGTTTTATTAGAGCTAAAGACTTCCAAAGCTGCAAGTCAAGTGCCTAAATAGAACATGGGTTTTAGTGTGTATTCAGTAACGTTGCTTGTTAACGCGAGCAGAATGTCAATGTTTGCTACTGATAAACTTTTCCTCTTTTTTTTTCTGTCGTGTGGCAGATGTGGAAATTCTGAGCCCGGTAAGTTCTCCCTCCCTGCAGCCCTCCTGGCACAGGCTTTAGAAATGTTTGTCTTAGAACGATGTGCTCTAGCTATCTCAGCTGGAGGGTTTGTTATGATTATATAACTTATTCAGACCACATTTTGTCAGACACACACACCTAATTAGCAAAGATTATGACAACAGAAGCAGGCATACCATATGAATATGCTGAAGAAAAATGTGACCCAAATGCTTTTTTGACAAGTAATATTTGTTTGTTTTCTAGCCAGCTGTTGTGACTGACTCACCACTGAAATATCCAGGTAATTTTTTCCTCCGTCCTGGCTTCACTCATACACATTATACAACACTACTTGTTGAACAGTTGCCTCAAGATTGTTGTTTAATGCCTCTTGCGGTTTTGATTCAGCATCTGTAACCTCAAGGGCCAACAGCAGTTTCAGACAGGCACAGACGTGATGTGATTTCTATAAATTGCTGTTGCACAGCAGTGGCAGTCTTGATCTCTGTCTGCTTTGCCATCACGCCAGTGAAAACATTGACATTGAAGTCTGAGGGTTGACTACATTCAATGAGTGCACTGGATTTATTTTAGTCTTGGTAATGTTTTTAGCTTGGGGGAAAAAAAAGAGTGGATCATTTTCATATTGTTGAGCGATGAATGGCAGTTACAGCAGCAGTGGTTGGTAAAACAAACAGTATCTTATTTCGGTTGTAGAGACTGACACCTGACGCTGTGTGAGACACAGTCAGTTGGTTCTCTCTTTTCTACTCACCTCACTCTATCCCTTTTAACAGAGACTCCTCCAGACTTGAGTGTCGGCCTGACGGCAGATACAGTGGAAATAATAGACTCAGCCACTGGTAAGAAATACAGTGAAAGTTTCAATATTGGGAAGCGAGCCTATCCAGTATCACTGAATACATTGAAAACTCAATTGACAGGTGGACAGGGAGCTGTAGGACTACCATACAAAACAGCAGCCTGGAGCTCAGCTCTTCATTTTTTATGCTCTCTGTCAACTGCTGGCAGACAGAAGCACATCTCATAAGGCATTCTTGCAGGCTTACCCAAAGTAAAGCCGGGGAGAGCTTTATTTGACCCCTTTTCTCCGAGCCAATTTGGATTGAATCTGCTGTGCTGCTCAGAGGGTGAGAGGGCGAGAAACCAAGAACGAGTGTGCCTCTTGGAAGGGGAAGCTCTCCTGAATGGACAGAGGCCAGGTTTATGAAAAACAGAGGAAGAGCGGAAGACAGAGTGAATGAGTGTTTGGGTGACACATACAGTGAGAGAAAGAGTGACAGAGACATTGAGGAAGCGAGAAGAATTTACAGTAATCCTATAGAGAAAGACATAGCTTTGTCCTAAAGCCAGACACAGAGCCCCAGCTGAGTGTTTCTGTTTTACCACACTCCTTTTGGACGGAAAAAGACAAGAACAAAACTAATGTCAGGCTCTACTGTGCATGACCTGTTTCTTGCCGAACCCTTTGTAAACACTCCATACCACCTGTTAGAACACTACAGTGCTGTAAAACCCGTCCTCTCATCCAAGACTCCACCTATAAAACAGCAAGATGGCTTCCCGTAGAGAGCAACATGTGTTAGTGGAATGCGCCTTTTTTATTTTTTACAACATCTGTAATATTTTGGAACCTTTGGTCTGAAATTTTGTCTGTTTTTCTGACTGTGCACATCTTTTGTGACTTATCACAGGTAAGGACAAGTGTACCATAACTCCCACTATATGCGGCCGCGGGAAATGTGTTCCTGTGCAGACTGGCTACACCTGCCACTGTGAGCCAGGATTCAAGCTCAGTGCACTGCAGACCAACTGCATTGGTAAGTAACAAAGAGAGCGAGAGATAAATGGAGCAGGACAGGGGTAACGGAGGGACACTCGAAGAGAAGGAGGCGCACACAAACACACACATGCTGACACCAGAGGCCACAGCGGCTCTGTCTGTCATCATCGCAGTGCAAGCAAGTGTTCAACACCAATCACTGCGCGGCACAGAAGCCTTGAGAACTCAAGTGAGCCAAAATGAAAGGGATCCGTTTGTTTATGCTGACCTGTTCCATGATGCCTGACAACAGCATACAGACCATCCAAAGAGCTGCCACGATGCTGTGATCCCTTACCTCACAAAGGCCTTGGCTGCAGCCTCAGCTCCCCTCCACTGGGCTCAGGCCCATCACTGAGGAATGCCTGTAGCATAGAGGAGTTCCAAAGTCAGGGCTTTTAAAGTGTGCAGTGTTTTCTGGTGAAATGGAACAGGAGTATATTTCTTTTCTTTATCTGTCTTCTTTTGTAGATGTGAATGAGTGTGATGAGGACCCATGTGAAGGAAAGGGCCGCTGTATAAACAGCTACGGCTCCTACACCTGTCAGTGCCACAGTGGCTACAGCCAGGTGATCACTCAGAACAGGAAATTCTGTCAAGGTGAGACACGGCACAACTGACAGTAGGAGATATAATATTTCCAATGGAAACACAGCCTGCTGGTAGCTTTTTTCTCTGTCTGAGCAATGCAAGTTCTTGTCTGTCAGTAGTGTTCATCTGTAAAGCATCCTGTCCTAATTAATGCTATGGAACACAACAGTCACTTTCCTTTCCGTTTCCCTTGCATTTCATTCAACCTGGCAGACATTAATGAGTGCAGCATGCCCAACAAGTGCCAGAATGGCAACTGCGTCAACACAGAGGGATCTTACACCTGTGAATGCAACACTGGCTACGCCAAGTCTTGGAGAGGCCTATGTGAAGGTGACTTGCATCTATTCACAAGCACGTACATACTCAGAGTCCAGTTCACATTACAGCACATCCTATCCAGAGCTATTTGTTTGCTGCCATGAATTAATGTGCAGCCCAGTAACAAAACACATATTGTGTTTTGCTGTAGTCAAAGCCAGGAAGAAAACTCTATTTAGTCCGTGTATACATTAGCATTTGGGAAATTACACTCTCTTTCTTCCTGGTATGTGTGCTTTGTTTTAGCATCAATGTTTTAGTAACAACTAATTCTGATTACATTTTTGTTCCGCCTTCCCCCTGAGCAGATATGGATGAGTGCAGGGATCCCAGCTCCTGTCACAACGGTGTCTGCGTCAACACTCTTGGCTCCTTCCACTGCCAGGTCTGCGGCCCTGGGTTCAGGCCTGTCAGTGAAAGATGTGTGGGTAAGGCAGTCTCACACCCCATCACAGCAGCACCACCGCTACCCAGAGTCCTTAGGGTGTTTCCAACCACTGCGTGGAAATAAGCTGGGTTTCCCTCTTACGCTGTAAAAGCTTCCTGTATTAGGTAACATTTACCTAGACGTAGGCTGCTTCTCTTCGTTGGCAACACAAAAAAGACCAACTAAAAAAGGCGGCATGGCAACGGGCCGTGCCGTTAAAGACCTGTTGACAGCTTATGATGCAGTACAGTTCACAGAATAGCATGAGCTGAATTAAATTTGCAGCGTTGCGGCTTTTTTGCTCTAAGGGACGCCCTGACTGCTGCTGTGCATGAATATTCTAAAATAAATGGTGTTTTTGCTTCAAAAGACTTTATGTTGGATGTTTTATGTCTACTGTGGACCACTTCTGGGCCCTAATGACAGCTCAAAGCCACAGCGATGACGGCTACATTGCATGGATCGAGAGCAGCCCTCCATCGTCTTTGTCCATTCAGTATTTCCACGGCTGATGTATCAGGTCCTCCACCCAGCAGCTTCTGCATATCCCCAATATTGTTTAAACACATTCACCATGTTATTTCTGATCTTTTGATATCTCTGGCCCCATAAAAAGATTGTTTATAATTCTTCAATTTGGGAGAGTCCAAATATTTTCTCTTGGCCACAGCCTTGAACAAACAGTGTATTATTGTTGGAGAGCTCAGCCACTGTACTGTTGGGCCCAGCAGAGACCGGTGAGGCTTGATTACCACTGCCGGGCAAGGTGAGAGGACCGAACAGTCACAGGAGATGTATGAGAAGGTCAAAGGCTCAATTCCCCACTGCGAAGAGGTCCCGGCACACAAACAGATGTTCTCAGTCATTCATAACGTTGTCTGTGGTCCGCTGTAAAACTCCAACTGTGGATTACCAGGTTTGACGACACAAATGGTCCACAGGCTACACTTGGTATGTGTTTTGCTTAAGCTAACACGCTAGCAGCTCCCAACCTTAAAGTGGCCCTATTGCATAACGGCCCAACTGGTGTTACTTACCACATCCCCTCCATATGACCTTGCACACCTCTAATTTGTTTGGAAACCTAAGCTCCAGGAGTGAGTATTCCAGAAATTTGAAAGGCACCAAATGAATGATGGAAAATGTGGAAATTAACTTTATTACTACTTTTGAGTTCTTTATAATCAATTTTTCAGAGAATTTGATGACTGATGCTCTTGTTTAAAGTCTCACGGTTTCTTTGTCTCCAAGGAAAACAGCACTTCAGCTACTTTGTGTTTGTCGGTCCACTAATATTTTTCATTCAGTGTAAACCTGTGGTGTATAAATAGCAGCTGAGAGGAACCCTGTAAATGAGGGATAACGCTGGAAGTAAATATTTTAGCTCTGAACATTCACACATGCAGGGCTAGCAGGCCTATAGTACAGGTTCTGCGCTGTGGGAGCCACATAAAACAGGCAGCTTTAGAGCTGTGTTTCCAGTATTTGCTTCAGCCAATTGACGGCAGCACAGTGCCGTAGTTTGGGCCCAATTGGCCGAATCGTGGATAAGCCTAATTGTTGGTGTGATAGAGAAAACAGCTCCATTCCCTGGTAGGGGCTTATCGGTGGAGGCCTGAGAGATGCCGGATAATTGCAGAAACAAAGCATTGGGCCACACTGACAGACGTCTGGCAGTGCCATGGCTAGGCAAACAAAACCCGGTCTGTGACTCTCTTGCAGAGTTTTCAGTGTGTGTGCCCAGTGTTTCAGAGTCTCTGCCACCTTTCACCACCTCCTTTACAGACTTTTCCTTCCTCTTTGAATGCCTCCTGCTCTGTCTCTTACACTCACATGATGATTACTCTCCCCAAACTTCACCCAACCACAAAAAATGCTTCTTTTAACACTTGATAAATTCCACTATAAAGCAGTGATTCTGTTTGAGGTTTTGCACAGGTCAACTGTTCTGACTCATGAAGTGGAAAAGGCAGACATAGTAAAAGGCTCTCATGAATGGTGTTTGGTCTTTGGTTCTGATGTAATGTAATGACTGCTGTTTGCAGTCATTGTGCACACTAATTATGCTGTAATTGTTTCCCCTTTACTGCTGATTTATGCTGACACAATCTTATTTTGAATACAGATCGTTATTCTTTCTTCAGAATTTTATTCTGTCGCAAAGCCCCATTTTGCCAGAGGGATAATCAGTCATGCAGCTTAACTTTTGTTAAAGGGTTCATTCACCCAGATTACACACCAGAATATTTTCTCTTTTACCTCCGGTGGCATTTAGCCATGCAGAGATTTTAGATTTGAATTTTGTGTGCAGAAAACAACTTAAATAGTGAGAATTTGTGTTTTTTTTTTTCATTTTCTGTGCATTAACCCTTGAAATACATATCAAATTGTGACAGAATATCCTAAAATCCCCTTCTCGTATATGTTGTGTCCTGACCCCCTCTGTTCTCAGATGTGAACGAATGCTTGAACCCATCCGTGTGCGGTCGTGGTAGATGTGTCAACACCGAGGGCTCCTACACATGCAACTGCTTCCAAGGCTACAAACTCTCACCAGACAATGTTTGCCAAGGTAACTGTCAGTCAAAAGGTCAGTCAGAGATTATAAATGTCCCAGTATCAAAGCACCTGCCCTGTGAGTAGTCCTCCACAGTGCTACTACAGAAGCTGTGCGGCACCATTGAAGGTTCATAAAAAAAGCTACAAAGAGTTAGCGGTTGTCTTTATTTTCTGCGGCCCTCCATCTTTTCTCTGTATCTTCCCTCCAGATGTGGATGAGTGTGCGCTTCCGGGAGTCTGTCTAAACGGCCGCTGTGTCAATCTGGACGGCACCCACAAATGCACCTGTAACCATGGTTACCAAGTCACCTCAGACAGCAAATCCTGTGAAGGTCTGCAAAGGATTATGTGGAGCTGTTGGGTGTAACTCATCACTGCATACTTCTGTGCTTGTAGAGCTCTCTCGACAGCAGGATAATGTCGGCAAATTATTTCTTTTTGCTAGATGTCAACGAGTGCGCAACTGGTAATGCATGCCCTGCGGGAATTTGCATCAATACTGCAGGTTCCTACACTTGCCAGAATTGCAGGCCTGGGTTTGGACCATCTGCTGATGGACTGAGATGTGAAGGTATGACAGTGGCTGTCCAATGATTTACATTAAAACGGAGTTTTAAAGAAACACTGCTAGATAGTGATGATTTTTCTGCCCACTAGCGGTGAATTCTGTCTGTTTCCAGATGTTGACGAGTGTGCCCAGGGTGACTTGTGTCTAGGTGGAGTGTGCGCCAACACCGAAGGATCCTACACTTGCACCAGATGTAAGACTGGCTACAGAGTGTCTCAAGACCGGCAGAGGTGTGAAGGTAAATTCAATCTCCAGCTGTGCTTCTCACTCAGTAAAAACCATTAGTATTGTTGCAGCTGGGCAGTATGTCAGTTCACCATCAAATTTCCTCTGCTGCTTAACTGCATTTCCTTCACATATTATTCAGTCGTATGTGTATACTGATGTCTACGCTTGTCTGTGTTGGTGTGCATGTGTTTTTCTTAGATATTGATGAATGCCTGTCCCTGTCTACCTGTGCCAACGGGATCTGTCTAAACTCAGAAGGTTCCTACACCTGTGAGGACTGCCCTACAGGCTACATAGTGTCATATGATGGGGAGCTCTGTGAAGGTTGGTTTATTTAACACTACCCAGACCTTGGCATAACAGCACATGTATCCTAAATTCAGGGTCATGGAACCAATACTTGTAGTGAAAATGCTGCTTGCCTTCATCAGCTTGAATTTCTTGGCTATAAAGGCAGCGCAGTCCTGCCATGAGTGTGTAAGCGTCTGTATTGTTTCACAACAGATGTAGATGAGTGTGCGCTGCCCACAACATGCCCCCAGGGAACCTGTACAAACACAGAGGGTTCGTTCACATGTGTCGTCTGTCAGCCTGGTTTCAGAGTGTCTGAGGACGGACAGCAGTGTGACGGTGAGGCTTTTGGCTGTGGTTCTGCAGGAATGTTCTTTGTTACGTTTGTATGCTTGGGCTCAGGTGTGTGTAGCTGCTGCTCTCAGTCAAACATGCCAGACCTTGTATCTGCCCCTAACAGAGAGTCAGCTGAGGTTAAAAATGCCAACTCCGTTCAGCATGTTTCCCAGCTGGTTCAGGTTGTATGCAAACAGCATCAGGTGTGACAGCTTGGACTCAAAGCCTCTTCATCTGAGCCCAAAATACTCCTAGACATCACATCATAGCTGGACCCCTTTGTCTCTGGCACACTCATGTGATCCTTGTTCAAGACAATGAAACATCAGTCCTCAAATAGAACAAGATGATGTCAGGCAAATGTCCTGCAGTTTTACTCAGCTAAAAAGATGGTGGTGTCGACATTTGTAATTCCTAGTTGCAGTGATTACCCATCTAACTGATTACAAGTGGCAGGCTTTATTTATTTGAAGCCAGAGATGGTAATCTGTGCTATGATGTGTCCGTGTATTTTTTTCCAGATGTGGATGAGTGCCTGGTGGCTGACTCGTGCCCGGGCCAGCTGTGCTTGAACACACCAGGATCTTTCACCTGTAGAAGCTGTGAAGTTGGATTTCAACTGTCTAAAGGTGGTCACAACTGTGAAGGTAAATCTGTAATTATCTACCTGCTTAGAACAGTTCTTTATACCACTCTAAACCAAAATGAAAGGGGATCAGAGGAACAGAGGAATGCATTAGGCCCAGAAGATGATTACAAAAAATCTTTACAGTACTCAGTAATTTGCCATGACATGATTTATGAGATCAATGCAGAGAGATGGCTGCTTTGACAAAGCCAGGGAGGTTATATCTGTCATGACTTCATGAGAAGCAGAAAAAGAATGATTATTTAAATGGATTCAAACATGGTCTCAGTTAGCCATACATGCTGCGGTGTGTTTTTGAATGGAAGTGTGGGTCTAGCCTGAGAGGAAGATCCCCCACTGATAGGTGTCTTTGCGCTGGGAAAAAGTTTTACAAAACAAGCCCGCGTCCAAGTCAGCCTCTGATAGGATTTTAATGGATGTCTCTGATGCCATGGAAAATATCACAGGCTTAATTTGAAATGAAGTCAGCCACTCTACTGACGTCCACGTACTGCAGCGAGCTTGCCCTGCTGAACTCGCTCTGTTCACCCAGAGGCAGTACGGAGCCATCTCAATCACTTAACAATGGCCCACACTATTTTCTCCTTAAGAAATACAATCTGTACCGGCTCGAGGAATTTCTAATGATCACATAACAGCGAGCCAGTGACTGTTTGTAGATACAGTAATTATACGCCACCTGTAATAGCTTGCTGTTTTGGATTCGATGACCGTCCAGCATACTTATCTTTCCACCCTTTTTAATAAAACACTGTCAGTGCGATCTAATAAAGAGGGCTTTGCTTACTGTATGTTAGGCAGTAAGTTAAGCTCAGTCACACTTGGCCATTAATAATTTTTAACAGATAAGACAGTGGGAGCTGTGGAACCCCTTTGCTTCGGATGATAACCTATAGCTAACCTTTTCTTCTTCTTCCATCTTTTAGACATTAATGAGTGCCAGACCCCAGGTGCTTGCCCCACGGGTGTTTGCACCAACACAGAGGGCTCCTTCTCCTGCATGGCCCTTGACCCGGGCTTCTCAGTGCCACCCGACGGGCTCTCATTTGAAGGTACAGTGTAGTGGGCGGCTCACTGTGGTCACTAAATTTTATGATCTCTACGAAACCACTTTCACAGTACTCTGTTCCAGCGCGACTATAGTAAGTCATTACCTAATGTTGTCGATGATGCATGACTTTTCTGACATGCTCACTGTGGTCTGGAAGCTCGTCATCTAGATGACACAACTTGGGCAAAACTGAAGTGAGACCCGGTGATTTACAGCTTATGTGAATGTGTCATACTGATGACGTTTGTGTGTGCGAATTCAGATGTGAATGAATGCGAGGACACCAACCTGTGTGTGGGAGGCCAGTGCACCAACACCATTGGCTCCTATAGCTGCTCTTGCCCGTCTGGTCTGGAGCTGGTGGATGGGACACACTGCAGAGGTATGCACACAAATACACACTCACGTACACTATATATATGCACTGTGGGTAACCAGACCCCCCAATATACCATTAGTGGTTAACTGTTTCTCACACTGATATATTGACACAGCTGTGTGTGTATATTTGCGCTTGTTTGTGACAGATATCAATGAGTGTTTAACCGTCATGGGGATCTGTGGAGAAGGCGACTGTCTGAACAGTGAAGGCTCCTTCTCATGCGTCTGTTCTAATGGATATACCACCATTGAAGGAGGAACCGGCTGCCGAGGTACAGTAAAAGTAAAAAATAGCAATGGGGAATCATTATTCAGATGATTTTATGGGCTTTATGTACTTGGGTGAGGCACACTCACAACTGGAGCAAGTCCGTACTAATATGATGATGGTTTTTGGCACATATTGCTCAAGTCATAGTACAATAGCCTTGTTGATTTGCACAAGTTTCTTCATTTACTGCACACAGGCATTTCTCACCATACTGTCCGGTATCTCTGGCACTGGTGCTCAGGCTGGTCTTTTTGTGTAATGGGCCGTAGCCTCATCAACTGTCTCAGTTCACTCGCTCTCTCAGCCCGGACATCAGTTTGATGTTATTCCAGCCACACCCAGTGACCCATTGGTCCTATTGGATGGGGGAAAAAATTGAGCTTGATCATAAATAGGAAGACTTTTCAACAAACTTGAGCATTTGCTGTAAAAATACATGAAATAACTCTGGCTAGAATGTCAGAATTGGATCAGTGTTATTTCTGGTGGGTCTTGCAAGCAAGAGGTGCAGTTGAGTAAACGGTGGGATGTCTGGCAGTGAAAAATCCTGTCGTGAAATGATGCAGGTAGGTTCGCTCTTCGAGTCCTGGCCACTGCAAGATACTGGTGCTGTGCTGTAATTGACAGCGTTTACTTACAGTGGAGGACTAGTGTCAGTCCTCCAGCTGGGACCTTCTCCAGCTGAGACTTTGACCTGGTTGCACTTTAGATATCGTTCACAGACTCTGAGCACACTGCCCAGCCTGCATCAGGTACTCTGGCTGCCCGCCACAACAAATACTGGGCCCTAATTATCCTATAAATCAGCAGTTGTCGTATATTTTCTTGCAGTCTGCCATTGTGTGTACAGTGCTGACACAATGAAAGCCAGGCCTCTCTGACAAGAGTCTGCGAGGGGAGGATGAGGGTTTGAGAGGTTTTGGGAATGAAAGATGAGTTTAGTCAGGTGAGGCCAAAATGATGCTTGGCCTTGACCAGATCGTTCTTTCAGCAAAAACAGAACATGCGTAGAAAAAGAGTGACAGCAGATTTAAAAACATCTAAACCGAATCCAAATCAAGAGGTTGTGCCATAGTCTGGCTGTGCCTTTCAGTAAGGCTTTGAAGCCTTTGAATAAACTCCAAAAATATCCAGTCACAGTGTGTTTATGTGTTTATTTAAAGTCTGGACTGTTGTTTGGTTTATTCACTATCTTTGCAAATGCGTGTTTACCTTGTCGTCTGTGAAAGATTCATCTGATTATTAAAGGTTGGAAAAGGAAGACAGGCATTTTCTCCAGTGATAAATTTGCACCGCTTTCCTGCCTTTCCCCCCACCTTTCAGCACAGGTCCAAGTACCTTACAAGCTATGTTGTAATGCTGCAATTATCCACCCGTCTACAGCTAATCAAGCATGTAGCATTCATTATTAATTTTTATGAGTCGGAGGGAAATGTTCTCAGCCTGAAAAGCTGAGGTAGATGTTTTCTTTCTCCTCTGCTTCCTGTTTGCCAGTATACCGTTAAGTGCTCCAAAAGGCCAGTGTATCTGGTGTTGAGACGAACACTTGATTACACATTCTTATGAGAAGGAGTGGTGCTCCCTGTGGACCGAATGAAGACAGACGATATATCTGGATATTTAGCGATAATCAAATCTTGACCCACCCTTTCCCCAATTATTTCTCTTAATTTGTCTGCCTTTCTGTTCCCCTTTTGTTCGCCTTAGATGTGGATGAATGCAGTAGAGACAACGTGTGCGTTCGAGGACAGTGTCTCAACACCGACGGCTCCTTCTTATGCTTGTGTGAGGCTGGATTCAAGTTCAATGATGATACGGCTGACTGTGAAGGTAAGACAGAATCAAACTCACTTGTGATGTCCTGTTGTGTTAATCATGGTGGTTATTGACCTCAACTCAGCACTGATGTTCCTTCTCTCTAAGCAAAGCAACATATCAGCATTACCTGTTTGATCGTCATGCTACATTAAGGCTTAAGCAAACCCGTTATAATACAGTTGGATATGATTGATTATCTATAGAGCGCAAGGACTGAGTTCCAGTGAAAGTGTCCAAGCCTGGCTTAGAGACTTTCCTCCGTGGTCTCTGGGCTGAGGGGTGCCTGGATTACGTGGCTGGAGTCCTGAACTCCCTCTCCCATGTGGGAAGTATGAATGACCCCATTGTGAGCAGGAGGTGTTTCTCCCTCTGGAACATCTCCCTTTAGCTCCTTCACAAGTTCTTTGGTTGCTGTGATAATATTGTTCTTGGCCATTCCTGTTGCCTGCTGCGTTTACTGAGGACAGCTACACCACAGGCCTCCTGGCCAGCTCCTGCTGTAGAGCCATTACACTGGAAGCAGAGGAGCAGTGGAGGGAATAAGAGTTTGTGTGCGGGGGTGCGTGTGTCAGTATCAGTGTCTGATTGCACATGTGGTTGCTTTTACGCCTCTGTTTGTCATTTACTAACCAATATCTGTCCCTCTCTCTTTTTCTGTGCAGACCAGAATGAGTGCAAGGAGTTTGGAAGCTCAGTGTGTGGTACCTGGCGCTGTGAGAACACCATCGGTTCCTACAGGTGCTTCATGGGTTGCCAGCCTGGACAAGAGGGCACTGCAGACTGTGGTGAGTGGTCCAACCATGTATCGTCAAAAGACTAGCAAACACAATCACGTTGAGAAAAACAAGCATTTCAAGCCTAGCTGTCTTTATGTTGATGCACATTTGCATGTACTGTAACAATCTAGCTATTTTGGCACCATATAGGACCCTTCAATCCACTATTAAAGTTAAAGATAGAACATAGCCTGAAATCAACTCACCACCACACCAATCTACTCTCCGAGTCGCTCCCTCTATGCACAAGTAATTATACTGTAGCATGCAGACACAGAGGCTGATGTGAATTAAAAGCTATCAAGTCCTCTGAGTTTTTTCTGTACAAAAGAGAATGGAGGGAGATAATCAGAAATGCCCCCTGAAATTGGGGCCCTTTAGAGACAGAACTGTACTGTCATTGGAAGCAGCCAGAACTTGATAACAGTCTCATCCTCCTGACAACGGAGCTAATGGAAAATCTCTGAACAGAGACACAAGGTGGAACCTGATCACCCCTGTTCTTTTTTTAAAGAAAAGATTGTCAGGCCAACTTGGATGGTCCCATATCTAAGTTACATACTTCCCTTGTGGGGGAGCCTAGTGACCTGGCATGGCTGCCTTGGTTTGTACTTACATCTGGGTGCACAACTGGCCAACAACAACAGACACATCTCCATGACCCCCAGAACCCATTAGGACTTCTGTGTTTACTGGCAGAACTAAACACCTTGGGCTTGAAATACTAATATGGTTTGTTGCACAACAGTTTATTACTTTTTATTTTGTAGTGTGGTCTCACTCGACGCTGTTGCTCTCATTGCACCGTAAAACAAGTCAGAGCTATGAGGACAAAAACAAAAGGCCAAATATTTCCCTCATATTGAGACAGGATCCAAGCAGCCACCAGAGAGTGACAGGCGAAGAAGGGAAATTATTCTGAGAGCATCAGAAAGGAATGATGTGTTGGACTGCAGATGGAAGCTGCGGGTGTTTGTGGGTGATTGTGTGCATATGTGAGTGCGAGCGTGTGTATGTGGTTAACTGTGGAGTTTTGCATCCTCCCATGTGTGTTTGTGTTAGAGGAAGAGAACCAGAGACTGTAACCGTTGTGGAGATGCTCTCAGAGTGCTGCGTGGCTTCACATATTCTCATGACCCGGAGTTTTTATTGGACCATCAACTGATGGAGATCAGGGGAGAATATGCTGCTGCAGAGCTGATCAGTGACAGGTCGAACCTCCGCCCTCTCCATCACTCTGATCCCGACTATGCGTGGCTGCCTCCTTGCTGCACTTTATAATGTTGTCTGTCTGGCACCAGCTGAAGAGTGTGGAGGCCTGTAGTGTGATAAAGGCTGATTGAAAGCAGCTGCTAACCTCCGCTCCTTTAATGTTAGAGTCAAAACACTGCTAAGCAGCTCATATAGCCTGAAATCAGTGTAGTGCATAAGGGAGTACGATTGAAATATACATTCCTGGTAACTGTATGAAGTCCAAGTACTTCCACTGCCATGTCATCTCCTGTAATACATTTTATTTACCTGACACATCCTGTGGGAAATTTTTAGGATTTTAAAAAAAATCCGCTCATTATCCCCTTAGGTGCCACTAAACTTCCAGTTTAACTCATCTGTATGGATGTCGAGTTATGACCATCTTTCTCCTGTTGCTATGTTGTGACGCTGTTTGTGTTTTCATTAGATCCAACAACAAACACTCACGCAACTCAGCATTGACTCACAGCTTCGGTTTGTGAACCAAGCCCTCTTACCCTCAAAAGCCCGGCACTGCACACAATAGTGGCTTGTTTCACCTCACGATGCGAAATTGTGGGAGATGCTGCCGTCACCTCAATAAAAGTCCGAGGAGGGAGCTCAGTTTCTCTGGGGCATTTTTGTCTGCTTGTAAAAATCATCAAATATTCAAGAAGAGTCCAGACGCTGTAATTTGCAGTTTCTGTGAGGGGCGTTGTTTTATTTTTGCTCACTGGCCTCCGACGGGGCAGCGGTTGTCGTTGGCTCCGCTCGCTGCACTCATTTAGATTTAGAGGCCATGACACAAAAGGGAAAAACAGAGTTTTTTTCCGCAGCAAACGTCACCCGCAAACTGTGCCGCGAGGGCTGCACTCATCATGATGCTCCAAACAGGGCATAGTGTATGCATGCGTACATGTGTGTATTTGCAGGTCATTGTTTTTAGCTGTAATTCGCCATCATAAATTCCCCCGAGCTGTGCCTCGTCTTTAATAAGCCCTGGGGCGGAAATTGTCTGCGGTCTCACTCTCACCAACCTCCCACCCCTGTAAATGTATAGTAAAATGAAGACTTTACCATGTGTATGATTCCTCGTACTATTGTGCAGATGAAGATGAATCTTTGGTCAGACGTGGTGTAGGTTGACCCCCACTGTAGTTAACACGATTCAGGTTGCAGATCTAATGTCGGATAAAGCCCACAAACGTGCATCCCTGAAAACAAATACCTCACCTCATCCTTACCCAGTCATGTGTGAAACAACCTCTGCATATGGGTCCAATCAGACGAGAGGTTTCCCATAGAATATGGGAGAAGTGTGGGCTGCCGAGGGTGAGCCAACAGTCACTGTTTTCTATATTCTCGTTGCCCGCCACCATGTGCTTCACATTAACACATGGCACACAGACCAACTCTTAGCCCTCCTTTCTCCTCAGATCACGGTATCCAGAAAGCAGGTCCTCCTGGATAGGACGATCAGGATAGGTGCTTATTGGGTCTGCAGTCGCCCCCTTCACCCTCAGCTTCTCCCATCTCAGCTGAACTTCTCACCCTCATTTCTTCCCTCTGGGCAATTTACAGCGCCGCATGTGTCCTGACGTAACTGGAAAGATTAAGAAAGGCAACCCTGTGTCCTGCTGGTGTGAGACTCGCTCTTTGTGGAGTTATCTCATTTAGCGTTATTCATTTTTTCCCACAAACCATTAGTGCTGTGATTAGCGAGCTGACTCTCTCCGTGGATGACAGATCTTAATGGCTGGTCAAGTAATGCTGTCGCTCAGGCACAGTTAAAATGCAGAACAACAAAAGCCATTAAAATAGTTTTGGTTTCTATGCTCTCATTTCTCCCAGGGATGATACTTTGATTGCGTCTCAACGCAACATGCGGTTTGCAACTGATTTTGCTCCATGTTACACATGAATGAAAAAGCTGCCTTCAGACGCTGATTATTTCGTTTATTAGCAGAGAGCTTTCATCACCTTCCTCCCAGACCTCCCAGCTGGCAGTGGCTGTCATTCCAACATTCCTAACTCCACTTAAGCTCTTCACACTTCAGGAAATGTTCCTTATACTCTGATATACAACACTTTTCTCCTTACTCTGAGAAGATTTTCAGCTCAGCCTTGAGAGTAGTCTTCTTGAAAATGTATTTTTCCAATTGCACGCAAATTCTTTAAGGGTCCAATAAATTTTACCACTTCTGCATTAGTTCTCAAGCCTCGGCAGAAAAATGTAAATCCGGCGAGTTGGCGGTTTTCAGTATGTGTCCATCCATTCTTCACCCCGCAGCCATTAGAGCCCACAAGTCTATTCTAGCAATTTTGGTCCTTTTTCAGCGTTTCCTGTGAAAAGTTTTACAAAGACAATTTTGTCTGTGCAGTTTTATTAGCTGGTGGGAGCCCCTGTTCATGACCCCGGAGGCATGTTAGAGAAGTGGCCAAGTCAGGACAGGAACACTGACGGAGGACGAGTCCAGCAGCAAGCCTGAGAAAGCAGTTGTCTGCCTTACAGGAGAAGACAGAGTCACGGCCAAGTGCTCTGTTCAGAACTAATGTGTTGTGGTTTCTCTGGCCCACTTACTTCCTTTCTTCAGTTGATGCAGCCTTTATGAGTGTTCAGACACAAAATGAATCTTGATTAGACAGCATGTGAAGAATGGTGCTTTTCACACCATAAATCAGTTGGTTGTAAATGTCTGAGGTGCCACTAGACGTGGCATGTTGTCTTTAGTGAAGTTAGGAGCAGATGTACACAGTCAAGTAGAAATGATCAAAATCTATTTTAAATATTCACATTGTTGTGATTTATTTTTTCCCCATATTTGACTTAATTCTCCCTGTTTTTACTAAAACTTCTACTGTTAGTCATGGAAACTTAAATGGAATGCTCATGGAGGGTTATTATGAGGCTACCAAAAAATCTAATTATGCTTACAATAAAACAGACATAGTGGAGTGTCCTGTAATTTCATCAGTAAAGTTCGTATCAGTGGAGAGGCCTGTCTGTCATAATGTTCCCAACTTAATGCCTTACAGAGAATTTACAAGCACTGACTTAATGTAACTTGCTGACTTTGTTTTTTTTATTTTAAACTGAAAAAGGCTGCATGTGTTTTTCTGCCACAAGTGTTTGTACAAGTTGTACAAGGTAACTTCTACATATATTTTGAAATGTCGCTGGAGCAAACAGACTTGAAATCGATCATTAAAAAGCCATTTTGTTTGAAGGTTCTAAACTGTCTGCTTTAGCAGAATTGAAAATGTTCCAATAGCGGCTGTGTCACCAGACTTGGTAACTTGCGAAGAAACAGACACGAGCCAAACTGACCTGAGGACAAATTCACGTGACTAAAGTGTGGTTGTTTTTTAAACAATTATAATCAGCCTTACTCTCCTACTCACTATCATTCTTTGGCCTCTCTGCTGTACTGGTGATGCCAAGAAATACTAAATCATGTATGTAAGAAATTGCTAACAAATGTTACCCTTAAACAGCAACTGGTGGGGAATCAGCAGTGCTGTTACAAGGTCCAGTGTTAACAGCCTCAACAAGCCTCCTTCCTGCTGACACACTGCATAAAGTTCCTCCCGTGGTCTGATCGAACTTGTTGTATGATTTACAACCATGCAAACAAGGAATCACTGTAGACTTGCCAGACTGGGCCTAAAATACAGTTCTATCATTTCAGAGCGCCATTTGAAAGACATGGGTTTTAGCAGATTAATTGATTGGGATGGAAGCATTTCCTGCCAGACAGCTGTCAAAAAAATCTCCTCATGCCAGACCTGAACTCTCCATTTTTCGCCGGCTGCTTGTAAAGTGTCAGAGTGAATACTGAACGTTGGCTGTGTGATATAAACCCCTCTGTCACTTCTCACTTCACTGACACAGCTACAGAACATTCAGCTCTCCAGATCCACACTTCGCTCAAATGCGCTGTGTTGACACAGAAAGAAAGCCTCTTTGAATTAATTGACGAACACCAAAGTTTGAAAACCCCCCTTAATGAATTGTCTATTCTGTACACTGTTTCTGACATGTTATGATGGCAGTGATTTCTGTTGTTATTGTATGCTCAGAATGGTAGTGCTGTTTATTTTGGAGAGGCAGCGCTGTGTTTACGGAGGCACTTTGAAAGTCTGTTGTGCAGATTGACACTGTAAATATTAACGTTGCTCTCACCTCTCGGCTTGCAGATATTGATGAGTGCCACAACGAAACGATCTGTGGGAACCACGGCTTCTGCGAGAACACAGATGGCTCCTTCCGCTGTCAGTGTGACCAAGGATACACCAACCCACCCGGAGATACGAGCAGATGTGTCGGTATGTGACCACCGGCCGATAAATATCTGCTATAGATGCTTACAAAGTGTGGTGATACAATGCCTTTTTTAAAAAAAAAAAAAAAAAAATGAATTCATTCTTTTAACAAGAACTGACAGTGTAACCAAAGCCTAATATAAAGCTTAATAACTTGGGCACTGTGGTTATTTTAAGCCAATTTCACACATAGAGTTCTGCTGGATTACAAGAAAACCAATTGTGTATTCATCCGCAGCTGAAAATAGTCCCTCACAAATGTGCTATTATACTTTCTTGATAATGTTCGCTCAAACCACAGTGCCCAGCTGTTTTGGGAAATTGCCTTTTTTGAGAATGAAAGTCAGTATTTATGACCTTTCCTCAAAATGTGCATGTTGAATAGGACCCAGTGGGTTTGGAAATGAGAGCCACAAACACATAAGAGAAAACGTGAAAATATGAGGAGATGAATTACAAAGTTTCGGTTTTGGACTTATCTTTTATTTGTTGTGTGTAATTGCCACAACTGTTTGGTCCTCATTTTTCTTTGGAAAGTTTAAAAGCTTTCAGTGTTTAATAAACAGGAAAAAAAGTTTTGTTTCAAAATTGGATCCATCCATCATCCATTATATAAAGCTACTGGGGACATAAATTTAGAATATATGGTATTATATAAATAGATATATGGAATACTTTGTTTTTCACTTGGATATGGAGTTCTCTTCCAGTAACCACCTGATAAAAACTGTTATTTTGCATGACCTTGTCACGACCTCGTTGAGCGCCTGAGTGCGTGTACGTGCCTGATCCTCTACTGACCTCACGCCGTCCTCTCCTGCCTTTCTCAGACGTGAACGAGTGCGAGATGAGCTTGGCGCTGTGCGGTGAGGTCCCGTGTGAGAACTTCGATGGCAGCTTCCTGTGCATCTGCCCCAACGACAATGAGGAATTTGATCCCATCACCAGCCAGTGCCGCTCCATTGGTAATAGAGCAGGACTAGCACTCACAGTGACTCACCGGACTTAATTCTCCATCCCATCGTTGGGAGACGGAGTTTTCCCTGATTTAATGAGCCGTCTCTCATTATCCAAACAAGGGTGACGAGGTGGACATTTCTTTGACCACGTCTCGTAGAGTATCTTTTGACCTGTCTGTTTCCATTTGTTTTATAGGCTGGGGTTATGGCTGGGTGGGCTGCCTGCAAAAAATGTGTATTAGCCTAATCCCTCGGACGAACGATGAAGTAACTCCTCCAGTAGAGCCAAGCAGCTGCCCTGAGGCCATAGTTAGTGTAAACCCATTTCCCCACCAAGACAAACAAGGATAAGGTGTAGCTATTGGCAATTAGAGCTAAAGACACGCTGCTTTCCTCCATGCTAAAATGATCTTAACTGTAGATGTTACAGATATGCAATGTGTTGCAATTTCAGATTAAAAGAACAAGCCTTTTGAGTCATGGAAATACCATCACATCTCCAGCTTGATAGGCGTATGTGTACACAAATTGGGTGTATTTACACTATTAGGCGGCGCGCCCTCAGCGGGGATGTTTTTTCTTCTGCCTGGGCACTAAACCCCAGTTATGCCTTTGTGTACCTTTTTGCCACATTCCGCTGTTTGCTTTTGACGTGTGTTAATCAATCATGTGAGGCTGAATGGTGTGTTGACTCACATGCCAGTGTTTCCATTTGGCTAAGCCAGCAGCTTAAGGGTGAAATGCCTGAGCCCATGCCTTTGGACAAATGAGCCGGCTCAGCAGTGGCAGGCGAGGGGTAATGTACTACCTGCTGGAGGTGTTTGGACACACTGACAGATGGAGAGCTGAGAAGAAGCCTTTTGACACCATTATCAGATGAAATCCTACCAAAGTGTGGGATTTACTGTTACTTTACATACTGTGAGATCCCACCTCAGTAGTGAGATTTGGGTTTAAGTTGCTTTAACAGTGAGCTTTGCCCTCCTGAACCACCAAAACAGGTGGATTTCTGACTATGATTAATGGCCTAAAGAAATACTTTCTTTGTTGATCTACAGCTCTGCTTGACACCAAACCCATCCCTTCGTCCGCTCCCTCGGGGGAGGAGGAGAGGAAGGAGTGCTACTATAATGTGGATGATAGGAACTTCTGCGAGAACGTCTTGTCTCGCAACATCACCAAGCAAGAGTGCTGCTGCACAGTTGGTTCAGGCTGGGGTGACAATTGCGAGATCCACCCCTGTCCAGTCCTAGGAAGAGGTACGACAACATCTGTATCGACACTTTATTAAAGCAAAATGCATGTTTTTATGTGAAACTGGCATTTTTGAGTGTTTTAGACTCTTTTCCTTAACTGATCAATCAACTCTCATTTATTTTCCAGATGATTATATCCAGTTGTGTCCCCATGGCTCGGGATTAATACCCTTGCCTGTTTCCTCGACACAAAGTCTCGGAGAACAACGGCCTTACATAGGTACAACACTCACGCTCATAAATGCTAACTTATTTTATTGATTTCCCTTAGTTTTTATAGCTTTCCTTCACGCAGAGCTTGGCACAAAGAAGTGGAACGTCAGACCCTGTTTTATTTCTACCTGTAGCAACTTTTAAAGCCAGATAGACAGGCATAATCCCTCACCAGGTTTACGAGGCTGTCTGTGCAGCGGGCCACGGGTTACTGGGATACCTGCCTGCATATCTGACTAATCACTGTAATTGTAGTGTGTCCTGACAGCTTCAAGCATGTGCCAATACTTTCAGAAACTGTGTTAGGTTTGGACACTTATTACTTTGCAGGTGATTTATATGATAGTAATTTGTGACTCTGTCTTTCTCCCCTTAGATGCAAATGAGTGTGAGATGTTTGAATCTGACATCTGTAAGAATGGACGGTGTTCAAATAGCTTAGCCAGCTATACCTGCTTCTGTCGCTCCGGCTTCTACTACGACAACGTCCGGCTTGAATGCGTGGGTAAGAAATGACATTTACTTCACATTTGAAAACATCATCACTATAATCACGGTGATCTGCATCTCATTCCAGTGTCTTTTTCCTCGTTTCTTTGTGAAGGCAGTTGATCTTTGGACACGACTCATTGTCTACTTTCAGTATTTATACTAATATGTTAAAATGTAATGAGCTGATCGCTGTCTCTGTGCGTCTCCTCTTCATTTGTTTCTAGATTATGATGAGTGTGAATTTAGAAACTCCTGTGAGAATGGAGAATGTGTGAACACGCCCGGGTCTTTCAACTGTTTCTGCAGTCCTCCATTAGTCTTGGACAGCACACGGCGACGCTGCATTGGTGTCAACACCACAGAAGGTGTGACACACACACACACACACACACACACACAAACATGCTAATATGTGTTATATTGTTGTTTTTGGACATTTAATGTTCAGTGAGTGATTCTAATTCAGTTCACTTGTTGTTAAACTCAGCATATATCTCATTGTGGTCTGAGAGCTGTCTGTTGTGTGTAAAAGGCAGAAACATCTGTTGTTTGTTTGCAGCACTGTGTCTGTAAATGAGAAACAAACAAAGTGGCTTGGACCAATCCACGCAACACTATTCCAGTGTGCCCTGTGCATGTTTGTGTTCCAGTAAATCTGGCATGCCAACTATCTAAATATACTAACGAGCAAAATATCAAGAATTCTTCCAAAGAATTGCAGACACTGCTTTTAATAAGGAAAAAACTCCCTATTCGACCATAAGGGTGATCTTCTGCTCAGGTCCTCTCCCAGAGGCCTGTGAGTTCTGCACAGTATCTTAACTGTTCCTAGAACTGCACTCTTGTGGACAAAGATGTCAGGTAGTTTTCCTGGTATTTAGTAATGCCACACTCTCAGTTTAGGGGTCACACATTTGAAATGTGAGCTGGACAGCTCGGTGGGTAACACTACTACTTTGGTAAAGAAGATCAGGGGTTTGAATTCCAGTAAGGGAGGTGTGGCAAGCCCAGTGTGGATCTCTGATGCCAGGTCCTTATTGCTATTAAGCCTACATTAAATATTAGCAAAACAGTAAATTTCAGAGCCATACTGTCTGAAGTGGGCCACTGGAACGAGACATTTCTCGACTAGGGGACAGAATGTGGAACTTTTGGAATGCCACTGTATGAGCGATCCTAGTGATAGGGAATATATATATATATATATATATATATATATATATATATATATATATATATATATATATATATATATATATATTTGTTATTATGCCCTTTGTGAAATACTTCTCATTCTGTCTTCGAGGGCCTGTAGAATATGATCACGATGTGCATGTGGACATCTGCTGGCAGCGACTTGAAGGGGACAACATGTGTGCGGAGCCCCTCCAGGGACGCAGAACTACATACACTGAATGCTGCTGTCTGTATGGGATCGCCTGGAGTGGAAATTGTGCCTTCTGTCCCAAGAGATTCTCTGGTGAGAAGCAGGACACACACAAGACAACGATTACTATCTTGAATAATCAATTAATTGTAATGTTATGAAATTAAGAGAATATTGATGTTCATGATCATTGTGTGCTGCTGTACACAGAGGACTACGCAATAATGTGCAACCTGCCTTGGAGGGAAGGTTCAGAAAGTCTGCGAGAGCGGGTTGGATACGAGTATGGTGGTGAGGGGCCCGAGGATCCTGCAGAGCATTTTGTTCCTCCATACTGGGATAATTATGGCGGAGGTGCAGGACCCTATGACATTCCTGAGAGCGTTCCCCTGTTTACTGACAATGACTACAGTATTCAACAGCCACCAGTCCGAGTCCCCATCCAACGACCACGAGAGAGCCAGCTACAACCTGTGCACCCCTATGCTGGTGGGTTTATGCACCGCTATTTTGATAAGTAATTTAGCCCAGTATTTAATTAGCTTATCTAATGTGTGGCATGTAAAGTAAATATGCTGCAGAGCAATTATTTGTCCACAGTGGTGGAAGAAGCATTCAGATATTGATATTATTAAGTGCAAATACAGTAAGGTATAAATGCATCACAGGTAAGACAACAGTATTAGCAGCAAAATGTAGTTAAAGTGTTAAAGTAGAAGTACTGATTTTGTCCCTCTGACTGATGTATTATTATATATGACATCATTACATCATTAATACTGAAACATCAGAGTGTCAGCAGCAGGTTACTGTTGTAGCTGCTGCAGGTAGAGCCAGTTTGAACTACTTTATATCCAGTTTTATATACAGGGACAGCAGATAAATCTGAACGCTCGTCAGATGATTAATGAGTGAGGAAAGACAAAAAAACAAAGTTCCGATCCATAAATCTGTTTTCAATTTTTGGACTTTTTCTGTAATCTTTGATTTTTGTCAGATATTGGATCATTTGAACATTTATTGAAATGAAACCATGAGAGAAATTGAGAGGGAAAAATCCCTTTTTTGGTGGAGCTGTGAACAAGTCATAGACAGCTGAAATGTGACTCAATTACAAACTTCTTTTTGTAAAATGCCAGAAGCCAAAAAAATGTTGGAACGCACAGGTTTAGTCTTTAACAATGTGTTATATTTTAAATGCTTGTTCTATTATCCATTGTGTAAAATGTTTATTTTAAAATAAACTAAAGCCGTCAAATAAATGTAGTGGGATAGAAAGTACAATTATTACCTCTGAAATGTGGTGGAGTGGAAGTATAAAGTAACATGAACTGGAACTTCTACCTCAATAGTACCGAAAAACTCTTCATAAATACAGTACATAGGTGAATCTATTTAGTGGTTTTCTACCACTGCTTTTTTCGTGGCTATAATGATATACACTATACAATTTGATGTATATAAAACTGTTTATTAAATATGATATGCTTTAAAAAGAAAGGTAGCTTAACTCCCTTCAAAAATAGACAAGTATGGAAAAGAAAGATCTATTAACTGGTAAATGAATTAGCTACTGGAGGTGACAGTTCCTAATGACAGTTCTTGAAGTGTCTTACAAGTTCTAACAGGTCAGTTAAGGCTTAATGAGTTAATATAGTTTTGCTACTTTACAAGAAACCTTTTGCAGATGCCATGTAATAGTGTTAAAGAGAGACACTCTTTTTAAATGTCTGTTTGCTTAAGGCTTGTATTCAACTCTTCTTCAAAAAATCAATCAAACGTAGTTTTACCAAGAAGATTTAAAGAAGCATAGAGATTATATGGGATAATGTGATACATACTTATCTCCGAGTAGTATTGTGGCATATAAAAGCATGAATTGTTGTGTAGCAACACCAGTAACCACAATGTGTCCTTACATGTGTTTTATATGTTCAATCAGAACGCAATGAGGGGTTTGAGGGTCTCCGAGCAGAAGAATGTGGAGTCCTGAATGGGTGTGAAAATGGCCGTTGTGTGCGTGTGCGAGAAGGCTACACCTGCGACTGCTTCGACGGTTACAAACTTGACCTCGACAAGATGGCCTGTATAGGTGGGTTCTTTCCCCTTCATCTTTGATATCACTCTCAGTGGACCACCCACGTTTAGACTCCCAGTTAAAAAAAAATAAAATGTTCAAGGACTTTCTTGAATCAATAGGAGAATCCATCACTTCATTTTATCTTGTTTCACAATGTGGTGTTGAGTTTTGAAAACAAACCGCAGTGAACCCTCCCTTCAGGTTTAAGCCTTTTGGAGCCAGGTCCTGGATTAATTTCAGCAGGGTAACTCTTCATGCTGTATATCATCAAGCTCAAGGAGAAGCTTTGAGTTTAACAACCTTGCATTAAGTTATGTTTTATGGGAAAGTAATGAAAGCAGTGTACTCCTCAAAACCATTGTGTTACCCTTTGGTCTGAAATTCCCTAGTCACACACTGCCAAGAGTGAGGAGGCCTTGAATCTTAGCCACTTGTGTATTACATGAGATATTATATCTTTTACATGTACTTTGTTTGCTTTGTAAGAAAGTGAAACTGTCTTGTTGCAATGAAACGCTATGATTACAATATTCTGTCTGCAGACGAGCTTATCGCTTTCAAGGTCAGCCGTTTTCCCATGGAAAGTGATTGAATTCCTCTTCTGTGGAAACATGTGGGAGCTGCGCAACTCGTGCCATGCCTCCTATTATAAATATCACCACTTGCATTTCCCCAGCAGAACATGACATAAACAGAGACAGGGTCATTTGAGATTGAACGCTATGAAATGACAATCAGACCTCCCGTGCTGAAAAAGGGAAAGAACAACTTATTGAAGGCCAAGAGGAAACATAATCCAATGCACTGTTAATTTTACCATCATTCCGAACAGTCCAGTGCTCGGGATGGCTGGGAATTCCACTTCAGATCCTGACCAGCCGACACGCAACATGACGGCATGGTCGAATAAAGATATACAAGAGGAGATGTTATGCAACATATCATTTTGTTGAGTGACAGCCTTGTACCTCCAAACGTGAACTTTTGTGGAACTAATTAAAACACCCTTTGCTTGTTCCTCATAAGGTTGTATGAAGTTCTCAACAGTCACACCATTGCTGAGAAAGCTGTGTGATGTGATCAGAGAAAATCCATGACCCAACTATGTTAGGATTCGTCATAAAGGGGATGAATAAATCCCTATTTCCTCATTCTTTCAGCCACCATACTCAGTGAGAGGCTGCAATGATGATGATGAAATGTTTGGTCAAACCAAATATCTTGTTTTGCCTGAACAACACTCCAAAATCTCTTAATCCACTATACCAGTCAGCCACAACATTAAAACCACTGAAAAGTAAAGAGAATGTGGGGTATATTAGACAGCAAGTGAACAGTCAGTTCTTGAAGTTGATGTGTTGGAAGCAAGAAAAATGGGCAGCATGAGAATGTGAGAGATTTTGACAAAGGCCACACTGTGATGGCTGGATGGCTGGGTCAGATCATCTCCAAAACAGCAGGTCTTATGGGCTGTTCCAAGTGGTTAGTATATACCAAAAGTGGTTCCAGGAAGGACAACCAATCAACCACCAACAGGCTCACTGATGCGAGTGAGGAATGAAGGTTAGTGCATGTGGTTCAGTCCCACAGAAAAACTACTGTTGCATAACTGAAATTTGATGAAGCATCTGTGGGATGTGCGGGAAAAACAGCTCCGATCCATGGAGTCCCCACCACACAACTTACAGGACTTAATGGATCTGCTCCCAACATCTTGGTGCCTGATACCACAGAACACTGTTTTTGGTCTTGTGGAGTTCATGCCTTCACAGATCAGGGCTTCTTTGGTGGTGCGATTGAGCTGTACATAATATTATGCAGATGGTTTTAATATAGTGTCAGTTTGGTTTAATTTCAGAGGAAGACAAACAGAAAATCCTTACACTTGAGAAACAGGAACCAGAGTATGTTTGGTATTTTTGATTGAAAAAATTGTAGTTGGTTATCCAGAATTTTTTTTAAGGTTATGGAATATGTTTTAAAGAAAAGGTCCAGAATAGCTGATAAAAGACACTAAATAACCCTTAAAGAGGTTTTGTCCCCTGCTTGTTTCCAAAGTCAAGAATGAGCCTTGAAACTCAGATTCAGTGTGATTTATGATGGTGAAATTGCAATGAAAGGAAGGAAGGCAAGAAGAAATAAAAGAAGGATATGAGATAAACTCCAAGGAATTACAAATATAAATTATATTAGCATTCCCACCTCTCATACCCATAAGGCCACTCAGCAGCAGATGTGGCGCAGGCAGCTGTTTCAGCTGAGGAGTCTCCCTGCTGACTAACTCGTCATGTCTCCTTTTTCCTGCAGACATAAACGAATGTAAGGACATCAGCGACAAGGTGCCCTTGTGTCAGAACGGGCACTGCACCAACACAGACGGATCCTACAAGTGCACCTGTTTGCCCGGCTTTGTGGCCTCTGCCAAGCCGCACAAATGCATCCCAACAATCCCGGAGGCTGGTCTTAGGGAGGCGGGAAACTGAGACAGACACCGTCAAAGCGCTGGCTTCTCCTGCTCCCTCAAAGATCACCTTACACCCCTCTGCCCTTTCCCCCCAAGGGCCCGGCACTAAACCTCCGATAGTAACGCTGAAACGTCCAAACTCGTTTCCCTACATACCACAAACACACACCGTCACAAACATGTACACACAAAAGCACACACACTTGCATTCAGCACAGAACACATTCATATCCCCCCTCATACACATTCAAGAGGACCAGGAACTGTGCAGTGAATGTATTACATGGGATTTAGTATTCACCAGATATCCATTTGCCTTAAAGGGATTTTGTGGACTGATCTTTTTTATTCAGTAACCCCAGGCAATTTGATATACAGATATGCTTTCCACATTATTTTCTCTGTCATTTTCCTTTTTCTTTCTTTTTTTTGTGTTATTTATTTCATTTACATGACGGGCCTCTGCAAACTAAGAAAGCAACCTATTTCAGAGGGCATACTTGATTCCTCTTGTTTTATTTGTCTCGCCAATTGACTTCAGAGAGAGTGTGGGGAGATAGTAAATGTATTTTGTAAAGGAAGGAATGTCATAAGGTTTCAGCCATACTATATCAGCATGTGCGTCACTGTCAAACCTCTCACCAAAATATATCTCACTCAGTCACTGTAATTTGCTTTGGCCTTGGACTAAACGGACGCCAGGGTCGACCAACATCCGAAATCATTCAAAGAACGAACTTTTCCCACAGCAGCCTTTCTTCAAGATTAACTGCAAGCTGAAGATGAAGAACCTCTGGACCGAGAACTGGGACGTCAGCACAGCCAAACTTCCACATTCAAGACTTCCGCCTTTATGTGCGCATGGAAAGACTGTAGATGTATATGATGATCTATGTAATGTTCTGAAAGCGGTGCAATAGATGTGACCTGCCTTCTTCTGTTTGACACCATTTTCATATAATTCCAGCAATGAAGTAGGAAAACATGGACTCAGTTCCTGACCCCAACTTTTTTTCTTTCTAACAGTATTAACTTGTTTTATACTTCTGAAAAAAAGAAAAACAACAAAAAAAAAATATCATATGCACCCTGGTTTGATGCTAGGCTAAATTCTAGCCTAGTGCAGAAAGGTAAGGTCATTGAAATGATCCACAAATATCACTGCTTACAATGAGAGATTGGTTTTATGCACTAATGACACACAGGCAATTAGATCTCAGCTCTCACATCAGACCATTCCCATGTGTGCATCTCTGAATGCATGTCAAGACAAAGGCTTCGCTGGAGAGGTTTGGTATATTTTGTACAGATCTAGTACTATGTATTATTTTTGTTACATATTCTCTTAATGCATTATAGCACAACCAATATTTTGTTTGACATTAAACATAAAATGTAAGAAAAGTCTGGCATTATAGCTTTGTAGATTTATATATGTCTGTAAAAATGTTCTTTTTTTTTTAAAGCATATCTTTTTATGTATGAGGAGAGTGGCTGACACTGTACCAGAGGAACTGTGTGTATTCCCTGCCCTGTGGAGCAGACAATGAATTATATTTTTTGGAAGTGGCAGCACTGTTCTAATCGCAGACATTTTGTCTCCTTAAGTTCATTACAAAGACAATGCTTTTGAAATGCAAGCACCGACTTCTGTGCATCACAACTTTACAGCTAAATATTAGTAATTGTGAGCATTATTTCCTTTTAGTCTCTGTTGGATCCTTATGTCAAGAATGTATCACAGACAGTATCCGCCTCCACCTCTGGTTACTGAATTCATACCCATTAATACATTGTAGTCTTTTATATTCATGAAGAAATATCAGCAGAAACATTAAAGTCTAATTCTAACTTTGGATGATAACTAATGTTGATGGCTTACACAATTAACCTGCATTCATAATCTCTAAATCTACAGTTGTACAAATGTGTTCACTCGATGCCCACCGTACTTCACTGTGCTGTCCGGAAACATTTAGGTCAAAGTCGGAATGGTTAAAAACTTTCAAAACCACAAATAACTTGAGATAAATGCCTTATTGTAAAGCTGTGGTCAATGGAAATATCATGCTCATTCATTTTGTTTACCTCTTGACTGTAATCACTATCAGTCATCAAAATAAAACATAAAAAATATCTGTCTAATGATCATTTATTCTGAAATATGGCACACTACATTCACCGTGTGTATATCCAGAGAGAGTGAGTTTATTTGTGATACAGCAGGAAGGGAAAGTTTGTTGTTGCATGCGGTTCACAGCCTTTAATGATCAGAAAGTCATCACACCAAACAGTGGAGCTACTAAACAGTTAGGTGCAGGTATTTACACAGATCATTGGCACATTGTTGTGTAAGTGTGATGTGTCTGGCATCAGTGGAAGAATTTTTCAGATCCATGGCTAAAGTGAAAGTAGCAAAGCTGCAATGTAAATACACTGTTCCTTGCTTAAATTAGAAACAAAAATAAGCAAAAGTGCAGAATAGTTGCCCCAAAAAACTACTATAAATTGAAAACTTTCCAGAGAAAAAACAGTCATCTGGAAAGATCAGTTGAGTTTGTTATATTAGTAAATGCTGATGTTGTTAGAACATTGTTAAAACAGCATATATGCAACATGTTACTGCTGCAGCTGGTTTAGGCAGGGCAAATTTTAACTAATATTTGTATAATTAAAAAGGATAATGTAATGCAACCGTTTATTTAAACTAATTGGTCTGCAAAGTAGCTGTACAATATTACTTGTGCAATATACAAATAGTACAATATTTCTCCTTTAAGATGTAATTACATAGAAGGATTACATAACAGACAAATTTGTACTTGCCTGAGCAAATGCATTTCTTCCTTAATTTAGGGTTGAAATATTTAACAATGGATGTGAACAAAATAATTCACCTACACACAATGTATTCTCTGAACTAATAATAAGCCAGAACTTGAGTTAGGAAATGCACCTTGTATTAGTAACATCTCACATAACACGTTTTAAAGCGTTTAAATGATTTATTATACTAGGTGTCCCTCTAGTGGCCAAACTATTGCAATGCACGATCACGAGCTCTGATTTTCCATAACTTTTTCCCATTTCCTGTACCGGGGATATATCTTTTTAATATTTGCAGTGCAATGTTTTTTTTAAACTGGCACTTTATTATAAAAATATGTGTATAAGAGAGAAAACCGAATTGGACCACCACACCAAATGTTCGGAAAATCCAAATATTCCAAATAGGACCTTCCGGTGTTTCCGTAGAGGAGCAATGGACGCCACGGGGATTTTGGGAAATTGTGTTCATCCTGCAAATACGTTGTCCACATCGCATGGATGTATTACATGAGAATACATCTCCCAGACGCCTGAGCGGCTCATATGTGTTTCGTTGACTTGAACTACGAGCTACTGTGAAGTCTCCGGCTGCTAATGTACATTTTAAAAGAATAAATCCGTCATTTGAGGAACAGAGAGCGTTAGCATCTTGTTAGCTAATATTGTTTTGAATGCCGCCATTGGACGACTGGACTCTTGGCTGCGAAGCTGAAATACGTATGTTATGGATGGAAATTTCTGAGTAGCTTGGCGAAGATGTAACTAATACGATGTGTGGTAAATTGTTAGGTAGCAAAGGTGTGACATTCACTGTCAGTGTCGCCTCTTCTGACATACAGTTTTAGAAATTGGAGTTATATTTTCTAGCATCCATGCTAAATGTAGTTATTTGCCCCTGACAGGACAGTTGCACATCATCATCCACATACCAGCTAACCATTATTTATCATATGATTTGGTAGTGCTACCAAATTATTTACCTGCCTTGGAAGGGAGTCTGGTCGTTTTTATTATATGTTTAGTTTCCTGATGGCAAAAGAAGAATGTATTTCACAGAGGAACAAAACAGAGCACTCCTCAATACTGCGAAACAGAAAAAATATTCCCACCTCACTGAAGACCTCTCAGGCCCCATTCACTTCTGTATCAAAGGACAAAATCAGTCAAACTGCTGGACACTCGTCAGAAGATGACAATCAGTCCTCAAATGGATCCTCAGCTCAGTTATTTACCAGGAGACATGGTGAGTCTCCAGTCAAAGTGCTGCTGTTACTGGTGGTAGGACTGTCTTTCTCTACACGTCTCTACAAGATAACAGAGCCCCCTCATGTGTGGTGAGTTAAAGTCCTTTGCATGAATACATGTGAATCATTATTAGTGTGTTTTTTATTCACACAACGACTTGTCTTGGTGTTTCAGCTGGGATGAGACACACTTTGGAAAGATGGGCAGCTACTACATCAACAGGACCTTCTTCTTTGACGTCCATCCTCCTCTTGGAAAGGTGAGATGCCAGAATAACCATTTTGTGTAGACTCAAGTGTGTTCACTGAAGCCTCTCTAGTGCAATGTGTGTCTTTGTCACTTTGCTGCAGATGCTGATAGGTCTCGCTGGTTACATGACCGGTTATGATGGCACCTTTCCTTTCATAAAGCCTGGAGACAAATATGAACAGCAAAACTACTGGGGGATGAGAGGGGTAGGCTGCTTTCCATACTAGAAATAATACCCTTTACTAATTGAGTACAGTGCAATTTAAATATATACATACAGTCTACTGTATAATTCATATATTACAACTTAATAAGTGCAAGACAGTAAAGCCGTTGATGTGTTTTGTTGCTGATTCTTGTCTTGCAGTTTTGTGCTGTGCTGGGCTCCTTTCTCCCAATCTTTGCCTACCTCATAGTGCTGGAGTTGTCTCAGTCTCACACTGCTGCTTTCATCACTGCCATCCTGCTAATATTTGGTGAGTTTTAAAGATAAAATTTGCAATATCTATGATACCTTTTAGTTTCTTTCTTTTTTCATTTTGGCAATAGAGAAAAGCACTTCAGAATGTCCACAGATACTATAAATAATTTCATCAGCAATTTTCATAGCAAAAATGATTTGTGCAACTAGAATCAGAACAGTGCACACAAGGACATGTTATTACTTAGTGAATGTTTTTCTTGTTTTTTAGAGTCCTTTAAATGTTCATTTTGCAGCCAAATCATTTAACCATTTCTCATCAGCTAAACATGAGATTAAACCTAACTTCGGTGTGATTTTTAAAACTACAGAACTATCAAGTGTCGTCTGTCACAAAATTGAACACATTTCCTGCTTATATGTTTTCTTTTGTGTATGTGTGAAGCTTAAATGTGACATATTTTGACATAAAAGCAGCAAAAATGCAGAAAAATTAGACATTTGCATCTCCAGAAGCAGGACAATGGAGGTTTGTTGTGTTAGAATATACAGTTGTGGTTATAAGTTTGCATACCCTGGCAAAATCTATAAAATAATCTTTAATGAAAACATGAATGATCAGAGCAAAAACAAGTGCGTGACAAGAAACAACTTTGTCTGACCACTAACCCTAAATGAAAGAAAGCTTTTTTCATGATTAAACACGTTTTCTATTTTAAAAATGGGCAATATTTCACAATTTTTGCCAAGGTATGTATACTTATGAGCACAACTTTCTGCCAAAAACACAAAAAAAATGGCACACGATGTCTTCTCATAGTTTAATCATAAGAATCTGGCTTTTTAAAAAAAAAAAAAAAAAGTTTTGTTGTTGGGGTTTAATTTAAACATGCATAGTAGATATTTTCGTTCATCACATGGTCAGAAGTAACTGGAAAATGCATAGAGTTTCTGTCATGTATGGTAACACAAAATCATTGCCTTCACTATATGTGGACTGATCATTCTATCTGTTGTGTAGTCACTGCAAAGCCTGCAGAAGCCTTTTCTGAGTCACTGTCCTGCTGTTTGCTGAACAATATCTTCAGCATCTTTGAGAAAATATATTTAAATGTCAGATCATTCAAGACAGTGAAAGGTCTATTAGCGTGCATTTATCATATTGTTATAAGGAGAATGAATCGTGCTTATCATCTCCTTCCTGACAGACACTGGCTGCATCACCATCTCCCAGTACATCCTGTTAGACCCCATTCTCATGTTCTTCATCATGGCAGCAGTGCTGAGTATGGTCAAGTTCAACCAGCAGAGATACAGGTAAGACCCCACTAAACTCTGCATCTGTGTTTTTTTTTTTGTTGTTGTTGTTGTTGTGTCATTTCCTGTGCCATTTAGTCCTGAAATTATAAGCTATTTCATTCATTACATGTACAAGAGTAAATTAAGGGCTCACTATTTTGATAATCAGTCAAAAATTTCATTCAGTTAATGATAATATTATTATTAATCAGTTAATTTATCAGGTATTCGTGCTACACTCCACTGCTTTCTTATTTACAATTTCACGTGGTATTCTCTCATCATACATTGAATACTGATACTTTATGATTAGTAGATTTAAAGTCCCACTTTGGACTCTGATGCCTTGTGATCTGTCAATGTTTTTCTAAGATTTGGTTACCAAATTACTGACTGATTTCTAGAGAGTAAGTGCTATTTAATAAGTATGCTTAAGTCATTTCCTTACGTGCTGATAATATTTACCAGGTGGTACACAGGCATTTCACACTACATAGCTCCTTGTCTGCCACTGGGTTTTATGAAGCTGTAAATAAGCATTTCATTGTTCTCTGCTGGCTGTTGTTTTCAGGCCTTTCACTGCCTCCTGGTGGTTTTGGCTGGTACTGACTGGTGTCAACCTGGCTGGCGCTTTTGGAGTGAAGTTTGTGGGTCTGTTTGTCATCCTGCTGGTTGGGCTGAACACAATCTGGGACCTGTGGAGACTTCTGGGAGACCTGAGCCTCTCACTGGTGAACAGCAGGATATTCATAATTTTACTGATAGTGCTGATGAGCGATGTTAGGGGTTCGACCATCCTTCTCGTCTTTTTTCTGGCAGGTGGACGTTGCCAAGCACTTCCTGGCTCGAGTTGTTGGACTCATCCTGCTTCCACTCTTCCTCTACGTTACAGTATTTGCAGTGCACTTTGTTGTTTTGAACAAAAGGTAGGTATGATTGTTGAATGCAGAGTGATCATTGCTAATCTCATAAACTATGACATGATGAAGTCCCACACGTTGTTTGAGTGGTCGCGATTGTTCTGTCTTGCCAGTGGACCAGGAGATGGTTTCTTCAGTTCTGCCTTCCAGTCCCGCTTAATGGGGAACAACCTCTACAACGCATCAATGCCTGAGTGTGAGTTCCAAATACATCTCATGAATCAAACCAAATGTTGCTGCAGCAGTGTTTACTAAAACACAAATAAGAAAGTGGAAATTAGGTTAAAGATAAATGCATACATTGCTTAAGTATAATAGCCAGATGGCCTGAAACTTTTGCTTACATTTTACTGTCTTGATGAAAGAGCATGTCAGGGTTTTACTATCAAGACTTGTTCACACTTAGTTGCATGATTGTCAACGTTTTAAAAGACATTTTTAAATAAGTTTACTTGTTTCACACAATTTAATGATCTGATCCTCCTGTTCTCTTGTATTTCTGATGCAGACCTGGCATATGGCTCCACCATTACAGTGAAAAACCTCCGGATTGCTGGAGGCTATTTGCACTCTCATTGGCACTTATACCCAGAAGGAGTGGGATCACGGCAACAGCAGGTCAGCTGATGAATTCAACTTTCTGGTATTGTATATTATTATATCTGTACTATTTTAACTCTGGATAAATATTTTTTTCTCTGATTTGTACTCACAGGTTACAGCCTACTCCCATAAGGACTACAACAACTTGTGGCTGGTTCACAGACAAGATGATAATAATTGTGAGGAAAATGTTACTGATTTACTTTTCAGAGTTAGGCTTTTTAACAATCCAAATCAAATTTAGCAAGGTCATTTTATTGTTCATTTCTATTGTTTATCTTTAATAAGCTCAATCTGGGAGCCCTGATCTGGTTCGTCATGGTGACATCATCCGATTGGAGCACAAGGAGTAAGAATCATGAGTGCACAGTCTCACTTAAATTGTATATCTTGTTATATTATGAATTCTAAAAAATATTCTGTCCTTTCAGAACAACCCGGAACCTTCACAGTCACCTCCATGAGGCACCTCTGACCAAGAAACACTTCCAGGTTACAGGCTATGGCATTGTGAGTAGACCTATAACATAAAACTATAAAGCAGAGCCCAGTAACTTGGAGCTGGCAAATTGTGGAATTTACAGCAAAAAGAGGGTGTTCAAAGGCACAGACATCACTGATCTAAAACTAATAGCGGCATATAATACACAGAAAAAATGATGCATATTACACTTTAACCATCAGCTACAGTAAAATGTTGAGATTGCAACAGTTTGTTTTCTGTTAAAGCTACTTTCATGTGAAGTTACTAAGACGCCTACTGTATTATTCAGAATTAGTGACACATTAGATTCTGATTGCCTGTTATTGTGTGCTTATTTGTCCCTGATATTAAAATATCTTCGACCTGTTCTTAGAACGGTACAGGGGACACCAATGACCTGTGGCAGCTGGAGGTGTGTGGAGGTCGGAAGGGTGACCTGGTGAAAGTGCTGCGTAGCAAAGTTCGCTTTCTGCACCGAGCTACTGGATGTGTGCTTTACTCCTCTGGCAAGACTCTCCCAAAATGGTAACACTGATCATCGTATCAGTCACTATGTCATCATGTATATTTAGAGTCAAAATGCACTGCAAGTTTCGTCTCTATTCAGGGGCTGGGAGCAGGTTGAGGTGACCTGTAGTCCCTACTTGAAGGAGACTCCAAGCTCTCAGTGGAATATTGAGGATCATATCAATCCCAAATGTAAGATAAACACATTTTATATGCCTCTATAGTGTTTTACAAACATCTTGATGTTAAATATTTACTAAATATTACTTTTTGTGTGTTCTGCCAGTGCCCAACATTAGTCTCTCTGTGCTGAAACCCCATTTTCTTGAAATCTTACTGGAGTCCCACATTGTTATGATAAGAGTAAGTAATTAGCCCATCTGCCCTATGAACATGTGTCTTTTTAAAATTATTGAAATTTTCAAAAAATGTGTCTTTTTAGGGTAATAGTGGCTTGAAACCCAAAGACAATGAAATGAACTCCAAACCTTGGCACTGGCCCATCAACTACCAGGTGCACTGGATGATCTTTGGTATAAAGTTTATTCATGTAGAATTGAACTCGCTTTAACTGTAACAGTTGCTGGTTTATTTTTGTGAAGGGACTGAGGTTTTCAGGAGTGAATGAAACAGAGTATCGTGTTTACCTGCTGGGAAACCCTGTAAGTCTTTTATTCTTGCTTCATTTTCCTGCTGGTACTTCTTGTCTGATAAAAACAGACCAACACTCTCATGTTTAAATACTATTTTTCCAGGTGGTTTGGTGGCTGAATCTGGCCAGTTTGGGGTTGTATCTCATCATGGTGGCAGTGGCGTCTGTCACCATCCAAAGAGGTTTCTCACTGGGCCCAAAAAGAATAGGTATGATTAATGCCAGGGAAGTCGCTGTGTTTGCTCTGGCTGATCAGCTGAAGTGAACAGATGATTTTAGCATTTAATAAATGTAAGTTATGCGGCTGTGTTTCAGAGCAATCTCAAGTGCTTATGAGAGGAGGAGGACTGCTGCTCCTTGGTTGGCTGCTTCACTATGCACCTTTCTATACTATGGGCCGTGTCCTCTACTACCATCACTACTTCCCTGCAATGCTCTTCAGCAGCATGCTAACAGGTACCAAACCCCACTGCATTTTTCCTGCTTCTAATATACAGAGCAGTGGCTTTCAGACTGTGAGTCATGCTGCATTTTCATACTGCATGAGATGAAAAGCAACTAAGGCACTTGCATCAGATTGTCACAATTTGCAGCATTTTTTTTTGCTCCTGTTTAAATTCATTATGAAAATTATAGACAAAGTGCAATATTTTTTCTCTTTTAATGGTATAGGTTGTAGCCCACACTATGGCTTAGTTCCAGAATCCATGCTTCAGTACAATAGTGTAGCAAAAAATGATTCGTTACATCCCAATACATAGCATGTCAAATGAAGTATGCCAGAAAATACCAGGATAAACTGTTACGTATGGTTGGATTTTGCAGTATGTAAGATAGCATGTTTTTCTGTCCATTCTGACCCGCAATTCTCTGCTCAGCTTCGTCACAAATGCCAAAATACTAAAGCCACAATGACCATGCAGACAGATGACAGTTCTTTTGCACTGTAGACTGAGAAGGTCACAGTTTAGGACAGTTTATTAGGACAAAGTATGTCCCATTTATATGCATCCTGCATGAGACGGTGCTTTGTGAGGGCCACTATGGTACATAAAGTACAAAGAAACCTACAGGGGGTCCTCTGTTTATGACGTCCTCACCCTACAGCGTTTCATCGTTACGTCAGAACTGGTTACGTGGAACTACTTGGCGAGTGGAGCGGACGAATACGTCGTCACGCGACGCTATAAGACGGTTTTGTTTACAGTCGCCGGTTGCAAAGCACCATGAGAGTTACTCCAAATCTGTAGAAAGACGACAAATATTAATAGAAGTGACAAAATCCATCAACATTAACTGTAGTTGTTGAGGAGGGCACAGTTATTTCAACTCGTCACACCAAGATTGCTCAGTGAAACCACTAAAAGACCCTAGTTTATGCTGCCTTTGCTCAATCATTATGAAACTGACAGCTTTGTGACTACCCTACAACAGTGCCCCCACATTCCATCTTCAGTATTGTCTGATGGGAGCCCACAGTGTTTGATTTTGATTCAGAAAAAGCAGTCATGTTGTCCACATGTTTCTGGTTTCTGTTTGTTACAGGAATTACAGTAGACATCCTGTTGAACAGTGCTGACCTGATACTCCAACCACCTTATTCTGACTGGATGCAGAGAGTCGGCCAGATGGTACTTCTACTTAGCGTTCTTTACAGGTCAGATGACTGGGATATTATTGTGATCTTGTACTGTTTCATCCTTACACTGTCACAGACAATATATCATGAGCGTGTGATTTCTGCTGCATTCAATGATGTTTCTTGTCATTATATTTTCTCCCCATCAGTTTCTACCTGTTCCATCCGCTGTCCTACGGCATGACCGGTCCTCTAGCACACGAGCCGGGCAGCGCCATGGCAGGCCTGAAGTGGATGGACTCCTGGGAGTTCTAGTCAGTTTTACCTGAATATGACACTAATGATGTGATATATACAAACTGTTTTTACTATGAGGGATTTAAATCACTCGTGTGTATCACAGATGTGTGGACTTCAGAGTGTTTAAGCGTAGAAACAGTTTTCATAAGTTACTGTCTGAGTCTCAGTATTTGTGTCCCAGCACTTCCACGTGTTATAATGTGTCATGTATGAAGAGTGCTGAATAAGACAGGACCTGAATCAAAGTGTTGTGGAGCGTACAAGAATAAATATCTAGACTTTAATCATCACCAGGCTGCCTTAACTCACAACACAACTTCCTTACTGGACTTACACTACACTAAGCAATGGCTACTGACTCTCAGTGTTTACATTTCAGTTTCGTCAATAAACAGAAATATTCTTGTATTCTGTGGTTGCTTGTGCTTATGTAATCAATATTTCATTTAAAAGGTTTGTGGAGAAAATTTTTACCCGTGGAACACAGTCGAAGTTTAAAACACAAACTGCTTTAAGAAAGATGTCATTTTTGATTTCTCCTGTGCATTGACATAAAGTATATCTTTGCTATTATTAGTAACTGCAAGGATGTTGTGATTATTTGTAGTAATTCCAGGACTGTGGTAGTCAGATTAGAAATTCATAACACATAACTGAAATTTCCACAGAAAGCATCAGTTTATCCAAGGTTCTTTACCCAACATGTGTCATAGATCTCCCCAAAGTGTGATTAAGACCTCATTCTCTCTTTCTGTCATGAGCTGCTGAGAGCTGTTGATCCTGGCAGAATGGTTTCTACCACTGGTGCACACACACAACATCCTTATTAAAGTTTCTTTTCAGACTTCACATACAGATCATCTACACCGATCAGCCACAACTTTATGACCACTGACAGGTGAAGTGAATCATCTTGTTGTAATGCAACGTTCTGCTGGGAAACTTTGAGTCCTGATATTCATATGGATGTTTGACATGTACCATCCATGTAAACATTACAGGTCAAGCAAACCCCCAACCCCCATGGCAACAGCAGTCCTTGATGCCAGCTGCCACCCTCAGCAGGACAATGCAATCAATGTTCGAGAAAGGTCTAAAATTAGCAATCCGTCCATTATCTATACATCGCCTAATCCTCTGTATGGTTTCAGTTGGGTTGAAGTCTGTCTGTTTCAGGTTTCACATGGACAGGTCGCCAGTTTATCGCGAAAGATTAGAAATTTCTTTACAATATTGTTTTGGCAAAGAAAGGTGAAAATAGTCATTATTTCACATAAATAGCACCAAACAAATACATTAACACAAGATAAATGGGTATTTGATGAGGATTGTTTTTTAATCTGCAGGCATACAAAAGATTTTGTCCAAGAAACATGATAAATATCACCTTTATGTAGCCCAAAAATCAAAAAACATAGAAATTAATTACATAAATTGTGATGTCAATTTTTTTTTATCTTTGAGCTTTATTTACTATCCAGAAATTTTGTTCCTTGTAAATATAAGACATTCTGTATGAATTATTCACATCTTAGGGTAAAATGCTAGAAAATCTGCTACTACATCATTTAAAAATAAGCAATCTATACATATCCATTAAAAGTAAATTAAATTATTAAATTCCTAAATGATAGTAAAATAGACTGATTGGCTTTCAGCATTAACAATTTTTTCATGTTGCTAATAGAGGATGGTTATGTTTACTGACTGAAAATATAGTCAGTTTTGTGATACTGAACCCACTCACCCAGACCCAAACAGAACCGTCCGGTACATAACGTCCATCATGTGTTGGTTGTGGTTCCTGCTCTGACTGACACACTGCGCCTCCTAACGGTCGCTTGGTGAACTACAACTACACGTCAACTGAAAGAGCGGCCGTTGCTATTGGTTGCCGTTTGTCACGTGTTTATTCTGAAGATGGCGTCTCCTAATGGAGGTAAATTCTAATTCCTTACCCTGCTACGCTGTGTATAAACTGTAAATTAGACATGTGTAAGCTCGCTAAACCGCTAACGACTACATAATATCTTACTGAAACGTCCAGAGTCGACGGAATACGCGTGTTAGCGCTGTATTCTGGCTGTTTAGAGATGTTTTTCCGTTGCCTGAAGCCTTCAGCAGCCTCAGTGTTGTGTGTCCAGTGTGTAGGGAAGCAGACAGCAGGCTTGAACCTGCTGTGACCCACAGAGCTGCTGGTATACATACAGATTAAATCACGTCTGTTTACAGCGTATTTGCAACAGCTACGGTGTTTTTGTGTCACAGCCTCGTAGTAATTTAAGCACGTTGATGGCCTGAGTCTTTCAGTATTTCTACCATTGCCTTGTCTAAACTCGAGCTGTATTGTTGTGTACGGTTTGAGAAAAGCTGTATACCGAGTGTCCTCTTTATTATGGGCTTCTGTGCAGTCTAATGCAACTATTCTGTCATGAAGTCTACTTTAATGATGCCTACAACTGTGTCAAAAGCCTTAGAAGGGTGGATTAAATCTTATGTTTTAGCTGTTGTGGTACCTCTCAGTAAAATTCAGTCCAATACTTTACCATCTTTTACTGTGTATTCTTACCTCAGTAGTAAACCTATAATTGAATTGTATTAAATAGCAGTTAGTTGTGTATGTGTACCAGATAAAGTGGCCAGACTACCCTGTTCACGTTTATTAAACGTACAATACAGGCCAAAAGTTTAGAAGCAACTTAAAGTTTCTGTTCATACTGTCTTTCTTAAAAAGTAAAAAATTAAATTAAATAAAAACCACTGTGAATTCTGTGGATTTTAAGATGTATTTACTGCATGATCAGACTTTGATTTCACTGATATGCACCATTTTCCTCAGTTTACCTTTAGGTATATATTGATGTTACCAGGCAATTGCTGGATAAATGTTAACAAAAGAAAAGAAGGGCTTAGTTTTAGAGTTGAGGACATTTGTGAGAGACACAACTTCAGTGCAAAAGTAAAAAACAAATCACAGTCTGCATTATTCACTTTAGCTCTTTGGCTTTTGAGAGGTTGCATTCAAAAATCCCAGTAAATCTCAGCTGTGTCCATATCTCTATAACGACCACAGAAATGACAGGAAAGAAACCGCTTAGTAAAGAAACAAGAGTACAGATAAAAAATACCTGATAATTATAGTAAAAATATTTTCTGATGAGTGACTCTTTATATAATGATTATGTTTATTTTGTTGCAAAGTATACCAATGAAACAATGATTTTTTTTTGTACAAATTTCATATTGCTTACCAACCTTTGACCTGTAGTGAATATGAGGACATATTTTAGGTTTAGATTTGCAATTTTTATTCTCCAGTTTGGAGTCTTGGAGCAGAATTCTGCACCAGAAGACGAGACATAGTCGACGCCAAAACCCAGACACTGAGAATTACTGTAATCTGACCTGAAATTAATGCAGTGGTCACAGTCTTGTGATGGAAGTGTTTTAAATAGCAATTGTTTGTGCAGGTGTACCAAATAAACTGACCATACCTTGTTAAGCTGCAGTTGCCTCACCAGTTAAATTTAATAAACATACATAGTTTTAACTTATTTATGAGGAATGTGAACAAATACAGATCAATAGATTTATTTTGTCTTCTAAAATGATACCAGATGTCATTAAAACTTATCATATTATACATAAGCACTGTATTATAAATTAAATGGCATGTCTTACAGGGGTTCAACACATGCATGGAGTATTGGAATCAGAATGGAAGTGGCTATATACCAGACATTATATGTTGTTTTTGTATACTACATGTTTTTTACATTTACCAATAGTGGCTCTTTTCATCTTAAAGGGCTGCAGCTCTCCGTTCATTTTGTTTCACAATGACTGAATCATAATTTGAAAACAGTGCAATCAACAAATCACAAAGACTGCATATAACAATATACTTTATGCAGCGTGTCTGACCCAGAGTTTAAACCATTGTTTGTAAAACCAATAGTTTGGAAATTTATTCCATCATCATTTTGTAACAGTCAAACTTTTGGTGGTATTTTATGTGGCAATCGTTCATCACGTGTTTTAGTCTCTTAAACAATTAATATTGAAGTGAAGCTTGATTTTTAAAAATATGCAAATCAATGCATATTATGTCACAATATCTGTCAAAACAAATTTCAGTGAGATATTTTCCCCAAGTCACTACAGGATGTATTGTTTGAAAATGTACTGTAGCTTTGGTCAGAGGTTAAAGATGATGCTTGGCCCATTTGCGATGTTTTGTAAAAGGCCAGTTATATTGGTTTAACTGTAATTGTGGCATTTTGATATGTTCAGCTTATTTCCCCTACTTTTGTTGTTCAGATGTAAACATAAAACCAAAAATCTGTGCACAGTACATTGAGTAACTTTGTGTCACACTACAGACGTGTCAGTCTGTGATTCTGTCTATGATTATATCTCATTGCAGCATCTGTATTTTACATTAAAAATATTTCTGTGTCTTGATAGGTGATGATTTTGAGTCGTCTTTGCTAAGTTTTGAGAAGCTGGACAGAGCGTCACCAGATTTGTGGCCAGAGCAGTGTAAGTTCAGATCCTCCCTGCTTTTATGTAATTGTGTTGTACTGTATCTTATTTTTTCCTAAATTATCCTGAAATCTCTTGCACAGTGCCCGGAGTTGCAGAATTTGCTGCATCTTGTAAAAATGTGAGTTAAGATTCACTGTGACTCTCCTGATTTTAAGGCTAGATGGTTGACACACTGTAATATGTTGGGACAATAAATGTAAATTTTCCAAGAGTTGTCTTCTGAGACCCTTGTTGTATCGTCATCGCAGCCCATCACTAATTCGCCGCCCAAATGGATGGCTGAACTGGAGAATGAGGACATTGAAATGTTGAAAGGTGGGTCCAAACAGCAGCAATGCTTTGATTTTGAGAGATTTTTTCTGTACGTGCAGCAGTTATTATTATGCAGGAAGATTGGAAAGAGTGTTGACAGAAACAACCTTTACATATAATCCTGTCAAATGGGATCACATTTTTCCTAAAATCAGTTCCATGGAGCTAAGATCTTTCCTGTTGTCCTTCTGTAGAGCTGGGCAGTCTGACCAAAGCCAACCTGATGGAGAAGGTCAAAGGACTTCAGAATCTCGCTTACCAGCTGGGTCTAGAGGAATGTAAGTACATGACTGACATAACCATTGCAATGTTGACCTGTAAGAGATGCCTTAAATTGTTTGCGTGATCAGTTCATTAAAATCTGAGGGACAAATGTGTAAGTGCACTGAGTTCCCACTAGATGGTGATCATAGCCTTTCTATAGTTTTGCTTTTGTATCCAGCTGTAGTAGATTCCACAGCATCCTTAAGTGTTTTTCTATTCAAACTCCAAACAGATTACACTTGCTCTAATATGTTTTTGTCCAAAGCTGGAAAACATAGTGTTGATATTGTAGCTTTTCAATTTAGGATAAAGTATCCAGTCAACCTGCAGAAATGCGTTGACCTTGAGGTGTTAAAATAATGGATTTAGGTCATCTTGTTCATCTTGTTAAATGAAAAAGGTAAGAAACAAGGGCATGTCCACAAGAGCCCATGCAACAAATGCTCAAGCGTTTGATGGATGTCAAATCTATTTTTTTAATCCATTTCCCACTGCTTCCATTGTCATAATCCTTTTGGAGTGTGGATTAGAGAGATATCGCTAAGTGCTCATATTTTCCTAAGAGAAAAAGGGGTATTAATTTTTCCACTGAAAAACCCAGAAGCATTGTAGAATTGTGATGTACACCCCTCTGCAATATAAATAATTATACGTGAAGGGTTTGTCTTCCAAGTTCAGTTAAATTTAACCAAACATGCCTGTACCGAAAAGCCAAGTGATCCAGATTTTAAAAGCAGTACATCTTATTGTTTGTGCTGACTGCAGTGCTTTGTAAAACTTCATTAAAACAGCCTGTACTTAAATAATAATTTAAAAAGGCTTTGATAAATTTTGAGAGAAACACGAGTGGGAAAATTTTAATTTTTTTAAAAGATAATCAGATTTGGCTCCAGTGTGATTTAAATGCCTAAGATTTGCTACAATCATAAATCTACAAATATCTAAATAGGCAATACATATAACAGGCTAAAGAAAGCATGCGCTGTATTTGCCCCAGGCCACAAGTCACAAATTAATTTAGCTGAAAAATTGTCTAATCTCCTTGACTTCCCTAAACCAGGAGAAGCGTGTAATCTGGCTGGTATAAAGATGTTAGCTGTCATAGGTGCAGGACTGCGGGCTTTGCAATCATGTCATGTACCTCGGGATGACGGGACACAATGATGGTTATTATTGGTGTCAGAGCAGCCCTGTAATCGGTGCCTGTTTAATGCTCTCTGGTTTAATTTTCTCCTTTTCCTGGCTGTCAGGGGAGGCCTTGTAAATCTCAGCTACTTTTTCATCATGTTTGTGCACTCTTCAGTACCCGTAAACATACTCCGCAGAGGCACGGCAGAGCGAGGGCAGTTGACAGGATTTATTGCCCCTCCCCCTTCAACATGTGGACCATTAAAGAGGGAACTGGTTAATGGGCAGAGCACAATCAAGCAATGAAAACTCACCCAGCCTACTGCGGTGAGAAAGGAGACCTGGACCAGGCCCTATTCCTAGAATACACCTAAGCAAGACTGGTGTGGGTTCCTGCCTTTTTCTTTTGTGGCCCGTGCACTTATTGCTGCATGCTCCTATTTGTACATGGATGCGAAGGGAGGATGAAACACACCCTTTATATCCCCCCTCCTCCCATCAGCACCCGCAAAAATGGCGGTGTGACGCTGGCCCAGTTAGCTCCAGAGGGGATTGACGCGTGCCTCTTCCTCAGGCCCCAGCTGTTACTCCACCCCATGATGAATGCCGCTGTCGTGGGCCGCTGAGCGCGTGCATCAAGCCCCATGTCTCTGGGGAAAGCTGAGGACTCTGATAAGTGCTGTTATTGGAGGTAATTGAAAGCTGAGTGTTCCTTTGGGATCCGCTGAAGGGCTGGTAACATGGCTGCTGGATTTGGTTTGGTTTGACACATTCATACTTGTGGCCTCAATTCTACTGGCAACAGTTTTTTCCCTAAATTTGCTGGCAGTTAAGTATAGTTTGCAGTAGCTTCATTAACAGAATAGTACAAAAAAGTACTTCACAGGCTAACTACAAGAACCTAAAGGCATTTGCCAGTTTATTGTGTTGTGATGCTGGTTGGGGCTGCACAGTGGCGTAGTGGTTAGCACTTTCGCCTTGCAGCGAGAAGGTCCCTGGTTCACGTCCCGGCTTTCCCGGGATCTTTCTGCATGGAGTTTGCATGTTCTCCCTGTGCATGCGTGGGTTCTCTCCGGGTACTCTGGCTTCCTCCCACAGTCCAAAAATATGCTGAGGTTAATTGATTATTCTAAATTGCCCGTAGGTGTGAATGTGAGAGTGATTGTTTGTCTTTGTATGTAGCCCTGCGACAGACTGGCGACCTGTCTAGGGTGTCCCCTGCCTTCGCCTGAGTCAGCTGGGATAGGCTCCAGCCCCCCCCGCGACCCTAGTGAGGATTAAGCGGTGTATAGATAATGGATGGATGGATGGATGCTGGTTGGTTAATTTCATGAGCTAATGACAGTGACAAAACTGGGGTGCCCAGATAGTTCAACAGGTTGAGTGGGTGACCCGTGAATAGTCCCTGATGCAGTTGCTTGAGTTCAATTCCAGCTCACGGTCCTTTGCTGCATTTCCTCCCCCCATTCTTCTCCTTGCTTTCCTTTCAACTTCTCTACTTATCTATTAAGTAAAGCCAACAAAAGGCCAAAAAATAACATTAAAAAAACAGTGACAAATGGTTATTGTTCTGCAGTATCGTAGACTACAGTTGTTAACTATATTGTGCCACCTTCACGCTTACCAAAATGTTGTCTGCTCCATAGACTAACAGAAGCATTTCTTTGCCTCTTAAGCAGACAACTGTATCACAATAGTCTAAAGCTTTGATATGTAAGTAAAACAGCATCACTTTGGGTGTAGGACCACCTGTTGTGGCTTCTGTCGTACCCCAGATCACCTGTCCTCCTCCATGATGCCACCTGCCGTACACCCCGGCTGACCCCTGTTGCGCCTGCCTGTGTGAAGGTGAGACTGAAGGTCGCCCTGCCCTGACAGCTGCTAATGGGCCCACATTCACCACCACCTCCTCCTCACGCTCAGGATCAATCTCCGGCCTATTAGAAGCATGCCGCTGCTGAATATGATTGCATTCACTGGGCCCCACTAGTGCTAATGTGCCTCTATCAATCCATCAGGGTGGGCTGACCGTGGGGCGGGCGGTTATGAAGTGCCTGAGCTGACAGCCGCTGAATGAGGAACAGGGGATGCCTCCCCACCGCCACCGCTCTTCCTCCTCCTCCTCCTCACCTCTACTATTTCACCGTGCTCGTCTTTTCAACTCTCCCCTGTGTCTCCTTGGGCTCATCATTGCGATGAATGGCAGCATTGTGGCGTATCTCCTTCAAGATGGCACCTCCTGTGTGAGGAAAGTGAAAGAAGGATCTAGGATGGTTCTGTTTGGGAGCTCAGTTTACATCATCTTAAAATTCACTAACCTTGGGCCTTGTGTGTACCTCGGGTTGGGCCCATTGTTCACATGGTCATGGATGTTATTTCATACTAGTGGTAGTATTTATAGTTACAGCCTTCTTGTTGGAAGATTTTAAGTGGTTCCATGCAATTTTTGCAACAGGCTAACATGAGCATATCCTTGTAGCTGTATCTAATAGAACTTGCACATATCTTAAACAGGATCAGTGTAGGAGCTGTGAAAAAAAAAGACAGAGGCATAGTATAACACACATTCACACTCGCACACACAGTTTCTCAGTCCTGCCTGCCTGCCGCCTCCCTGAGCAGATCGGAAATGACACCTCATTTACATAAAGGCATTAGGAATTCATTGGATTTTCTTTCCCAGCTAATCATAGCGCGGGTGTAAAACCTTTTAGGCTTTTTAATGAATGATTTTTGACTGATTGCCTATTAATAAGGACACCTCTTGAACAGGCATAGGCTGGGGCAGGGGTTGGGAGGTGCAGATGTGTTTGTTTTGGTGTGTGAATGTGTGTGTGTGTGTGTGTGTGTGTGTGTGTGTGTGTGTGTGTGTGTGTGTGTGTGTGTGTGTGTGTGTGTGTGTGTGTGTGTGTGTGTGTGTGTGTGTGTGTGTGTGTGTGTGTGTGTGTGTGTGTGTGTGTGTGCGCGCGTGTGTGTGTGTGTCAGCCAGGCGAAAATACATCGGAGGAGGAGGAGGAGGAGGAGGAGGGGTGGGCCCCTCTCGGTTGGGACATAAAGAGGAACCAGTGGCTCCCCTGGGAAATCACAGCTCGTGTCTGCATCTTAAATATCCCCGTGAAGTATCAATAAGTGGGTAATTGAATTTTGAACACAAACATGAGCGTCAGGTGTATGTGTAGCGAGGCGGGGGGTGTCGGGCGGGTGCCTGGGGCTGAATATGTGTGCCTCCAAGTGTTGCCATGCTTGAGTGTTTGTGTGTGTCATCTCCTCTGTGTCTCCCTTGTCCCCAGGGAGGAGGGCGGTGAAAGTGGATGTTAAATCCATTAAATAAAGCTTACATCCCGTAATAGCTGAGCAGCACTCGGAGATGGGCAGTGAGGGTCAGATAAGTCCTCTTAACTCTTAATGAAAGTGAATAGGGGCAGTGAGGGCTGGGGTCCAGGACTCCAGTTAACCCAGGCGGTCATCTGTCTTTGCAGCTAACAGGGGTCCAGCGGCTCATCGGGAGCGTGCCATTGGGAGCGAGGGGAGGTGGAGGTTTGGAGGGACGGGGGGACAAAGTCATGATTACTCTCATTTTATACACAGGGGAGTGGTGGTGGGGGCTGGGAGTGGGCTGTGACAATGACACCCAGATCACTCCTCGTAAACGAGGGGAAAGTAAGATGTTACACCACCGCATCGCCTCCGCATTTACATTTGAGCCACATGGGATTTGCCAAATGAAAATTGCAAATGCGTCTGGGTTGTAACAGCGCTGGCGTTTGCTGCTCAGATTAGGAAAGAAGGAGACATTTTAAATAGCCTCCTGGCATATTTAGCTGTTTGCAGATGCGGGTTAATCTCCATTGTTGCAGTGTACCAAATCAGGGCAGAGAGCCACATCCAGACAGTTGTGGGACTGATATGTGAACTGGGGGAATAATTACTTAAATAAAAAAAAAAATGAATTGAACCCAAGCAGTGGAGAATATCTCATTTAGGTAAAATTAACTGTGTTCACTAAACTGCTGTGGTAGATTGTGATGGAATCTGTGACCAGTTAGGGCTAAATGATAATTAGATCGCAACAAATCAACGGGGCAAGGCGATGGCCTGCAGAATCCATAAGGTGTCATTTAGTATGGATGGCAGTCGTAACAACATGCTGATTAACTTAGTGCAAAATTAGTAATTGACCTTTCTAATCAACTAAACAAATCTGTAAGTCCCCCTAATCAGTATTGATCTCCCTGGCTGTATGACAAAGCCTGTGTGCATTTTCTGTTTGTGTTTCCAGCTTATCAGTGCATGGGTGTTTTCTTATGAAGTTTTCTATACTCTTGTTTTTATGTATATATTATAAAAAATATGCAGCCATTGCAGTGTTCTATTATTTGTCATGATAGGTCCGTGTCAAAAAATCTTAGTAATTTGTTGAATAATATAACTTGTACAAAAAAATATAAAATTGCACTGTAATAAGCTAATGCAGTAAGCAAACATCACATCTGAACGCTTATGCAAACTGATGTTTCTGAAGCTTTTTAGCCACACTGCCATCATGTCATCATTGTCAGTCTGACAGTAGGTCTGTGAGGAGGCCCCTTCTGTTGGTCTGCGCTTTGTACTTGATGTTACAAAAATGAGATATTCAAGGTCCTCTGAGGATGCACCATGAGGTTGTTTTGAGTAAAGGTTCTCACGGCTGGACTGTCATGTAATTTGGTCGACATTCTTGCTGTCTGTTGGATGGCTTGTTTAAATTTTGGTGATCCCTCAGTTTCTGTTTTACACCTTGATTTGATCTTTGTTGTTTGTTTGATTTGTTAATACCTAAATATTTGTAAAACTACTGACACTACAGTCACCCTCGGCTTTATATGTAGTGCTGTGAGCATGATAACATATTTCACTGGTATGGTAAAGATATTAACATTACACCTGCTCGGCATCAAGATTTTTGAATGCTAATGTTTGCATTAAGCTAAAGTTGCCATTACAAATTTAAGTACAGCCTGCTGCAGACAAAATCAGTGGTCCTGCTGTGCATGAGTTTAGTTACAGTTTGTCTTTGCATCTTTTAAATTGTTTAATGATGTTCCTTCCAATTAATCGAACTAACATCGAAACTGCAGTTACAAACAATTAAGTTAGCAAACTGTAGATGCCTCAATTTGGGATATTCATCATCCTGTGCATTGTGCAGTTATCTGTGTGTAGCAGTCACGCTTTTGAAGGGTTCTCATGTGGTCATTCTTCATCAAATGTTTTAAATCTATCACGTGGTCAATGTTGAACTGATGCAGGTTGTCAAAAAAAATATATCACAGTGTCTGTGAGTGGCAGTTGGATATTGTGGTTAAATCATTCAGTCCTAGTTACTGGTAAAGTTTTGGTCAGCCAAGCAGCAGGCCATTTCTGCTTAATGGGGTCTTTAACGTTATTATATCAGTAATTTAAGTTTCTACCTGGCTAGAGGGCGACTCAACTGAACCGTATTTAATGAGACACTCAGTGGGGCGAGGAACCCCAGGAGGAGTGGCACAACCATCACTGAACTGTTTTACAGTTTGGGCTCATCAAGAGATGGAGAAAGTGATGATAAGAGGGAGAGAGAGAAGCATGACACCTTAAAAATCAAAAATATTAACTGCCACCCTTTACCGTTCTAAGTGACATCACCGTACTGGCAGTTTTAGGGTCATCTCAGTGTAATTGCTTTCCCTCGCCTAATTTTGATGGCTTCATTTCAATCTAAAGCACCCTCTGCATGTCCAGGGGTCCGTTGATGACTTTGTTTAGGGTGATTTGAAGAGACAGCAAAGTGCAAAATGAATCTATCCCATTCCAATTAGCATCATCTTAAACCTAATGATGGACACCTCAAGGTGATGTGGCCCCCACACCCAGATGAACCATTATCATTCCACCCAGGGCAACTCATCTAAATTACTAACTGCCCCAGGTTTTTCATTAGCCACTGTGGGCAGGGAGGGCGGGGCCGTTCTTCACCGACAAAGGCAAACAGCAGCCAGTTAAGATCCTAATCACATTCTTCTTACAGGCTTTCTAAAGGTGGATGACTTTCTGCTTAGTGCTTGTTTGAAATACGTGCTGGCTGCCACTCTGTAGTCTCACACTTGTGTGGTGTACAAGATTTCTTAAATGCCACTTAAAGTCACCGAGGTGATGGCAGCTTTGCAGCTCATAGAAACTGTAGTGGAGCTGAGAGGCTGATCCTCTTCTTACCTTTAACAAAGAGTAATTACTGTGCCTCGATGGTGCCTCTCCAGGGTTTATGAGGATGCTGCAGGAGGGTCCCTGCAGTCTCCACAGTCACTGAAGGGTTTGTCTTTGACAGAAAAGCCTCTGCAACGATTGCTCTCCCAGTGAAAACCAGTTTCATAAAGGGGCCTTCAGTAGGGATAATCGTGTCTCAGGACTAAGTTAACACACTTGTTTGTCCATGTGGGCAAGTTTGCCAGTCTGTTTTATTTTTCATGACAGGTCATTCCGTATTGTCACTGCAATTCTGTAGTGTGAAAATGAGTGAACTGTCATAACGTTTTCAAAATCAAACGTGATTTTCATCTAATACCATAATGGCCAATATGTGAGAATATTTGTGGTCTTATTTTGGTGTTTTAAAGGGATAAAATCACTTTATGTTATATGCATTTCAAATTGAATAGGCATTAATAAAGTTCCTGCATTTCATTGTAATGTAAAATCTCCTGTAGATACAGCTTTAGTCATATCTTCTGTGTTTATGTGTCATATGATTTAGTGCACATGGATCACCGTGCATGCAGCCTGTTGCAGTGGCTCCTGCTCTTTTTTTTCTACTTTTTCCTATTTTTATCTTCTGATTGAACTTTATTGTCTGACTGCTTGTTTGTTCGCTACCTATGTTTATATTTTTAAGATATATTTTGCTACTTAAGTTGATCTATTTGTTTTGCACCATTTATATTTCTAATACTTTGAATGGGAGCAACTGTACCATAAGCAATTTCCGATTCTGATTTTGAAGCATTAGCTACAAGAAGAACCAATACATATGTGAGGACATTTGTTTCTGGAGTGTTGTGTTTGCACTCTTTTAGGCTTATGTGGTTTAAAAGCAAAGCAGTACTGTCTATTCATACCTCCTGCTCATGCTGTTGACCTGTAGTGATTTTCTCACCTCAGATTGTTTAATTTTAATGCTACTTTTAGTTTGAATGGTTAGAATTTAGACTTTGGTGTTGCTTTGCATTATTTGCTGTCCCATTTAACCTCCCTTGACCTCTCTGATTTATCTTGTGACCCATTAAAAGGGTCCCAGTCAGTTTGGAAACCTCAACCACAACCATATTTAGTGTTTAGTTTTTGGTATTGCTTAAAAATTCATGGTTGTTTTGCCCTTGTTCCTATTTCCCAGTTATTTGTCACCTATTTAAACCATTTTACACCATAATCACATTAACAATACCACTCACTTTTATAGGTAGGTCTGACATTTGTACCTCACTACTCTGAAACAGCAGTCATGCGATCACAAGAGTCTTTGGTTGCTTCGTCTCCATTTCATGTTGTTTTCCATGTCCTGAATGAACAGATGTTTGTATAAATTGCTTCCCAGTGTGACACTGCAGATATTAAATACATGCTTTGCATTAATAACCAACTGCTCTGAAGTCGTTGGAGCTGCAGGCAAATGTTGTGTAAGACTGACAGTTTGTTTCTGATTTTACCAACTTATTAAAGAGTGTTGGAAGGTGGTAAAGCAAATTAAAATGAAGCATAATACTGATTAAAAGCGGTCTCTTAAGTTGTACTGTGGTTTATCCTGAATGTGTGATCTTGTGTCTTCTTGTCTTCCAGCCAGAGAAATGACCAGGGGAAAATTCCTGAACATCTTGGAGAGGCCCAAGAAGTGACGAATCTTTATTTCAAGCGACAAGAAATTTGGGATTTCAAGGTGATTCAGATCTCTGTGTTTATCAATATGCGATGAACACGTTCACAACAAAGACTTTCACACCTTAAACTGGAGCAAAATGCTCTCTCACACATTTGAGGTGTTCTCTTCAAACTCCTCCGTGAGCCTGTTCTCTAGATAGATGCCTTTGCTTTTATGGAAAATTAATACTTTTCACTGAACTTCTCTAAGGCTTGTAGAGCCGACTTGATTAAATGTCCCCTATTTATTCCTACTATTTTAAACATGATTTTTTTTTGGGTGAAATTGTTTAATAAACTTTTAAAATGAAAAGATGATTGCCTGTTATTTCACTTGAAAGTTTGCAGCCAGAGCAGCTAACTTTGGTGATGCTCAACTTTTAATTAGGGCAATAACTTAATGATTCTGTCATTTCCACGCAGTGCAGCACCTCTCTGCTGAGCTTTCCCGGCCATCAGAGCATGTTTTCCTTCTAATGAGCATTGGAAGCAGGGTCCCCTACACAAAACATTGCGTAAAAATAATATTGCTCATTGTCATCGCCGTTAATAAGAGTTGACATAATTACTAGGACCATTTCTTTTCTAATTAGCACACTTCAGCGTTGTCAGAACTAGCGGCCGGGCAAAAAGAGAATCAGACAGGCATGCCGAATTGGAAACAAAAAGAAGTCCATCCGCCATAATTAGGTAGGACAATGCCTCGGACTGTTCTCGGCTGGAGATGTCGCTGAGGCTCTGGCCGCTCACTCCCAACAAGTTACACTTCTCCCCAGGCCGCTAATAAGCCCCTAATCGTCTTTCCGATTCACACGGACAGAGGCCGCCATTGCCTCAGTGGCTTCACCCCCTGCCCTGCCTCTCACACGGACCCCGGCTCACCCCTCTGGAAAAAAATGTAGGAATTATTTATACAATTCTGCAAAGAGTGGCTTCTGTGCTGGGACGAGGAGGGAGGAATCTGGGGAGCCATGAACACACCATGGACTAGTAACAGGGTGACAGGAAAATGGCTTTAGCTGGAAAGCTCTAGACAGTGTGTAGGGAGGCTGGTAATTGCACTTTGTGAAAGTACCAAAAATGACACAATTGATGTAACTTGGCACTGCCTACCATTTGTCCAATAAATCTAAAGCTGATCTGACAAAAATAAGTCCTAAGTGCCCCTGGCTTTTTAAGGTTATGTGATTAGTAAGCTAATAAGAACACCTCTGGGTTGCCAGATTGCTTCAGTTCCTTTGGTTATGCTCCTCCGCTGTGATGCTTTTGGCTTTTAAAGTGTTTTTTATTGGTTTGTTTTTACTGGTGACTTTTTAACTTTTATCGCTTCACTTTTAATCATTTTAACTTTGTTCAGCTTAGAAGCACAAGTTTCCCTGCTGATTACAAACAAGATGTACATTAAGTTATCTTGAATAATTCTAATTTTAAAATGTAAAATGGCCTGAGGTAATTGAACAAGTTCAGTCAACTTAAGATGTTAAGTTGAATTAACTGTCAGACAAGCATTACAGACTTTCCTTTTCCAATCCCTCAACTTATGAAATCAGTGGCGTGGTGGTTAGTTCTTTCACCTTGAAGCTAGAAGATCCCTGGTTCATGTCCCACTCTTCCCGGGATCTTTCTGCATGGAGTTTGCATGCTTTCCCTGTGCATATGTGGGTTTTACTCTGGCTTCCTCCCACAGTCCAAAAATACACTGAGGTAAACTGATTATTCTAAATTGCCTGTAGATGTGAATGCCTTTGAATTCAGTCCTAACATTTCCCATGATTTGCACAGTTTTCATTATTATGTAAAGAATCAACCAGGATTCTGCACATCTTAAATGAGATGCAGTAAGTTTTCATTGTCAGTGTGTTCTTCAAGCTAGAAAATGAGATTCTCAGAGGAGTTTTAGCTCTCAAACAATGCATACTTTGAAGTCTACTAGCACTGTTGTCTTTAAAACTTGATTAAATTAGTTGCTTGAACTTTCAGCTGTAGATTAATTTAACTCATCATTTTAAGTCAAGGCGTCAAAGCAAACAACTAATGTTTGAAAATTCTAAAAATCATCTGTAAATTTAAAAACTATTTTAGGTGGAATTTAAAACAAAAAACTTGTGTATCTACATCCTTTATTTTGTTTGTTTTTGCAGTGTTCAGACTTGATAACTTTAGCATATATTGTGCATTAGCCTATGAAAACATATGTACAAGATACAATATAAAATGTACCTAAAATACAAGCACTCGTTCTGCAGTAAAATACTCCAGTGTTGCAGTATTACATGATACTGGCTATAATTATGACAGTATTTAATGCTTGATTTACTTTTAAACATGCTCTCTTTTGCATATCTTTAGTTGTACATAGGAACACTGGTTCCCCTTTTGCCCCTCTTTAAAAGTATGTGGGGTTTAAGAAAATATGTGTTCACACATATAAGACTGGTTCCATTTCTGATTTGATGGATATCCAGGTAGCATTTTATTGTTGGTCAAAGGAGAGATAATTATCATTGGGGAGTTTATTCTATAACTGTGTGTCATCTTTTAAAATCTCGTCAAGTTTATTTTATGTCAATCTAGTAACTATAGGTGTCAGATAAATGCAGCACAATGAATGCAATAAATTATAGGGAATAACTTATGACATAGAAATACTCAAGCAAAGAAATACTACATCAAATGTGTATATAAGTACAATATTTGCTTAAATTGCTTGATTTTGAGACATATAAAGGTGCTTTATTGCAAAATATAGTAACTAGTTACTAGTTAGTAATTAGTTACTCATATGTGCTACGTTTAATTTCATTTTCATCCTACAGGCTTTAAATCTATTTCTTATTACCATTAAATACTGTAAGTTGGCCCTGCCACCACCTGAGCCGGTTGATGGGCACTTGTTGCTGCTGGCTGACTAACATTGATCAGCCTGCTGAGCATTAACTCAGTGAGGGAGCTGACATCCTCAATATGGGGCAGACATTGGTGGTTGCTGCCTGTCACCCTCAGCCTCCTGCAGGGCCTTCAACAAACGGGTCTGTCCCCTCAGAGCTGCTCATCCATATGGAGAGAGAAACACAGTGCGTCCGTCCATCCGCAGTGCGCTGGCCTGACCTCACATGGCCTCTGTGCCCCGACAAACGTCAATCCGATGTGTCCCGAGTCCTTAAATTAGCTGTCAATTAGTGCAAATTAATCAACTCCTCGCCTAATTAAGCAATGCCGACGGGCAGCTACCAAACATGCCATTGTGGAGGAGCCATGAGAAAGCTGCGGGGCTTGCAAACTCTTTGCTGGGCTGGAGGAAGAGGAGGGAGGGGGGGCGTCGCATCACATCACGCCCTGTGCTTTGGGAAAGCTGAGGCTCTGGCTGTGCTTCAGTTTTTTTCCCCTGACTCTGCTCTACATGTGTTCTGTCATCAAGTCGCTCTGCTGCCTCTTTCCCCGCCGATTTCCTGCTTGATTCAGCACTCACGAGTTTGCAGCCTTAGATTTGACCGAGAAAAAGCCTAAGTGTGAATAAAAGCCCCTAATGGGGTGAAGGTGGCTTGCTGAGAGACGATTCTTCATGTGCGAAATCTAATACAAATATCTATTTCCGTGCAGCTCATCAACGCGTGACCTTGCTGCACGTAGAAAGTTCGTTTCCACAAACGCGTCAGAGAGATTTGCATCGCGGTAGGCGGCGCAGCTCTTCATCAGATGTCTACCTGCAGCACATTAATCCTGTCTGAAGGTTTCTGGATCTACTTTTCCAGAGGTTTCGAGGACACCTCGTTCCTAATTTTGCATGATTGTGTGAGAAGAAGGAGGAGCGATGGAAGACTGGGAGGTTGAAGGAGGGGTGCGAATAAACAACAACAAAAACAAGCCCAACAGCTGTTTGCTTTTTAATCTGCAGCCGTCAGATCCTGCACTTCTTTGATGGGAAACCCAGTCTACACGAATGACTGAACTAAATCTTCCCTTAATCTACAGCCTTATTAGGCAGCCTCTCTCCTGCATGTAAAACAGGAGATGGATTATTAAAATCCATACACAGAGGAGGAAAATGATCCTCCATCAACAAACAAACAAACAAACAAAAAACACAATATAGATTGCAACAGGAGGGATGATGGAGTGAGAAGAGGCAGTGACTTGTCTGTAATTGACGGATCAGCGTGACTCGGACCTTTCCGTGTTAATAAATGGCTCGATCCCAACAGGCTGATGTGTCATTAGCATATCCTAATAACATTGATTCCTTCATTAATAGCCTCCAATTCCCACTAAGTAGGCCCTAATTAGTTTCAACTGGACAACCACTAACAACAGCAGCAGCAATATTTTTTTCTCCGTCTTAATCAGCAGCTCTTAGTTTGATATAAAATGTGACTTTGCAGGACTCAGACTTAGTTTTCAGTCACAGCTATTTATTAATTTATTGTGCTTCTTTTGCTCTCTAATTGAAAGGAGGCGCATGTGTGAATTTGTCATTTTCCCTGACAGTTTCCTTTATTGCAATTTATTTTTTTTGCATTATTATGCCCATGCAATGTGTAAGTAAATGACAAATTTTTGCACCACTTCCGCACCAAATGGGCCGACTTGCATTTCGTTCCAATTCGTGCCAATGTAGGCTAGATAAAAACAAAAAATTAAAAAGCAAAGGATAAAAAACAATTCTGCGAGTTCCAACTTATCCAAAAAAGAAATAAAAGTTTAGATTAGACTGTATTAAAATTAGACATATGTATTTTTTTGACCTTCTCATTCTGACCCTAAAACATCTGGATAAATGCATGGTCTAGATCTGCAAAAAAATAAATAGATGCAATAAAAAATAGATAGAATAATAACAATACCAAAAGGGGTAAGTCAGAATGCAAATAAGTTCTATTTTGCATTCTGCACAATTACAAAGTGACCCATATTATTCTAATTAGGCTTATTAATGCAAATACAGACATTATTATTATTATTATTATTATTATTATTATTATTATTATTATTATTATTATTATTATTATTATTATTATTATTATTATTATTATTATTATTATTATTATGTTAATAGATTTATTTTATTTTATAATATTTTATTAGTCTATTTATATATTTTCTCATGCATGTGGCTCACATTCTGTGTCATTCCCTCTGAGGAAAAGCCCCAGTGCTTTAATCTGCTGTATATTCTGCTGCTGTATATTCTGCTGCTGCTGCTGCTGCTGCTGCTGCTGCTGCTGCTGCTATGGGATTATGTGTGCAGGACCTCTCAGCGCAGACTGGCTCCATGTCGTCCAGCTGTCGTTTTTGGGAGGGCCTTTGATTTGCGTGTGATGAGTTTCCCCCCCACAGCATCTGGAGATCAATTATCCATCCATTCGTGTGAGCCACAGTGGCTGGGCAGAGAGATCCTAGCCGCCTCTCTTTGTGTTTGTGTGAAAAACCATTCATCGAAAAGGCAATACATGCTGATTTATTCTGCGAGATTGAGGTAATTTTCCACACCTGCAGCATTTCAAAGGTGAGTATGTAAGAGGTGTGAAACAGACGGTTTTATTTGCTCTCGCTTTCTGAGGGGAAATTTGTATAATCAGTGAGTTTATAATGGGGTTGCAACAATAAGTCTAAAGGTGTAATACTGTAGTTTTTATGTTTCTGTCTGTGTTGTATTTAAGGTTTTTATGAGTTCCTGCTTGTTACTTTTCTTCTCCCAATTTGCAGCCTTGAAAACAGTAATTTGGTTCATTCCCTCAGCCTAAATCCCATCCCCGTTCATCCATACAGTCCTCAGGAAAATGCAGATATGTATTCAGGAGAGCGTCTAATGCATCCATGATCCTCAGGAATCCTGAATCCTTGCAGCTGATTGGCTGCTGCGTCCTGCCTCTTGTTGGGATGGACCTGTTGGATAAAAGGACCATTTTCTAAAGGACTCCTGTGTGTTACACTGAGGATCATGCACTGGGGACCGTCCTGGAAGACGCTTTAATAAGAAAAAGGCCTTTCGAGGAGCATCGAGACGCAGCATGACGGGGAAACAAGGCGCCGTGCTGTCGGAAAGTTTAAATCTGTCGGAGAAAACCTCTCTGGGCGGGAATGCAGGGAGTAACAGCCACCAGCCGAAGAGCACCGCGACCCACCCGCCGCCCAGGTGCACCGGCTTCGGCATCCAGGAGATCCTGGGGCTCAACAAGGAGCCGTCCGCGGCACCGAGGAGTCCGCTGGGCTCGCTGCCGGCCGGGGCGCACCTGATCGCCGCCAGGTCCGTGCTGGGCCCCGCCGGCGTGGGTGTGGGAGTCGGGATGGGATTAATCGGCCCCGGTGGAATTCCGTCGTTTTACAGCCAGCCAGCGTTTTTGGAGACGGTGCTGTCGGACGGACACGATGTTCACCTGCAGCCCCACAGCAGGTCCGTGGGGCCGCTGGACACCAGTCAGTCCGCCAGCTCAGGTGATCTGCAGCCTCCAGAATAAACAGAAACATCTGCAGCTGTAATGTGTGGTAGTCAGCCTGTCCTGCCTAAATATGAGCAGATTTTTACCTATTATTATTATTATTATTATTATGTATTTATTTCAAGCCATTTAAATGGTTGCAAAACAAAAACAGTCCTTACTGTATCAGTGTGAAATTTCATACTCTTCTTAACACTTTCTTCTGTTTTTAATCCAGACTCCGAGGATTTATCTTCGAATGAGCGAAAACTCTCAAAATCATCACTAAGTCAGAGCAAGAAACGCAAGAAAAGACGGCACCGGTTAGTGTGGATTTCTGCTTCTTAGGAAAACAAGATTCAATTACAAATGATCGTTTGACGGCATCAGTTTATTCCAAATGAACAACCCTTTACACAGACTCTAGCTCTAATTAAAATTGAATTGTTATTGTCTTAGCTTAATACAGATAGCTCGTATTTCCCCCAGTATTATCATCCAGATGCATTAAGCAGTTAAGCAGATGTTAAACTGAGTGTTTTCTTAATGTTTTACACCCGCGCACATGTGGGTGTCATTTATTAAAATGTATTAAATGTTGCGCCTTTTTCGTTTATATTTTCGATTGTATTTTTTTTTTTATCATAGTCTACACGTCTGATCTTCAGTTTCAATGTTAGAGCAGGGGGCATTATTTTTTTTCTCTGCAAGACCCAGTATTATATTTAATGCTGCACATTTTTCCAACAGGACCATCTTCACCTCCTACCAGCTGGAGGAGCTGGAAAAGGCCTTTAACGAGGCGCACTATCCGGATGTTTATGCCCGGGAGATGCTGGCCATGAAGACAGAGCTGCCAGAAGACAGAATACAGGTCAAATCTATTCTTTTTAAGACTATTTAAGGTGCTATTTAATCACAAGTGAGGTTTGTTTATTTTTTTGAGCATGGATTTTAAGATTTTTTGGTGTACTCATTATGTTTTTTTGGCATATAAAGAACAAGAAGCTATTTTCGTGGATTTCTTTCCAGTATTTTAAATCTAAATTATGTGATACAGCTGTATTTTAAACGTTTTAATTTGCAAATACGTCAAGATGTAAGATTCAAGCTTTAGACATCATAATAAAGCAGAATTTTAGATAAAATAAGACAGCAATATATTTAAAAAGAAAAATAATTTTGAAGGCACATTTTAGGAAAATATGTTTTTCTTTATGATGCTTTGCAAATATAGAAAATACCAGGCACGCGTACACTAAAATGTCTAATTAATTTGCATTGCATTTAAAAGTTGTGATGCTTAGACAGACATTGCAAATTGCAAAAGATCCAACATCCAACATTTCTTGGGCTATTCTTGATATAAGCAACCATCTTTTTAAAATAGAATTAATATTTACACTAAAAAAACGCGGATTTGTGTGCATATTCTAATTGTTTGCCTTATGAATATGCACCTGTCTGAGCAGCTGCAGGTGTCTCATCCTTCAGCCTCCATCAGTGCTGATCAGATGCAGTAATATCTGAGCTGTCCCATGTTTAAGGGGAGACATGGTCCTCGGCATCCTCCCTGTAAATCGATCAGAGATGCTCCCCTCCTGTCTGAACAAAGCCTGCTCTCCTCCAGCAGCCTCTTCAGGACAGATAATCTCTCATCAGGCGCAGTTGGATGTGAAACAATTTGTTCTCGGGGAAGGAGCCACTAACGACCTAATCAAGCTATCAAGGCGGAGGAAGATTGCGGTGTGACCTGGACCATCCATCTGCCGGCGAGCCTTTTAATCTCATTCTCATTACGGGGCTGCAACAGTGCAGCCGCGAATAAATAATAAAAGGAAATAAATAAATAAGCCCGGGCCAGGCTCCCCATCCCCTAAATAAAATTAACACCCAATTTTCTCATTGAGTGTAATTAGTTAAATCAGACGAGCTCTGGAGGCTGGAAGCTGCCGAGACGCAGGGAGTTCAAATAAAATAACTACATTGAATTTATTAGCACGGGTCAATAGCGCCGCTCCCCCGAGTCCCGGTAGTTTAATTTCCCGTGATATTTGCCCGCCTGCCCACCATCGATTGGGCCTGAAATTAACTTATTTTTCAATCAGGCTCGGCGTGCCCCAGGGTCGCTCCTCCTCACGGCTTACACACTGACTGCTTTTGAGGTGCCAGAGAAGCAATTTCTCATAAAGGGAAAAAAGTATCTTGTATGAAATAAGGGTTATCATCAGAATTACCAAGAAAAAAAAAAAAAAGCTTGAAAACGGTTTGATCGTTTTCCGTTTAATACCTGTCCCCTTCTCTTGGACCTTCTTCCCTCCTCTCTCAGAGCCATCAGAGGTGCCTAAGCAGAGTGTTTAACAGTCCTGTGTTGTGCCATGCAATCAATCTGGCCTCCAGCTTTCCCTCTCTCTCTCTCTCTCTGGCTGACACGGAGCCTGCAGGGCCTGAAGCAGCTGCTGCCTGCGGCCAAGTCAAGTGTGTTGATGTGTCAGAGCTTCTCTAATGGCGCCGCAGATAGCTGGAGATGAGCAGTGACAGGAGGCAGAGATCTGTTACACCTGTAGCCCGCAGCCTATGGGAAATCAATGGACTGAATCAAAACAGGACAGTTGTTTTCTGAGTCACTCTGAATCACACAGGAGGTTCCCACATAGGTCATCTTTAAAGTAACTACTGGAGTGCACCAACAAAATAAGTATTTTTGTGACACTTTATACTAGTGAACCCTAGGCAAAGGCTTAAATCATGGTTAATGCAAAACTTTGCATTTGAGCTCTATGATATTAATAGGGAGAGTTTAACAGTCATATAACTTATAGTAAATGGCTACAGAAATTATTTACAATTTGTGAAGATAAGATAAGATAAGATAAGATAAGATAAGATAAGATAAGATAAGATAAGATAAGATAAGATAAGATAAGATAAGATAAGATAAGATAAGATAAGATAAGATAAGATAAGATAAGATAAGATAAGATAAGCCTTTATTAATCCCAGAGTGGGTAAATTTGCAGCACATGGAATAGTGTAAATAAATGTAGCGACATTCATAAGAAAATCCAAAAAATCTACAAAAAATCTACATAAACTTGGTTGATATTGTACAGATTCTTCCATATGCAGAAATTAAATATTGCACAGATTGCTCTGAATGTGAAAAAATCACTGAATTGCACAGGGTTGTTATATTTGTAGACAAACACTGGTATTGCACAGATTGTTGTGAGTAGAAACTACTAATATTAAGTATTGTTATTTCACAGATTCCTTTATGTGTGAGCCTTTTAAGTGTATAAAATGTTCATAATGCTGGTGATGTTACATCAGAGAGAAGTCTGACATTTTTTTTAATGTATGATCTACTAGAAACAATGTTTTAATGACATACAGCATCAGCTAAATGGATCTTTCACATATAGAAACCCAAAATCTGCCATTATTGGTGACTTCTGTCTAAACATCAGCAAAGGATTTCCTAATCCTGAATAAGGCTGAAACCTCTCTACTGCACCAGTTGTTGCACCTTGCCCATGCAATTTGCAAGATGCAACCTCTTCCAATTAAGATAAAAGTCCTCACAAATCAAAATCTCAAATATATTAAATTACTGTGGATTTTTTGAAGTATCTAGTTCCACCCAAAACAGTCTCAAATTCTCAGAACCTCATTCTTATTGAGTTGCATCTCAGCAATTTCCATAAATATTAAAGGCAATAAGTGATAGATTTTTTTTTAAAAAAGCAATATAAATGGAACAAATTTCAGCTCTTGTACATATTGTGGCCTCTGTTGCAATGACCTAAAATTGACATCCACACGCTTTCTTTACTAGCATAAGCTGTCATTCTTCTTTATATAGGAAGATGATGGAGCAAGGAAGAGCACATGATGGTTTAGTGAATCATTTTGGGTGAGGGTGGCGGTGTCTGTAACTAATAACTGAGGGACGACTTCTCCTGTCACAGGTTTGGTTTCAGAACCGCAGAGCCAAGTGGAGGAAGAGGGAGAAATGCTGGGGCCGCAGCACTGTGATGGCTGAGTATGGACTGTATGGAGCGATGGTGAGGCATTCCATCCCCCTGCCAGAGTCCATCCTCAAGTCTGCCAAGGATGGCATCATGGAGTCCTGTGCCCCCTGGCTGCTCGGTGAGGCTGTTGTCCTACTGTTTCTTCACGTTTTTCTATCACTCTCTCATTTTTTTCTTTGCTTTTAAATCTTCTGTTTTTGGAGATTTATTAGAAAGCACAATGGAGGTTGTTTCATTTCGGATTCTTTCATTCCATGAGTATAGTAGATGCTTTTATTTTGCTAAGCATGACCCATCACTGCAAATATTTCCAAAATAAAAAGCAGCATATAAAATAATTCCATCCACTACCCTGGTCATGCATTGCCACTGTCCAACATTATATTCTAAACCGGAACTATTTTTTTGCTTGCTATTTTCAGTCCAAGATGGCTTACCAATCAACAGACGCTATTCTAAATCTGAATACCCGCAACTCTTTGCAGGGATGCACAAAAAGTCCATGGAGGCGACAGCTCCCACGCCGACAGGAAAGTGCGATGCCCCCCAGCAGCCGAGCTCTCAGGGGGCAGAAGACGCTGAGGTGGAGGAGAAGAGGTCAGATGGAAAGTCCACCATTTCTAAAGAGGAACTGAGAGAGAACAGCATTGCTGCACTCAGGGCCAAGGCACAGGAGCACAGTGCCAAAGTGCTGGGGACAGTTTCTCATGACAGACTGCTGGAGGGCAAACAGGAGAGACAGGCGGCAGAGGAGAAGCCTGGAGATCCCCAGAGTCCAGCAGAGGAGAAGAAGAGTCCATAGAGACCACTGAGTTCCTGAGGACTGTTATTCTCATGAGTGAATGCAGTGGCCCAGCTGTTTTCAGCATGTGTACGGACTTACCCGACATAACTCACTGTCCTGCAGGTTCTCATCCTTCAGTGACTTTTCTCTGAACCGGCCTGCATCCGGACTTCTTGAAGAAGAGAGAAACTCACCTGGTTCGCTGCTGCACCGGAGATGCAAATGCACTTTTTCTGATTCATTTCCAAACTTACACTTGTTGCTTATCCGTAGTAGAGAAGACTTGACAGAGTGGGAGTAAAAAATCTTCATGTACATAGATCCCACAAGTATATATAGAGGCAGATGAGTAACATTTTATTCAGTGATAGCAGCGTTAATTACCCCTGATGACCAATGAGCAGCCAGTGTGTGAAAGTCTGCATTTCATTCAGTTTAATCTCATTTGTACAGTTACTAAATGGTGACATTTTAGATCAGAACCATCCCACCGACAGTACTCTTTTCAGAGAAAGAAAGTAATTGTTGTCTCTGTATATAACGGAAATATTAATGTCTGTCTCTAAGGCACAATTTGAACTCTGTTTTCTTGTAGTCTTAAAAAATGTTTGTGTTTTCATCTCAAAAATATGTATAACTCAAAAATACAAAGCTTAAAATAGAAATCACTGTTTATTAAATGTGGCTTTCGGTGTCTATTCTTCTACTTTCATTTCAGGAAAACGATCTAATCCTGTAAAAAAGAAAAAAGAAGAAAAAGATTAGATTGTCGTGGCGTTGTTGTAACTCTTAAATGGCATGAAGTTGGCCTCGTAGCAGCTACTTGTTGTCACTTGATGCTCTGCTGGCTGGGCTCATTAGGAGACGGTCTACGGCTGCATGCTTGGGTTAGTCCCTATAATCCGTCGCACTTGAGAGCCTTCAATTTCAGATTAAACTAGGGGACCAGTGCTTTTGGGACAGGAGGAAGAGTGAAAGCAGCCCCCAAGCAGGATGACCTCAGCCTGATTTCAAATCACTTTAATAGATGCCGTTTCCTCCTCCTATCTGAACACTTAGCCACAGTCTAATAGCTTCATTTGTTGGTAATCTTCATTTTCCCCTAGCTGTTCATAAAACTTTGTATCAGGGCATCTGAAGTCAGTTTTACAACAAATCTATGTGGCCACATTAGCCATAATCCTCAGTCCTCATCCTCAGTTAGCTAATGGGGCTCCTTAATGAGTCGAACAACTGAGTTCTACTCCAATTAAACAGGGAGCAATTCCAAAGGGCAAGAGACGACTATTATCAGTATGCTGCTGTGTGTCTGAGCAGTGAATGGCTCTCAGATTGGAACCATAATGTCACTAGATGGGGAAAAGGTTGCTAATTACATTGCTGACAGAGATAAGTATACATGCAATAATTAATGATGGCCAGAAAATAGACTGGAGAGTGTTGGGATACTAAGAAATGTTGATGGAACATAGATTTGTATATTTTTAAGTGCATATTTAGGATGATGCTTCACCACTTAGGGTGAATTTGTTATAAAGAGCTCATGCTGCAACATTTGGGAAGCTTTAGTTTACACATTAAAACCCAAAAAGACTGCATGGAAGCACTTCAGGAAGATCCATCAAAAAATACATTTGTGGATATTCAGTAATAAGGGACAGTACAGGATAAGAAGTCTAGAACATGCAATTTTCATTGTTTAAGTCACTAAATGAAACAGTTATCCACAAGTACTTCTCAATTTTTGTCATATCTTGTCTCGTCTTGTTTCTTTTTGTCTTTTCTGTCTTGTTTTGTCTCATCTGGTCTCATCTCATTTCATCTCATCTGATCTTCTTTGGTTTCATCTCATCTGATCTTCTTTGGTTTCATCTCATCTGGTCTCATTTCATCATTTTATTTTGTCTACCTGGTCCTGTCTTTTCTCATACTGTCCCGTCCTCTCTCCCTGGTCTTATCATTTCTTCCCTTCTCATTTACTTTGTCTTGTCTCATCTGGCCTTCTCTGGTCTCATCTCATGTCGTCTGGTCTTCTCTCATCCTCCTTACCTGGTTACGTGTCCTTAAGTTTCATCTAGTCTTATCTTATCTTGCCTACCTTGCCTTGTCTCATCTCATCTGATTCTGTCTGGTCTGATCTCATCTCATTTCACCTGCTCTTGTATCCTCTCGTCTATCTTGTGTTTTGTGTGAGCTCATCTAATCTCATCTCATCTCACTTCATCTCATCCCATTTTATCTTGTGTCTTTAGGAATGACAGAAGCAATGTGCATATGCGGCTCCACCACTTCGATCCAGACCAGAACTTCACAACAACTATCAGATGAACTGCCATAAAATATTGCACAGGCATTCATGGTACACAGAGAATTCCTTTTAGTGCCACAAAAAGCCTGACATTTTCTTGCTTCACTTATCACTTGTTTTTTGTCTTTTTATGAAACAATGCAAGCGCTATCAAATGGATTACCAGGGAATTTGGTACACACATTCATGTTCCTTTTTGGGTGGATTCTAATCACTTTCTTGATCTTTTGACTTTTCTTCAAGCACCAATCATATTTTTAGATTATGACCAAATCCATACAAAATCTATGACATTCTCGTCAGTCAAACAGTACATTGTGCTTAGTGTAAAATAACACGCTAATGCTAGCAGTCATAGCTATGTTCAGTTAAAACAGTTTTTGTTTATAAAGGCTTCATTAAGACAGGATGAAGTGCTGGATGCAGAAATACTACTCTGATCTCACACAAGTTAGAAAATTTTGGGCTTTAGTTTCAAATAAGGAAGCTGGAAACAAACATCACACAAAATGTAATTTTCTACATCCTCTTCTACGTCAGAAGAAATTCCCCACAGAACCCCAATAGCCAAGTAAAAGAGAGAGTGAAATGAACTGCAATAGACTGAGCCTTCACCTCCACAGACCCTCAGCCCAATTCAGTTATTGAGGCCAAGACATATACAGAGTGAGGATTATTCGTCTAAAGTGCAAAGCTATTTAATCCCATGAGAGTGGAATAGGAGGTTATGATAGATCAGATTTGCTGAAGATCAAGCAGTTTACATTGGATATGAGGAGGTAATTCACTGTATCCCTTCTGCTCGTTGAAGACCATCATAAGATCATCTCAATCCATGCAAAGTGAGAGTGGGGGAGCTTTATGGAAAGATTTTGACTAATGCAAAATAAGCATTCAATTTCATTTTTGATCTGAGCAATATGATGTGAGTGAGGAGGTTAAGTGCATACAGATCGCTTTTGGAAGCCTCATATCTGCAGTTGCGTGCCAAGTTGTCTTGTGTGCAAGGATGCAGTTAAACTGAAGAGTCCTAAAATATGGTGCAGGTCTGCCCTCTGCTGCACAGAGTTAGCAGTACAGCTAAAGACTGACCATCTCTTATGACTCACTCTGATCAAAGCTGAATCCTTTAGGATTTCTAAATTACTATGCGCTGAATCGAAACACATGATGAAGAGTACCCAATGATGAGATCTTTGCTACCTTTATGGTTTTCAGCTTTTTAGAATCACTATAATTGGCTCAAACCCCTACACGATGCATAAGTGTAAATAACCAGACCTCAAACTGCTTTAAAGCTGAAACTATTCAAAGGAAGCCCTCACATAACTCAAGTAGTGTAATTCCCCTGAGCACGTTAAATCAGAAACTGTTTCCAAGCTGTTCTTTATGTTGTCATGTAACTTTGTAATGTGATGAGTCGTGTATTTCTATTATGTATCAGCAGTTCAGCCACATGGTTGATTTGAAGACTCATTTAAATTATAAGCATCGAGTTGACAAAGCAATCTCACAACAGCATCTATAAATAGCTGTTTGGGAGCTTTCAATCATCAGGCTACAAAATGCTGCAGTGAGAGGACTATTAGGAGCCAGTGAGACAAATCACATCTCTCTCATATTAGCTTCTCTGCACTGGCTCCCTGTAAAATCAACAATATTAAACAGTTTGAATCCTTTTCCTCTCCGGCTTATCTTAAAGAGCTCATAATTCCATATTATCCATGAGCATTTTGCTCTCAGAGTGAAGACTTGCTTGTGGTTCCTAGTGTTTCAAAAAGCAGAACGGGAGGCAGATTCTTTGCTTAATATGCTCCTCTCACAGGGAAACAGCTTCCAGTTTGGGTTTAGGAGGTAGAAAACCTGTCTACTTTTAAGGTTGGGCTTAAAACTTTTAGTTCAGATGTATTTTATAGTTAGGGCTAGCTTAAGTGGCACTGAACCATCCCTTAGTTATTCTGCTAAGGGCCTAAGCTGCTTTACTTTCCATTCATTCACACTGATCAGCCAAATCATTGTAATCACTGAAAGGTGGCGGGAATAACATTGATCATTTCATTTCAATGCAATGTTCCTGGGTGCTGACATTTCTGACTATGACTTTGACATGTACCACCTACCTAGCAATGGTACTCCCAGATGTCTGCAGTCTCCCACAGCAAGAATATGTACCTGCCATGCCATAAAAACTGTCCCTGAACAGCTTGAGGACATAAACAAAAAGGTTTTGACCCAGTCTCCAAACTCCACAGATCCCAACCTGACTGAGCATCATGGGAAGTCCAGTCCACAGAGACCCAACCCCATAACCCAAACTGTTGCCAGTTTCCTGCTGTCAGACACCACAGGATGCCCCAGAGGCCCCGTGTTCATGCTCTGATGGAGCTGTTTTGGTGGCAGGAGTGGCCCTACACAATATTCGGTACGTGCTTTTATTGTTCTAGCTGTGTGGTTTATATGCCACTGTTGTCTTTCTTCCCCTAGAGTTTGTGCTTTATCCTCTCTGTCCTCTGTCTCCCTGTGCTTTTCATGCCAATGTCTTTGACTTCAACTGAATTGAAACTGAACAGACTCCTTCTTTCCTCAGCAGTTCGCCCAGTTACAATTCACTGCTAATACGAATTTATTATGTGCCTTTTATAGCTGAACTGATCTGAATATCGATCCACTTCTCATTATATTCCTGAAATTGTACTGTATGGAGCAACAATCACAGTTTAGTGATGATAAATCATCACACAATAGTAATATGTTAAAAGACCTTTAAAATATGCCTTTAATTTCAACATTTTGAACATGTTTAACACCTTTAATTTCTTTTCATACAAATGCATACATACATGTTAAAGCATACAGTGTCAATAAAAAGTATTCACCTCCCTTGGGAATTTTCCCCTTTTCTTGCTTTTCAACATTCAGTCATAGTCAATTTAATTTGCCTCTTTGACAAGAACTTTCAAAACAGATTCCTGTCAAAGTGAAAAAAAGATTTTTTCCAAAATAACATTACATTAAAATGTAAAATATGTGATTGCATATGTGGCCAACTGGAACTAGAAGTTACACAGCTGGTGAAATGGATTTCATCTGAGTGCAATGAATGTGTTTCATGTTATTGTAGCATAAAGGCATCTGTATCTGGAAAATCCAGTCAGTGGTGACTCAGTGTTCTGGCTATAAATACACAATGAAGACAAAAGAACACTGAAAGCAACTCTGTGAAAAGGCCATTGAGAAGCATAAGTCAAGGGATGGATACAAGAAAATTTTCAAGTTGCTGAATGCCAGTTGTTAAATCAAAAACCAGTTAAATGAAAAAGAAATTCAAGGAATATGGCACATGCATAAATCTGACTGCTGGTGGTGGCAGCATCATGATGTAAGGATGGTTCTCAGTAGCAGGTCTTGGAGGGTTTCAAAAGAAGAGGGTAAACTGAATGCAGCAAAGTGCAGGGAAATTCTGGAGGACAACCTGACAGAGTCTGCAAGAAAATTGCGACTTGGGAGAAGATTTGTTTCCCAGCAAGACAATGACCTGAAGCATGAGGCCAGAACTACACAGAAAAGTTTTAAAGACCAGTCCAGATCTCAGTTCAATTGAAAAATTGCAGTTTTGTACAGAGGGTACAGAGGGATGGAGTTAAATGGCAACATCTAGATATGCAAATCTGATAAAGATCTATTTACCCAGGCTCAGTGCTGTAATTGTGATCCAAGGTGCATCTACTGAATAACAATAAATAATTCATTGACCTTACTTTGTAGAAATCAGTTTTCACTTTGACATGAAGGAGTCTTTTTTGGTAAATTTGCATTCCAAGAGGGCTGAATACTTTTTATTAGCCCTGTATGCAGGGTCTGCACAATATCTGCAGCGCCTGCATATTTTCTATATACAACATAATGCATAAGTATGGGGGAAGATTCCTGCACTGACAGGGCATGTGATACTCTTGGGAGCCTTTATGTATGAGTTAAATATGTATTTGCGCACAGTGCACACAGACACACAAAGTTTATACATACAAACACACATACAGTACATTTACATATATACACACTATATCCATACATGCAGACATGGGTGCATGTGCAGCTGCATCATTAATCATGAACAGTAGCACATTTATTTAAATTTCTCTGCTTTTCTTCTAATGCTGCTAATATAACTGTTTCCCCCAAAACTGAGTACTAGTATTTCTAAAAAATACCAGTAAGATTCCTGCATATTTTCAATGCATATGTGACATTTTTAGATTTTTAAAAGAGAGTTTTCCCACACAAAGCCTTGGCAAAAAAAGGTATTTAAGAATAACTTGGAGGTGTCACTAGATAAGAAAAGGGCCAGAGAAAAAGAAAGAACATTTTTTGAAAAATAATTTTCACATTTTTGCGTCTTGTCATGTGGAATACCAAATGTTTTTTTTTTTTTAAATCTCTTTAAACCTCTGAAATTTCTTGAAATTTAATAACCCGAACCCAAAAAATCTCTCCTTTTTGGTCATACACTAAGTGATCATAAGTAAACACTACACTTCATTTTAAATTGTCACAAATCAAGAAAAAGCTTGGGAACCATAGTTTTAATACATCATTATGAATGCATCAGTTGTTTTTTAATTTCTGTTGTTGTCCGTTGATGTGGACCTAATTTTAACTACTTTATGTACAGTTAGTGGTGCAAAGTAAGTAAATACAGCTTGAACAAAATGTGGGTTTTTTTGGAACCTTTCAATTTATAACATTTTTTTAAAGGAACATTTACAGAACAAGGAACAGGGGAACCATATTCCCAACATCAACAAGAATAGTAATGACAAAAAAGAGAACTAAAATAAATAGAATAATAATACACACACACACACACACACACCGCAAAATAACAGGGTATCACAATGACAATAGTAGTTAATGCTGATCAATTTCAGCTTGAGCAAAAATTTTAACTTGTACTTCAGTATTTTCACATAATATGAGTATAATATCAGAATGCAGCTTTAAGTGCTTTATTTTATTATTTATTTTAGTGCTGGAACCACACCTCAGTATTTTAGCCACATGGTGGCAGTCTTGAACTTCAGCGTTGAACATTGAAAACTAGAAGCCTTCTGAATCTGACGGGTTCACAATCACACATTAAAATCCATGTGCTGAACCATCATTTACATCTTGACATTGATTCATACCTGTCAGGATGAAAAAAGGGGTTATAGTACAAGCTTCTGAGCTGACATGATATCTTGATCAATATTTGACGGGTCTTGTCACTCTTCTGGTGCTCTGGATGATGAGGCTGTCTGCTGCGGGGTTAATGGACACACGATTGATACTGCGGCTAAATGATCTGTGCTGGCTGGGGACTGATTTCATCTCCAGGGTTCATTTTTCCAAAGCCACGCAGAGCCAAGCAGCTCTCTGTTACACTTCACTGGATAAGAATGATCGTCTTCTCTTTGCTTTAAACTCAGTATTCTGAGCTTGTGCATGATATTATTGCTCTATTTGTATAATAATCATGTTACTTTAGCCCCACAAGCCTTTTGATTTGACTGTCAATTGAAGCCTGCTGTTGTGGCCCATTGAAAAGTACTTTATGTTTTCATTATGACGGATTAAAGTGTAACTGTAGTGGATGAAGGAACAAGGAAATCGCATAATGGAAAGCAAACAGTATTTTATTTCCTCACCTGCTGACCTGCTGGCATTTCCTTTAGTATGAAAGCTGTAAAATGAAACAGCAAGATAGATTTTTTTTTTCACATTAAACACCCAAAAACATTCAAGATTGTTCAGAAAATCATAACATTTCTTTACTTAACCAAAAATCTGTGTTTGATCTCTAGGGTCTTTGATGTTTGTGTGTCCGTTTTACAGCATTAGCCTGATTACAGGAGTATGATGGGAGTTGTGTGTCCCTGGATGACCTCCTTTGTACCAGCTCAGCTCTTTAGACAAAAGCTCCTTTCTATCACTGTACGCTGCCTGCTCTAGTAATGGATATCGGTTATCTCTTGAAGTTGGACTTGACTGCTTGTCCCAGAAAGATTTATGATGTGTGGCACCACACCAGCAGCCGTCCACTGCAGCCTCCCTCCAGCCTTCAGTGCTCGGTATTTTCAGCAGGCCATCTGTGGGCAGTTTCAGATGCCAGCTCCAGTCATCTGGGCAGACATAAACTGTGTTAGACTCTGTTTACTTTAATGTTATCTTATCGGCCTTTATTACTTCCCGCTTCATATTTCTTGTCTCTGAAAATGACATTACCCTCCCTGTGAAGTGTCAGGTACTCGGGTTGCAATTAAAAACCATCACATCTTCTTGAGTCTTATCTTGGAGCTACGTTAGATGATTGTGCTGGCATAAGACTGCGGTTTTGAGGAATGCTCAGAGCAAAGAAGAACTTAAAAAAAGTGTCCAGTCTGTTCTTATCAAGAGAAGAGAGAAACATGAACTGTTAGACAGTGCTCCCTTGTTGCTCAAGAGTGATAAGTGAAGCCAGCAGATGAGGCTGTGAGGCCCTTATCAGTCCAGAGTGGGTCCTGGCAAATGCCGGCGCCACAGAGAGCAGCATGTTCCTGTGCAACAAAGGTGTGAGGCCAGATAAGCATGTGTGTGTGAAATGCTTCAAAGATGAGCTTAACTCTGATGTGAAAGTGGGGTTTGAAAGAGGGAGAGAGAAAAAGAGGGGAAAAGAGAGATGGGTTTGCAGAGATGGATGCTGGCATCTGTTGTGCTTAGAGTTGCTGTGGGGATGCCTTCATTTCCTGATGCACGCCGAAAAGTGCCACAGAAAACCTGTGGGGAAGACAGATTTGTTCAGCTAGAGCTACAGTAAGCAGCGGTGGATGAGGTCCTCTGATTCTTTACTGATGAACAAAGGCTGCACAACAAAGTAAAAACACTAGTAAAAGCCCTGCATTAGGCACAGATGTGTTCTTTACATGTATTAACTGACATTGTTATTTTTAATACAAGGTTTTCTAACTCAAGAGTTAAGACTGCAGGAAAGTGTCCCAGCATAAAGAATAAAGATGAAAAAGGAAAGAACATTGTGTTCACTGATTCAAATTTAATTTCTGCTCCTTTTCTGTTGAAATATTGAACATTTCCCTTTCTTTAGACCTCTAAAATTTCTCGAAATTAAACATTCTGAGTGGGAGAAAAAAAACACTTTTTGGTTATACCCCAATAGATTCAAGTAGACACCATTTCATATTAAATAATCACATGGCAAGGAAAAGTTTATTTAACACCTGCAGTTACTTAAATAAAGATTTACACAATGCATAATACAACAATCTTTTAAAATACAACACATTGTTGAAGATTAAGCCTGTGTTTTCCACTTTTACTTAGTGAAAACTTTGAATCCTTCTTCCACAACTGTCATTAGTTTGATAAATGGAGAGGAAAGAGGGAAAAATGATGCTCCGCTGTTTTTGGTTGAATATTGGAAAGTTTTTGTTCTCTTACAGCCTCAAGCAATTATTCAAATGAAACCATTTGAAAACCATTTGAGGACAGGAAAACTTTTTGCAATATTTTTTCATGCTTCACTGCATTAATGTTGGGCATGACACGTCAAAAATGTTAAGACCCATTGGTTTAAAAATAAATGCAAGCTGTGGTTGTCAGAAATATAGTTAGTTATTAAACTGAATCTCTGAGAAGATTATTTTAGAAGAATGCCAATTAATAGTCATTATTATTTTATACATATATGTTAATTAGCATCAATTTGAATTACAAGGATGCAAGTCATCATAACTCCTGTTCATACTTCAATAAGAGATTCCAATGTATTGCATATCTGATGGAAAAGTTGAGCGACAAAATCTACAGTCGTCACTCAGTGCAAATCTTCCCAATCAGTCTTTCGAAAGTCTCTATGACAAAACCCAGCAGAAGCACTATCCAAAGAAGCACAAAGATGAAATTTGATTTAAAAAGAAAAAACTCCATCCTTTCCTTCAAGTAAGTAAGTGTGAGAAGAAGTATGCTTGTTTTTGAGATATTCTCTGGATATTCACCGCCTTGCTTACATATTTAACAACTGCATTTAGAAAGCTGCCAAACTATTTCTTAAATAAGAAAAGAACACTGGGAGAAGACTGATGGGACTGAAAAACAAACAGAAATGCTTTCATATTGCTTTGATGTAAAAAAAAGGAAAATTACTCAATGATTGACACAGACTTAAATCTTCAATGTTCCAAATTCCTTTTGATACTTGTCCCCCCATTTAATAATGAAAGAAAATGCACCTTCTGAGGTTCTATCCATTCTTTTCCTGAAAATTTATAAAATTAATTCATCCATCCATTTCCTACCTATTCAGTGCAGGGTTGTGGGAGGCTGGAGTCCATCCCAGAATATTTGAGTGTGTGTCGATTTGGCTGTGAATGTGTTGGAATACTGTCAGAAACTACTGGTGTGTTAAAATGCTGAGTTAGTGCTATAATGCTCGTTGCTGTTCGTGTTTGTATAGAAAACTGGAAATCTCCAAGGAGGCCAGACAAGAGTTCAGTTAAATCCACTGGCAGAGGCGTCATTGGTGCTGGTGTTGACCTAGAAAGTATCCCTGGAATAATCAAATATACATTAAATTTATCTGCCAGCATGGAAAATGATCTCTGGATGAACTTCAAACAGCATGCAAGTGTCTGTAATCTAGCAGATGAGCTGTGCGGGTTTGATTTAAGATCTGCAACACAATGCGGAGCCATGGGGTTTATCCACTTTTGCGAGATAACCACTGCATCCCAGACCACGTGAAATTTCAGGACAGTTTTCACACTTCTCGTTCACATCCTCCCATTGGGTGGCGAGTTGAAAATGTGTCTGCTGAAGCTTATTCTGAAGTGTCATGTTTTGAAAATGCTTTCCACAAGAGAAATACTCGGGATTTTTCACTAAAAAAAAGGGTAAATAAAATGTTTATATTCACTGCATTATTTTTGTAATGTGTGCAGCTGCTTAGAATAAATCTTCTTTTGCAGTTGCACAGCAAAAATTGAAGATATTGTTTATGCGTCGGTTGTCCATGAGCAGAGAATGATGACAAGCATTTCATCAAAGCAACGATAAGAATCTGAATCCTTTCACTTGTATGAAGAGCATCATGCTCCTGATTAATGCAGCACTCAGCTTTAACCCTTTAAGACCCACCATTGTGCAAGTCCGCCAGGACATATTTTTACATTTTTACATGCTGTAGTGCCATTTTTTGGAGTATTTTTATTTGCTTTACATCAAAACGACCCTGATATCCCACATTTTAATAATATGTATTGATTTATGTCTTAACTACTACAAAAAATTGCCTAAAAGTGCAATAAACCTTAAAAAAATGCAAATCGTTTTTGTTTTTTTCACATATATTTCAAAATACAGAAATTGCATAGCTGTATCCCTCAGATTTGTAAATGTAAAAAAGTTGCACAATATCCTTTGGAACCACAGGAAATTTATTTGGAGTCTGTACATAATTTGCTTTTTGAGATATGGTCAATTTTGTAACCTGTAAAAAAAACGAAAATAAACAAAACTGCAAAATTTGCAAAGAGACAACATCAACATCAAAACAAATTATTTACAATAGTGCAATCAAATTTGTAAGTGTGCCAGATACTTATGAACACACATATTTTATGTACAAAACCATGGTCAGACCATTAAAAAAGTTGCATTTGAAAATAAAAGAAAATCGTTTTACTGAGTTGAATCAGAAACAGTATTTTGATGGTCTCCTGGTCCAAGTACTTGGACAGGTCTGATGGAGAAGGGCTGTCCACATATTCTGACGGAGGTGGCTGGACACCTGGCCTCCTTTTTCGGCAGGAAATGTGTGCAGAGAAGGTAAGCTGTCAGGTTTCCTTCTCAGTTTTTCCAGCCAGCTGTAGGGAGCGCCTCTGGCCCGGAGCGCTCGCTGGTGGAGCGCTGCCTGCAGCGTCTCATGGCTGGGAGGACGTGTCTGTCCCTCCTACCCTCTCGCTGGGGTACCAGGACAGGCAGGAGACCTCCATTCTCTCCTCTTCCTCCTCCTCCTCCTTCCCAACTTGTAAATGCTGCACACAGAAAAAGTTACGTGGTACGTTAGCTGTGCGCAGCACATGACTTGTAAAAATGGATGCGTATTTTGCGCGGAATGCCTTTCGGCGGCGTTTACATGAATATTATACTTTCTTTACTTTTCTCCAACTCAAAACAAACAACTTCTCAGCGAATACAGACTTACATGTCACTGGAATGATCAATTCCTTCGATAAGATCGGCTTCATCCGCGCTGTGGTAGAATCCGGGCCAGACCAGTGGCTGGACTCATCATGCCGACGTCTGTAGTTTGCTGGAGAGCTTCGCGCCAGATGTAAAATAGTTTGGTGCGACCAGGTTTTCGCGGCTCCTCAACTAATGTGTGGAAGTGTGTCAAAGGTGTGTGTGGTGGGTCCGTGTACGGATCTGGTAATTGGATTTTCCGTTCTGAAACAACGGGTATTGAAAAACAAAAAACGAGTGGTTATTTGATTTTCGTTTTAAAATACAAAAATTAAAATTGAAATACAAGGCGTTTTTCCTTTTCATGATCAAAAAGGGATGTACGATTTTTTTAAAATGCTTTGATTTTCGTTTTATATTTAGAATAACAAGAAAGCAAAATCAGTAAGAGACAGAAACGAAAAAAAGTCCGTTTTTTCATTTTCTGAGACCGGAAGTGGTCATCAGTAAGTGTGGAGCCAAACGACAACAAGATTCTCAGAGGGCGGAGCCAGAGAGCAGTGATTGGTCAGACCATAGATAATATAGAAGACAGCGCGCTAGCGTATCTAGTCTTCTGTGTATCTATGGTCGGCACGTCTGTTAGCATCTCTGGCTGCTGTTGATCTTGTTTTTGGAGTAAAACACGGTAAGAAGATAAATACTTCTAACCAGTAGCGTTGTTTTGTTGTACGTTAAGTTAGCGACTTGTGAAGAGTTGTGTTTTGTCGTGTTTGAGCAGTTGGTCCGGACGCGTTAGCTAGCTAAGCGGCTAAGTTAGCTAGCGGGCTAATCAACACAGGTGGCTAACTTACCGCTGAACACCTGTGTTAGTTGCTGCTGAAGCTGTCCTCGTTAATAGAATGACCTTCTCAACCTGTATTTCTCTGCTGTGTATTTTAGCTTTTAAAAAAGTTATTGTAGTTTAAGGTTAACTGAAACCCATTGAGCTGCACTGAAGTTTAACATTCAGCTGCTTTGAATTAAACTGCGCTTAACTTAACATTATGCAACATTACCTCTCTGAATGTCCATAATTTCATTAAATTACTTCTCTTCCACTGCTCAAGTTCAATCCAGTATATAAAATGACATTAATAGTGAATAAACTAACAACCAGCCATTGTATTTATTTCTTACTGTATGTATTTGTAATAAAACATGAGTTGAAACATCCTACTTTTGGATCTAGAACTGCACAAGTCGTTCATTTTCAGTCACCTGACGAGTTAAACTCCCCTTTTTATGTGAGGTTGAAGCAGAAAGTCTGAGTTAACAAAGAAAGTTGTTTATAATTTGCGATACCTGTTATCTCTGACTGAGGCTTTAGTTTTTTTTGAGCTGATTTACACGTAGAAACTTTGTTCAGGAAAATTTCTCAGTAGCTCAGAGGACAGGCTGCTTTTTACACAACCTTGTAAGAGAATGTCTGTCAATGCTTTCAGCAGAATTTAGAAACACAACACTTCCTAAACAGATATTTTGAGGCTGTGAGGTCTGACCGTTTGAGAGTATATCAGTGTGTTTGTTTTGTGGTCTTTCTGTTTCTAGGTGGAAGCTGAATTAGTGAGGATGGACTCCTGCTCCTGTCATCTCTAAGCTCCTCACACATCTTTACCTGCACATGAGGAAAATCACTCCTGTAGAATGCAGGTACTGTTTGTCATTATTAAAATAAAAAGATGTTGCCTGGTGACCTGTCAGAAACCCATTATACAGAGTCAGCCAAAATAATGTTTACACACATCAGGAAAAGAAAAACTTGCATAAATATTTCAATACCAAATTTATTCAGACATCACGAGATTAATAAAAGTTATCTTTGGCCTCTACAATTACAAGAGGTGCTCAAAGTGGTGGCCACTGGCTTCCAGACATTTCTGTTGTGTTGTAGACGTCACTTGTTGATGCTCCATTCATGAGGGTAGCGCCATCTGTTGGGAAAACATCGTACAACAGGACACAGAGTTATCGTGATTTGATCAAACTTAGAAAGAGGAATCTATATGTGTAGAAGTACTTATACAAATGAAATATTTATAAAAGTTTTTCTTTTCCTGATGTGTGTACATTATTTTGGCTGACTCTGACTCTGAACTTAATGAGAACAAAACTGTCATTTAATTGTTGCTCTGAAAGCTTCTTTAGTGAAAACCAGCTGGTGTTCTGCTTTGAAACAAACTGCTGTTGAGGTCTGTGTTTTTAGGTTTAACCCCACAGTTTCTGAATGAACTGATAGTTTGTTTTTTTTCCTGATCAATGTGGACGTTATAATTGATGGTAACATTTACTGATCATATAATCAGCATGACAATATAACAGTATAACATTCTGACCACCTGACTAATACTGTGTTGGTCCCTTTATGCTGCTAAAACTCCTCTGACCCAGTGGTTCATCAGAACCTCTGGGGATGTCCTGTGGATTCTGTGGATCCTGTGGGTTGCAGGGTGGGTCCTACCTAGACCAGGCTGATCCTGGACCATCCCACAGATGCTCAATCAGATCTGGATGTGGGGAGTGTGGAACCCAGGTGAACAGCTTAGCTCTGTCGTGTTCCTCGGACCACTCCTGAGCAGTTTTAGTTTGTCCTGCTGAGGGTGGCAGCTGGCATCAAGGACTGCTGTTGCCATGGAGACTAGGGGGTTGTTTGTCCTGCAGTGTTTAGGTGGTGGTACATGTCAAACATCCACATGAACGTCAAGGTTTCCCAGCAGAACGTTGCATTAGAACAAGATGATGGATGTTGTTCTCTTCAGCTGTCAGTGGTCAGAATGTTGTGGCTGATCGGTGGATCTGTCTGCCTTTACTCTGACATCCAGAGTTATACAAAAGTGTAGTATGTGTGCAGTGCAGAAGAGATTTACTTTATTGTATGCAGTTTTAGTGGTCCCATCAGAGAAAATCATATCCATATACAGATTTTTATTAATTCCAGGGCTGGTTCAGTAAAGATTATAATAATAACTACATCAGATAATTCTTGGTCGCAGTTGGAATTTTGCAGCCTGAGAGATGGTTGAGAAGGTTTGCAGTTCTTGTTTTAGCAAAATATGTTATAATAGAAGATCTTTATTGTCATTGTACATGAAATTATCTGCAAACCAGCAAAGTGTATCAGTCTGAGGTATCTAAAAATAAATAAGTAAAGAAAAATGCTTCTAAAGCCAATAATAAACAGAATATTTTGAGGGAATATTCTAAAAAGGAAAGAAAAGCTCCATTCTCACTCCTCTCAGGATAAACTGTCATTAAAATTGACTTTAAATTTAGCTTCAACACGAGATAAAAACATTTACTTTCATTACTGATATTGTCAAGTTTTAATAAAGTTCATGCTACTTTTATAAAATGATGAAAGTGAATAAATTGTATTTCTGTGATCTGTGTTTGATTTCTGTCTTTTCTCCTGTCATCCAGATGTTCAGAGGGAGATGATGCCACATCTGGTCCAGCTGATGGAAGGTCTTGAAGTTCTCTGACTGGCCTCGACTGAAGATGGTCGTCTCACTGGATTTAAGGTTCAGATGCTCAGTAACAAACTCCACCAATGAGCCAACAGGGAAGCTTTAGGTTTATTAAATGTTGCTATGAAGGTATCGCTGTTTTTCTTTGTGAATGCAATGTGCTCCAACTGAAACTTGAATTAGAACTTAGAAGTAAATCCTTCCATCTGAAAGGATTTAGTTGCATTAATAACCTCATAACATTCTAATTTTTATTCCAGTCTTGGTTGGAAATAGAATCTCTGTATTGATTCAGGTAAAAACTGAACTTCACAGCATGTTGGAGCAAAACAACCAGATGAAAACTGTGATGGTGTTGGATTGTCAGACCGTAATGTTGCAGCTCAAAGCAGCTTTTCTATCTCAGTTCATTCTGACATTCAGCTATGAATCAACACAGCAGATGGTGATCCATGCTGTGGAAGTCTCACATCTCCTGATTTAATGGAGCTGCTTTGCACTTTTTACACTGTTTATTCACCAACACTTTATTTAATAAAAGTCCCATCTAGTTTTTATGAGGAATGTGATGTTTTAATTTCTCTGTGAATAACTGCAGTCTAATGCAACAGCTGGAGTTGTAACATCTGTCCTGATATTGATCATGAAGTATTGATCAGAATACTTATGGTCAGCAGTCATCCCTGAAGTTTTATATTAAAATCTTTACTTGTGTTGTGAACTTTGGTAAGAAGCAGAAACGTTAGCGTTGCCATGGATACATGAGTGTTAAATTCTGTCCATGTTTCCATTTTGGGAAATTCAGTCCAGTTCCAGAATGTGGAGGAATTTAGTCTCACAATCACAGACAACAAATATTATCTGAAAGTCGGGTTATTGTTGTTTATCAGCACAATACAAAAAGATTAATGTTAGAAATATTCCAGTTAAGACTCTAGAATATCATGATTTATGTAAATTTACCTCAATAATATGAATGTTCAGGTTAAGATTGTACAGTGATATTTATTATGCAAGTTTAGCTGATTAAAGTTTATGACTCTGCACTAAAATATTATTTAAATTGACATCATTATTATAATATTTAGGGTCAGACCCTACAGTATTGAGATTAAGAAATCAAATATTCTATAAAATGTAAATACACTGAACTCATTTGGATATATTTAAGTGAGACTCTACAATATTATTTGACACAAATCTATCTAAATCAAAATTTTAATAATTTTCACGCCAAACATTTACTGGACTGATTTAAACATTAAAATCACTCCTTTCTAATCCTCTGCTGTACGTTCAAACCTGAGGCCTTAAATAGAAACACACAAGTATCTGATTGAAGGAACTTCTGCAGAGTCCTGGTTCCAGAACATGATGATAGAATTATAGACAAACTTTAACAAAAGCTGCCTGAGAGTTTACAGGTTTTTATGTTAGATTTCTTCAGTAATTTAATGAGAGTTATCAGCAAAAATCAAGTGTTCATTTGATGAACTTCATTTCCTAAAACATCCAGAATTGGAGCTCATATCTTTGGCAGCTGTAAAGTTTCTGCTCCTTCAAAGTTCACAACACAATGAATGAATTCCTAAAACACTCTCAATGCTGGAGAGCGTTTGTGATGCTGAAGCAGTGACCAGTTTTTCTGTTTCTTCTCTGGAGATGCACAATGAGGGACGTCTGCAGAGACTGAGAAAGAGTCTCACCACATCCTGACATGAGGAAAAAGACTTTATTGAAGACTACAATGAGAAAAACTATCAGACAGCAGACGGCTGCATTCAAGGTGAGCTCTGAACATTTGATCTGGAACAGGAATTCAATAACGGCAGCATGAGCTTCATTTCAGTCTGTAGCTGCTGAATTCATGGATGAATCATCTGGCACTAGAGAAGAAGACCATCAAACATCCACGTCAGCTGATGGAGGTCCAAGAGTCTCACCAAACAAACAACCTACAGAGTGAAGACCTCAAATCTGATTGGACGGCCTCCTATTCAGCCACATGTGTGAACAAATGCCTCTAAGCTGATTTGTTTTCTAAAATAAATCTAGTTTGAGTCCTAATCTATGCCTGTGTGTTTGCTTCTTTACACCGCTGTTAACAGTTTAGGCTGTTAGATTGTTCCAGATAAGACAAGTACAAGATTCTTCAGAGCCGTTCTACCACGAGCCTGACAGGAAGAACTCCAACAGCTACTGAATGTTCCTGTGGTCCCCTCAAGGCTACAGGAGGAGCCCTACGAGGACGAGCCGGTCCACCTGATGGTGGCCAGTCGCTGTGGTTCAAAGCCAACACCGACTACGTGGACTTCTACTGGACCACACGGAGGCCTTCAAACCAGACCAACAAGTTCAGCGACTCCCCGACTCGTGGGTCTGAGGACGCCGCCGAGCCTCGGTCCAGCCGGCCTCCTGTCTGTGGGTGTTTGAGTGCTGAGAGGTTTGTGGATGCATGTGAACGTGTCTGTGTTGAAACAGCAGCTTTTGACTCAGTAACGCCGGGAAAAACAAAGAGATCCTTTATTTGTGACTTCCACTAAAAAAACTGAAGAAAATAAGTTTGCCAGGGTTCTGACTGATAACAGATTATTAAATAATGAAAATAATCGTTTAAATATTCCTTTAAACAATCCTTTTAGGTCTACATTTCCTTTACACTGACTTCTTGGTATATGTACAATTATTTTGGGTGGAATATACCATTAAGCCTGATGTTCAAGGGTTCTTCTGGGAATATACCATTAAACCAACCTTTTAGGTAAATGTTCCAGGATGTTGGGTAGAATATACCATCAGATCAAACTTTTACATCTACATTGGAAGATTTTAAAGTAGAATATTACTCCAAACCATCCTTTAGGTCTACATTTAAGGTGGAATACTCCTTTACACCAAGATTTTTTGGTCTACATTGAAGGATTTTAGGTGGAATATTCCTTTGAACAAACTTTTTAAGTTTATGTTAAAGGATGTTGGGTGGAATATACCATCAGACCAAACTCCAAGGTCTACAGTAGTGATTTTTAGGTGGAATATCCCATTAAACTCACCTTTTAGGTCTATATTGGAGGATTTTAGGTGGAATGTTCTTCCAAACCGTCTTTTAGTCTACATTTAAGGATGTTTAGGATGGTATATTCTTCCGAACCAACTTCTCAGGTCTACATTTCAGGTGGAATATTCCTCCATACTAACTTTTTTGGTCTACATTGAAGGATTTTTTCTAAACCACCCTTTCGGGTCTATATTTGAGGTTTTAGGTGGAATATTCCTTTTAACCAGCCCCTCAGGTCTCTGAGGATTTTGGATGGAATACTCGGTTAAACCAACATTTTAGGTGTATGTCCAAGGATTTTTGGTGGAATGTTCCTTTAAGGTGGATGTTTGAGGACCTTGTAGGTGGAATACTTCCTGAAACTAACGTTTTATGTCAACATTCAAAGATTTAAGGTGGAATATTCCTTTAAACCAATTTCATGTTTTGATCGTTACCAAGTGAGGAACCTCAATCCAGACTCCTCATAATGACGTTTGAGATTTATGCTGCTGTTATTTGTTTAGTCCAGACTAAATGACAGAAATCCACAACTGTAATTTTATTTCAGGACTCGGTTATTAAATGTCAAAACAATCCATGTGACTCTAAAAACTCAACAGCTGTACAAAGTCTAAGATTAAACTCTCCACAAGGATCCAAAACAAGTTGGACTTCTACATGAGAGCTTTAATTATTCTTCATCTACTTCCTGAAAAGTTTGGTCAATAAAAAAGACAAAAACTAATATTTTCAGCTGAACTAAAGACAGACTTTGTGATTTTTTTGCTCACATGTTGTGTTGTTGTAAACTTACTCTTTCAAATAAATAGCCTCCTAACCCCCTGTAAACCAGCGTTTGTCCTGTTTTTGTGTTGTTCCTCGGTGACCCTAGACAGCTGGGTCCTAATGTTTTTTGAGCAACACACCATACTATGATGTTTTTACAATGATGGTTCTACTATGGAACCAGTTTGACATGTTCAGGTGTTCTTTGTGTGAAAACTCAGAGATTTCAGGTATCAGAAGGTGGTTTTCAACTTTCTTTGTTAACTTTCTGCCTCAACTTTAAACTAAATTTCCTTCACTAACCCAGCCCTCTGGACTTCCAGTAAGCTGTGTTCCTATTGGCTGTCCAGGTGGCTGCTTGGTGTTATCAGGAACACCTGAGCAGCTCAGTGTCTTCCTGCTTTATTTAGCTGCAGTCAAACATTTCCTCTGCTTCTCTTCACCACTGAACTGGGTTTGGCTCCGTTGCTTAGTTTGTTCTTTAGGCGTTGGCTTGCAGCTTCCAGCAGTAAAATCGTCTTTAATGTGTTTCTTGGTGTGTTTTAGGGCTTTGTACTGGATAGTTGTCTTGGTAAATGTGGTTCTTTAGCCACAGTTAGCACATGGTGCTAATGTGTGCAGTGATTAGTGGATTTGGTACAGCTGAGTTGTGTCTTTATCTTGGCTGTAGTGAGTCTTCAGAGGTTTTGGTCAGACACATTCTGTATTCTTGTTTGAGAACCAACGTTGGTTGTCCAGAAGGTAAGAGTTCCTGTCCTGATTCTCTGTTTAAAGAGGTTCTCTGGTAGGCTGCAGGAGACTTTAGTGTTTGGGTTGTGCTAGTTTGGTTTTTGTATGGTTTCATTTGGATGACTATCTTGAGGCCCCTTCATGTGGTTTAGAGAGGTTTTCTGGAACAGTTCTACAAAGCAACCTGCAGCAGAAGAGACTTTGAGAGTTTTTAGGAAGTTCTGGAGACCAGACATTAGAGCAGCAGAAACATTTGTCAGCAGTTTGAGCAGGAGAAGGTGAGCTTCAGATTAGAAATGAGACAGAAACCTTCTTGACCCGTGTGGTGAGGTCCTGTACCAAGAGTTTGAGCAGGTTGTGAAGAGTCTGTAGTTCTTTGGTCTGAAAGCACAAGAAGAATCGACTCATTAAAGGAGAAAACAGGAGATATTGTTGGTTCTTCTGTCGCTCTGCAGTTTCCTTAGACTGAATATCAAGTTTATATTTTAAATGATTTCCCATGTGAGCCCAAGAAGACTTCAATAAACTCCATCCATCCCCTGGACACAACAGATTTTATTACGATGCTAAATCTTTTTTTTTTTTAAATATCTTTTTGAGTTTTAATCATAGTTTTAGCATAGTTTTTTCTCTTTGCTTGTTTAGTTTTGTCATCTGTGTGAAAGATGCTAAACAAATAAAGTTGAATTGATAAACTGAATAATTGACTAACTCATGATTGTGACAACAGAAGTATTTTCATTGTGATTTAAGAGTTTGTTTCATTTTTAAGGTTGGGATTAAAATCTTGACAGGAAAAAAAGATTAAAGAAATAAACTACATTAAAAAAGCAATTAGAAAATAATAAAGAAAGTTGGGGGGAAAAAAGCAATTAAATCAAAGGAAAAAAACATTTAATACAATAAAACTTTTAAAAAGAAAATTAAATATCAAATACAATTAAATAATATTAAACAGACAAAATATTTAATTAGATAATTAAACAGAAGATACAAAACATGTAATTATGAAATTAAACAAAATTTCTTAAACAAAATATTAAACATTAAAGATGAAATATTTTAGATAAACATTTAAAAAATACAATTAAACAAAAAGAATATTAAACATTTAAAAAAATACAAAACATTAAATTAGATTATTAAACCTTTAAAAAGACAAAACATTTAATTAAAAAAATAAATACTTAATTAGAAAATTAAATCTTAAAGACAATAAAACTTTAAATAGGCATTAAACAGAAAATACAATGAAGCATTTAAAAAGAAAATTAAACATTAAAAGGTGGTAAAACATTTGAAAAGAAAAACCTTAAAGATTTAATTGAAAAATTAAACATCGGGAAAGAAAAGGAAGTTTTTCAAACAAGCCGATAAAACATTTGAAAAAACAAACATTAAAAAGATAAAACATTTGGAAATCAAATCAGACATTAGAAAATAATAAAATGTGAGAAAAGAGCAAAACTAAACATTTAAGAAGAATCAAACTAAAGACAAAACATTTGAAAAGACACCAGTTAAACTTTAGAAGATCAAATTAAACAGAAGAGACAATAAAACGATCAAAAGGAGCAAAAACAGATGAAGGTCTTAAAGTGTTTTCTAGTCTGAAATGAAAACATCAAGTTGTTTCTTCAAACATTTCCTCTTTCTATGTTCTTGGTTTGATTGTGGACAGATTTACTAAGAACTCATTTAAGAAAACTGCTTTCCAGATAAAGTCTACTAGTAGTTGAAGGCATTGATCAAGCTAATGTTACCTTCTGATCTCCACAAACTTTACTGTTCAGTGAAGAGAATCAAAGTTTGTTGAGGATTTCTAAAAAACCCACAGGTGAAGGTCTGAGAAGAACTCAGATTGATGGTCTAAATGTGAAATCAAGACTCATGGTCACAAGTTTTAAGGCTTCTGTTAACCAGAAAGTTCAAACTAACAGAGAAGTACTGAGAAAATTTTAAAACTTCAGCCCTCAGACTGTCTGAAAGTTCAAACTAACAGAGAACTACTCAGGAACTTAGAGGATATCAGTCCTTGGACTGTCTGAAAGTTAAATCTAACAGAGAACTACTGTGGGACTTCGAAAATTTCAGCCCTCAGACTGTCTGAAGGTTCAAACTAACAGAGAACTACTGTGGGACTTAGAAAATTTCAGCCCTCAGACTGTGAAAGCTCAGGTCCTGAGGACTCGGGAGGTCTGGAGGCTTTGGAAAGTCTTGGAACTGAGGGTTCCACCCTCCAGCACAAAGGCTGAAGTCCAACCTCCTGAGAAAAACGGTCGAGTCGAGACTCGAGTTAAAAAAAAATTCGAAAACGACAAAAAATAGATGATAAATGCGCAAAAACGAGAAGAATTAGTATCTGAGCGAATAGCTCAGGAGGATAAGAGACAGACTACCAAGTGGAAGGTCGCAGGTTCAAGACCCGCCACTGGCCCTTTTCTTTCTTTGTCTTTGTCAGGATTTTGAGAAAATTTAAGAAGTGTCTGGTCTTGAACCAGCGACCTGCAGCTCCATAGGCAAATCCTTAACTCACTGAGCTACAGATCAGATAAAAAGAAATGATTTCGTCGTCCCTTTGACATCGTAGTTCCTGAAGTGACCACATGGGTGGAGCCAAGGCGGAGTCTGGGTGGAGCTGGGGCGGAGAGTAGGCGGGGAGGTGGGTGGCGGCCTCCCCCCTCTACTCCCCCACCTCCCCCCACCGCCCACCACACCTTCCCCCACCCGACGAGTTCTTCGAGTCTCCACGAGTTCTTCGAGTCTCCACAGGTTTTCCCGAGTTTCTGGAGTTTCCACGAGGTCGGAGGCAGAACAAGTTGTCATGAAGAGGTGTTGAAGTCGGCCAGGATGGACTGACTTTTTACAGCGACTAGAAGGAAGACGACTAGAAGAACTTTAACCAGCATCCATAAAATCCATGGAGTCGCTCCAGAGAAATGAAGGGAGGTCAACTTTTATCAACCTCCATCCAGATGTTCAACTTGATATCTTTACTTGGAGATTTTTAGCACCACAAACCTTTAGTATCACACTTTATCATCATTTATTAGGACTTTAATGGAATCCACCAGCAGATTTACTTTTTGTTGACAAACTTTATTCTTGTCATCGTGGGACTGCAGTATTTAAAACTCTTCCTTCTATTTGCCCTCATGTTTATTAATTTTAGTGGAGAAAGTTATTTTAGTTGTCGATTAGTCTCTTAAAAACCAAATAATAAATTGGATTAGTCAAGAGGTTTTAATTTCTTACTTTGTCATATTTTAGATATGACAAAAAAATATAAAAATAAAGCATCTTGAGACAATTTGAACTGTAATTGGCGTTATATAAATAAAATTGAATTAAAATTGTATATATCTTGTAATGTTGGAGTAATTCAGCCATATATGTTGGAAAACACATTTTCTTTGTCCATCAATCTGTTGATTGTTTTCTCCAGTAATTCATTTATTGTTTTGGTTTATAAAATGTCAAACCCAAATATAAAGTTTATTTAAAGTTTACTGTCATAAAAACCAAAAAGATTTACATTCATGATGCAGGAATCAGGCAGTTTTTCACTTTTTATCTTAGTTTAGTCAGAAAGATAGTTGATAATGTGTGAATTGTTGCAGCTTGTGAGCCGTAAAAGGTTTTAATCTTTGGGGCCGAGTGTCAAAAAACATTTAGAAACCAACATCAACAAAACACTCAACAAAGATTTGAACCTCATTAAAGGGAAATCCAACTTTTGCATGACAACGTCAAATTAAAGGACATTTATTTCCAACGTAAATGTGTGATATTCATCCTCTGGAGCTTTCTCTTCACATCGTCTTCCACCTGGACTGGTTTGGTCGGGAGCATGTGCAACAAACATTTGAAAAACTGCACTTTAACATCAATGAATGACACTGAAGTTTAATCTCTACATAAATGAGACTGAGTCTGGATGTGCTGCTCTTTCATTAACTCTTAAGTTTAAGGAAAGTTCAAACAAAAGAGGACAGTTCAGAGAAGACTTGAGAATGAGCTTACTTTGAACAAACATCTCAGACTTTCTGAGCTTCAGCAAATCTAGCAAGATATTTTAACAACAAGCAACTCAAGAGATCCAGAAGTTGGAGAGAGTTAGCTTTAGCTGAGCCAAAGAACATGTGGGACGCTAACCTAGCAAACATTTCAGACTTTCCTCTGTGAATTCTGAGAAATAATTTCCTATTTAATGACAGAGCTACACATCTTAACTCAGTCTCATGAAAACAGACTCTAATTCAGTGTCATCCATCCATATTAAAGTGCAGTTACCCAAAATGTTTGTTGCATGAGCTCCAACAAAACCTGTCCAGGTAGAAGGCCACTTTGACAAACAGGAAGTGGACGATTCCAAGCAGATTTATAGAAGGGGGAACCGGCCTGTACTAAGTGTGGTCAAGTATAGAGGGGTGTTTTGTGGATTTTTAAGGCTGATAATGATTATTAGTGAGACATTTGGAGTCGATATTCATTTGCAGTAAATGAAAGTATTTAAAATCTTGGAGTTAAACTTAGAAGAACACAAACTCTAACAGGAAACTTTGTTGATACGTTTTTGTTTTGTTTACAGATGTTAAAGGAGTTTTATTCGTGACGTATAACCAATCAAATCACTCCAGAAGACAGAGTGACCACAGGTAGATAAAGGTTCAGAGCCAAAGTAGCACCATTTTTAAATGTATTTATTACCGTAAATCCGTAAAAAATAAAATACTGATAATCAGTAAATGACTCGTCCCGCCTGCCGTCTCTGGAACTGAAGCTGAATTGGAACAGACCGAAGTACAGTCCAATCACGATGCCAGCTGCCTCTCAAAAGGCTCCTTCATCTGGTGGAACTTCTTCTGAGGGGAAGCTGAGCTGGCCCGGCAGAACTTTGGAGATGTGTTCCAGTGGTTGGTGGATGTGTGGGGAACCTAGGGAACCCATGGGTAGTTTTAGTTTAGGGTGCTACTGCGGTGTGTTTTTGGGCTTGAAGAGGTGAACAGGAAGAGTTTTTTTTCCGTATTGATTATCTTTTACTTTGTTCCTGATTGGAATGCCCATCAATGTCAACATGAAGTTCACTTTTAGTTCTGTTTATTTATTTTTAATTTACTAACGCCCATTTGCTTTTAACCCCCTCACATGTTGTGTTGTTGTAAACTTACTCTTTCACATAAATACTCGTCTAACTCTCTGGAAACCATCGTTTGGACTGTTTTTGTGTTGCTCCTCACCTACTTCAGACAGCCAGGACAAAACAACGTTTTGTGGACCAAAGGCTGTTCTATGACGTTTTTCGAGCGACATGCTAAACGTGCCATATGATGAAATAAATAATGATGTAAAGTGGGCCGTGAAAAACACTCCAGAAAGGTTTTCTTTGAAAAAAAAATCATCATGAATTTTGGCGCAAAAAAACGCCATACTATACTATGTCGAAAAAAAATGCGATTTTTCAACATGTTGTAAAAATGTGCCATATGATGAAATAATGTAAAGGAGGCCGTGAAAAACACTCCAGAAAGGTTTTCTTTGAAAAAAAAATCATCATGAATTTTGGCGCAAAAAAAACGCCATACTATACTATGTCGAAAAAAAATGCGATTTTTCAACATGTTGTAAAAACGTGCCATATGATGAAATAATGTAAAGGAGGGCGTGAAAAACACTCCAGAAAGGTTTTCTTTGAAAAAAAAATCATCATGAATTTTGGCGCAAAAAAAACGCCTTACTATACTATGTCGAAAAAAAATGCCATTTTTCAAACATGTTGTAAAAATGTGCCATATGATGAAATAATGTAAAGGAGGGCGTGAAAAACACTCCAGAAAGGTTTTCTTTGAAAAAAAAATCATCATGAATTTTGGCGCAAAAAAAACGCCTTACTATACTATGTCGAAAAAAAATGCCATTTTTCAAACATGTTGTAAATATGTGCCATATGATGAAATAATGTAAAGGAGGGCGTGAAAAACACTCCAGAAAGGTTTTCTTTGAAAAAAAAATCATCATGAATTTTGGCGCAAAAAAAACGCCTTACTATACTATGTCGAAAAAAAATGCCATTTTTCAAACATGTTGTAAATATGTGCCATATGATGAAATAATGTAAAGGAGGGCGTGAAAAACACTCCAGAAAGGTTTTCTTTGAAAAAAAAAATCATCATGAATTTTGGCGCAAAAAAAACGCCTTACTATACTATGTCGAAAAAAAAATGCCATTTTTCAAACATGTTGTAAAAACGTGCCATATGATGAAATAATGTAAAGGAGGGCCGTGAAAAACACTCCAGAAAGGTTTTCTTTGAAAAAAAAATCATCATGAATTTTGGCGCAAAAAAACGCCTTACTATACTATGTCGAAAAAAAATGCCATTTTTCAAACATGTTGTAAAAACGTGCCATATGATGAAATAATGTAAAGGAGGGCCGTGAAAAAGTATGTCGTCCAAAATGTGGAAAAAAAGTCATAGCTGAGCATGCCGTCCAAAATGCGACCAAAAACGTCATAGTTTAGTATGTCGTCCAAAATTTCTTGGTCGTGGTCTTTCTGGTCCTGCTCCAGAACACCTTCATCAACTACGTTTTCCTTGGAAGAGGCCCTCAGATGCTTCAATCTCTGACAACTAATATTTTCAGCTGAACTAAAGACAGACTTTGTGATTTTTCTGCTCACGTGTTGTTGTAAACTTCCTCTTTCAAATAAATAGCCTCCTAACCCCCTGGAAAGCAGCGTTTGTCCTGTTTTTGTGTTGCTCCTCGGCGACCCTAGACAGCAGGGTCCTAATGTTTTTGGAGCAACACACCATAGAGCGACATGCTATACTATGATATTTTTAGAGGGACATGCTATACTATGATGTTTTTAGAGCGACATGCTAAACTATGACGTTTTTAGAGCGACATGCTATACTATGACGTTTTTAGAGCGACATGCTAAACTATGACGTTTTTAGAGCGACATGCTATACTATGACGTTTTTAAAGCGACATGCTAAACTATGACGTTTTTAGAGCGACATGCTATGCTATGACATTTTTTGGACCAAAGGATATACTATGTTTTTAGAGCGACATGCTATACCATGATGTTTTTTGGACGACATGCTATACTATGACGTTTTTAGAGCGACATGCTGTACTATGACATTTTTAGGGTGACATGCTATATTATGACATTTTTAGAGCGACATGCTACACTATGACGTTTGTTGGGCGACACTCTATACTATAGGTTTTTTAAATTGACATATTACTATGACTTTTTTTGTTTTAGTTTTTTTTTGTTTTTTTAGCAACATATAACAATTTTAACAGTTTTGAAAATTACTATACTTTTACTTGTGCAATGAAATATTATTTTATGGCATTTTTTTAGACAACATACTCTGATGTTTTCTTGAAAAACATACTATTTTGACAATATACTGCACTATGACATTTTTGAACCACATATCATACATGACAATTTTAAGCAACATCCTATCATTTTGTACTTTTTGAACCACATAATAATCAGTTGTGTTTTTTTTCCGACATGCTATACTATGAACTACAGGCCATACTATGTTATTCTTGAAAAGTATACTATACTTTGACATTTTCTGAACTACATCCTATACTATGGCTATAATGCCATAGTATAGGATGCAGTTCAGTGTATAAACACAGAGTGCTTTGGTTACATGTTGATTAATAATCTAGATTTTTTTCTGTTTTGTTTTTTGACGGGATTACAACAGACCTGACCGTGAACACCATTGACACCCACCTGAGGGAGACCCTGCCTAAGATCTCAAGGCTGCTTTCAGGTCCTGCTCCAGAACGCCTTCATCAACTACGTCTTCTTTTGAAGACTGCAATCTCTGACCTTAAGGAGGAATTGCTACTTTCACTCTGTAACGAGACGGCGGTTATTTTAAAGACCCAGCTCCTGGCGGCTTTGAGTGAAAATTTAACATCCATCAAAACGAAACTGCAGACAGTTAAATCTGAGCTGTCGGTCAGTATTTCAAACATCAAGTCTGACCCGGCTGCCCTAAAGCATGCTGTGGGTGAAACGGAAACTTCACTCTCCACATCACCGACGACATCATCACACTCCAAAGCAGAGCACCTGTCTGCTGAACTTTTAAAAGTGGACTATAAATGTGAAGAATGTGAGCAGCAGCAACCTGTGAGCAGTGGAACAGATGTGATCAGAAAGAAGTCATTTTTCTTTTTTCTTTTCTTTCTGGTTGACTTGATTCTGTCAGATGCAGATGTTGGAGCTGATTCTGATCTTTCAGGATAAAAAGCTGATTTTCCTTCACAGACTTTTCAGGAAATTATTCTCTCAGGTTTTCTCTGCTATTTATATTTTTATTATCTGTGATTATTTCATTATTTCTTTATTGTAAAAACAAAGTTTGAGGCATAAAGACTCATTTAGTTACTTTAATCCTGAAATCTTTGATGTAGCAGAACTAAACTTCCATTTTCCTTATTGTACTTCTGATACTAGAACTAAACGTATCTTCAACACGGATCATCTGCTTTTAATGAATCAGCAGCAACATCACAACAACAAATGAGACAATTTTCAACAAATTAATGAAACTGATGTCATTTAAAACTATCAGAGTCTGTTTTAGTGTCAAATTAAAGCTGATTACTGACAACTAGAACATTAACGTTACTGTTTTAATCACATTTAAGTTTCCTGAACATTACATTAATGTCACCCAGCCAAATTTTTATGAACTTAATGAACCACATTACTGGAACACAACACACTTCAGCTGTTTACATGAAACTCAACACATTAGCTTGATGCTACGTTAGCTTTAATCAGGCTACAACTGAACTGCTAGCTCGGTTAGCATCGCTAACATTAAAGCTAATATTTACTATGCTAACTTTCTTCTCTGGTCAACACACACTGAAACAAGCTCCACCAACATCTGGAGTGCATGGCACACATTATATCTGACACTAAAGCTGCATATAAAGTGCATTAAAAGCGGCACCGATACGAAAATAAACATTTACTTACCGAACTATCAGAGTCCTTTCAGTGTCTGCTGGTAGAATCAGCCGAGGGTAGAAAACTGGCTAAAACAAGCCAACGGGCAGGAAAACTGTCTGTGGAAAATGTTGTGCTGCTCCACCGATAAAAAAACCAACAGTTATTATATCAGAATTAATCCAAATGAGGAGAGCAGAGTCTCTGCTGCCTCCTCCATAGGACCTGTCAATCATTCCAGTCCGGACTGTCGATCAAGTAGTCCCGCCCCCTGGCTTTGCAAAACTTTAACGCTCTATAAAAAAATCAGTATTGATTTATTTTAAGCTCGGCCACCTGTTCTCTCATTTTGACCATGAAAACTAACGAAAAAAATGTATATACAGTTTATGCACCGTACTCTGTTTGGCTCCACACTTGCTGATGACCACTTCCGGTCTCAGAAAATGAAAAAAACTGACCTTTTTTCGTTTCTGTCTCTTACTGATTTTACTTTCTTGTAATTCTAAATATAAAACGAAAATCAAATCCTTTTTAAAAAATCGTATATCCCTTTTTGATCATGAAAAGGAAAAACGCCTTGTATTTCAATTTTAATTTTTGTATTTTAAAACGAAAATCAAATAACCACTCGTTTTTTTGTTTTTCAATACCCGTTTCAGAACGGAAAATCCAATTGCCAGATCCGTACACGGACCCTGTCTGCTCTGTGCTGCTGTCTTGTTGGTGTTTGCTGCCTTGCTGAGTTATGAAGAAAAAAGAAGGATGTGTTTAATTTGTTTTGGCTGAGATTTACTGGTGATGATGTCCTAATCAGGTGCAGAGAACACTTTTCATGCTGCAGATAAGCTATAGTATGCACCAATGTTACACCTGAGGATAAAGTCGCAAGCAGTCATCGGCATCAATATCTGTTGGTGCAAACAGTCTAATAGCAGCTGCAACATTTGACTGACTGATACATACTAGAGCTCATAATATCAGATGTTCACGACACAATTAGTGTGGGCAATACAAATCATGAAAGCAATATTATTGTGATATTTATACTCAATTTTGAAATGATATTTACCTTTAAATATTGAATGTTTTGTCTCTTCGTTGGCAAATTCAGAATACAAGTGTAGGAAGGTTCCTACGATAGAATATGTTGGATTATTTGCCATTTTATCACATGTATTTTGAAGATAAACCAATCAGCAACAGTATTAAAGCTACAACATTGATCATCTTATTACAATCCAGATGGGAAACCTCAGGTCCTGGCATTCATATATGGATCTTGCTTTCACACTTACCACCTAAATATTGAGATTATGTGCCCCGCAACTCCTCAAAAACTTCTCAGGAACAGCTTTCAAACTGCCCAGATACAAATCTGATTGTTCTTAAACAGGAACAAGTCTGATCCATCGAAGCTCCAACTCGCAACTCGCAGGACCCAAAGGATCCGCTGCCACCCTCGAAGGTCCCACGACCAAAGTGTTGATATCCATCCACCATTATCTATACACTGCTTAATCCTCATGAGGGTTGTGGGGGGCTGGAGTCTATCCCAGCTGACTTGGGGTGAAGGCAGGGGACACCTGGACAGGTCACCAGTCTATCACAGGGTTACATATAGAAACAAACAATCACATTTACATTCACACCTACAGGCAATTTGGAATAATTAATTACCCTCAGTATGCTGTTGGACTGTAGGAGGAAGCCTGAGTACCCAGAGAAAACCCACACATGCACAGGGAGAACATGCAAACTCCATGCAGAAAGATCCCGGGAAGGCCAGTATGCAAACCGGGGATCTTCTAGCTGCAAGACGAAAGTGCTAACCACCACGCCACTGTCCAGCCCTAGTGCTGATATGTCAAAGCTATTTTAGTGTCAAAAGAAGGACCTACAAAGGTGGTTTTAATGTTGTGGCTGTTCAGTGTGGTGGACCTATCACTGCTATCGTCAATGTTGCTATATTGCAACACCTCGATTTCAACCCTTTGAGCCAAGCTGCTAGACTAAAAACCAAACAACAACAAGGGAATCTAAAATAGTCTTTACAACAAGCTGTGCAGTGTCTTCTTTGGCTCTGGAGGAGCTTTGTAAAGTCTGAGAAAATAATGTATTATGTCATCAGATTTGGTTAGAGACCAAGAATGTATAGCAGAAAACTTCCCCTACAGACTGGCAGTGTGTTGTTCAAAATGGAGCAACAGCCTAAAGCTGGTAAAAATTTAAAATTTAAAAAAAAAAAAAAAAAAACTAAATAAATATGGGTGGTGAATACAGCTTTCTAAAACTGCTCACATATTCTATCATTTCCTGATCGTACAAAGTGGTACAGTGTGCTAATAATTTTTTTTGTAAAATAACAGCAGGAACAATATATTACAGTAAGTAGTGTGTAGTACAAACTGAGGTATTCGGTAATCATATAATTATAAAGTAGTTTGGATTTGGGACACAGCTAAGGGCATTTATGAGGAGGTGGAGTGTTTAATAAAAAGATACGAGTTTTGGAAGCTGTTCCTCTTACTAGCGACTAAGAAGTTAACATGCCTCAGCCTGTGTTGGCCCCATAAATAGACCCATAAAATAAGCTATGTGAGTCTTAAAACAAATAGTAAACACCTTTTTTGGACCATTCACTGCTTCCCAGATAATCTTATAGTAAAATTCTTATGCTGACCTCTTGAAATTCCAAGAATGAAATGTTTTCCATCTGGTTATCCAGGTTCTAGCTCTTGCTTAAAATGCTACTACAGTATACTTCCTGTCTGACACATTTAATAGGATCTGTATGACAGCTGCTGTGAAACATTTCTCCTCAGTCTTTCCTGAGACTCCCAAACTATTCTTTATACCTGCAGTTAACATTCAGGTCCCATATTATTGCCAACAGTAAATATTTCTCTCTGCATTCTGACTTCTACAGACTCACTTGTGATTTCTCAAGCAGAGCAGCACCTACCGATCAATAAGATCTCTGTGAGCTACCTTTTTTTTTGTCATCTTGTATCTTATTTAGAATCCAGAGCTACTGCAGCTCTCACGTACTCAAGTGCTGTTTTTCCCTCTCCGTCTGCTCAGAGTCTGAGGATCACTCCCACCGATTGATCCAGTCTAGAATTCTTCTCTGTATCAGCTGCCTTTTTAAAATGACCCCTTCTCAGAAGAAAACATCACGCACTAATATTTCCTTTATTTTTTCTTTATTTTTTTCAGAACATAAAAATAGTTTAACAAACAAAGACTTCTTCATTCTCTCCATTTTGACTTGTATTTACAGCTGAAGATGAAAAAAACCAAAAAAAAAAAACACCCGGTCACGTCCATTTCATCTCCTCTTGGCTCGTTCCCACCCCGATCCTCCCTCTCCACCCCCGGCAGGCTTCACAAGAGAGTACCAGGGCCTATTGCTGTGTCTTTGACGAGGTATACAGGCTATTCAATGATTGGTGACACGTTATTTGAAGCAGACATCGCTAACTTTTGTATTTAGGAGCTTCTCCTTTTGTTCAGAACTGCACCACGCTAGGCCTGTTCATATACGGTAGATAACATGTAGCAGGTTATGACTAATGACACATGCTTTCACTTACTGGCATGACTTTGGAAGATTAAAGACGCATTTTACCATGGAAACACCACATAACTGATACAAGAGAGGGTAACTGACATGTCTCGGATGCATTCTTTGTCCAGTGGAGATAAACTGCTGTGTGGAGGGTCCCTGAGGGAAGTGAAGAAAGATGGTTCCAATGCACAAAGACTTTATGCAAGTTAACAGACACATAGGAGTAATGGTTAGCTTCAAAAACGGAGCGGCTTACATTGCAGCGATACTGAATAATCACATGGAAGGACACAGACCTCTTACACAGTATGTGCAACCTATGGACCTAAAAGGCTTTTTGATACAGTACTTCAAGCACCTGCTAAATGTCATAAAGCAATTAGGCCCTCTAAAGCACTCAACGGAAATGTCACAGAAACTTGGATTTACAGTTGTCACTCCTCATTAAGTATGTGAAACGGAGCAGACTCATGTCTGTCGAGCAACAGTATTGTTTTCAAATGCATCTGAGATGAATCTCGCTGTTGCCAAAACCCGCTCAAGCTGCAGATTTTGAAACGGAAAGCGGAGAGGTTTTTCATTGCAAGCGTGACACTAGCAAAAATCAGCAGAGAACAGATGAAGCTGAAGCTTGTTATTGCAATGTTTTCCTATAGCATGAGACTGCAGTATCCCAAATCCCTCCTGGGAGTTGATTATAATGGGATCCTTGTGTGGGTGTCATTGTCCCTCCTCGCCAACTGAATACAATCACATGAATCAGGGCTGAGTGGTGAACAATCAACAGCAGAGGAAATGAAAGATGCCTGAGTAGTTGTGGCTATTGTGCACCTGATCAGGACAGAGGTATTAATACAGTCTGAACAAACCCAAGAAGTCGTACTAATCAAACTTTAAAGAGTTCAAAACATAGAAATATTATACAACAGAGAAAAGATGCGAGAAAAAGTGAGCTAAATCACTGCGATCCATTTGAGATCAGGGAGGCTGAGGAAACAGCGAGCAAAAACAGACAGAGGGACAGAAGCAGAAAACCTTTTTGTCCATGTCAGAGTATTATTACAGTAGTCCGGAGGTCTGCATGTAATAGTGGTGGATGTGAGCACCATCTCTATGGCTGCAGGTCAGAGGGTCACTGGTCCAATCAGGTTGGAGGGTCATGGCTGTCAGAGCTGGTTTCCAGTGCAGAGCGGCAGGCTGGCACAGTGATGAGGATAATGACGTCTTAGTGTCACATCGGATCACACAGCAGACACAGTCACAGAGCAGGAGTGGGCAGGCTGGGCCGTGGGGCCCCAAATGCACCCTTTGGGCACAAACAGTCCAAAGGCCTGGCCTTTAGTGTTCCCATAGTTCAGAGAGGAGCTCCAGCACAGTGCAGAAAGGATGAGACGAAGCTGGATACTCACATTTCAAAATGTTCACAAGGGTCGATACATATTATCAAGGGAGCAGTTGCTTCAATTAAGCCACATGGCCTGTAGAAGTGATGGATGTCTGTGCATCCATTTCAGTCAGTTATTTTAGGCCCAAATCAGGAGGGACATGAAGGCTCATTAGTTTGAGGGTTAAATCCTCTTCTTCACTGGTCACCCTCAGCCCTGGGCCACATGCCAGTGTGCTGAGTGCTCCTATATAACACAAACAATAATGGTTAGACTGACACATAATATGTCTGACCAGAGCTAAAGGTCTGCAGTCATGCTAGCAGGCCTGCAATCGGGGACATCGGTGCTTTGAGCTAATGCTAATGTCAGCATGCTAACATGCTGACGTTTAGCAAGTGCAATATTTAGCATGTTATTAACACACTAACATTTGATATTTAGCACTAATTGTGAAATATTAGGAGGTAAGAAATTGTCTAATAGTCTGTCAAAACGTTATTGAGATATTTTAATCAAAACACAAATGTCAACCTCATGGTGGTACCAGGAAAAACCATGGCACCACCACAGTCATTAGGATTCACCTTCTGCGCTCAGTTGTTAAGAAGTAAATTTTCGATCAATCAAATTTTAAATATCAGATTGGAGAAAATTTGAAAAACAGGTTCAAAATAATAACTAAAAAACAGATTCTATAAATTTCACTAGATCCCATTATCCAGTCCTAGTTTTGATCTGAATCAAACACGCAGTGTGTTAAGATACATGTGAGCCAAAAACAAAAAATCTAGACTATCCTGATATCACCAGAAGGGTGGATAAAAGAACAAAATGTGATAAAACCTTCAAATTGGTCAAAAATACAATACTTGTATCATGTACACAGTGGTTTAGATATGGAACTCCATTTGTTAATCTGTGCAGAGTCAAACAAAAGCAGGAAGTAGAATTACTGACATACACTGAATCTGTTTGAGTGATAAATAGGCAATACTGTATTTAGTCTTAATTATATTTATATTGACACACACTCAGTGATGCACTACAAGGCTACTTATTCATTTTGTTGCTTACCTTTCATTTGTTTTGTCCCTTATCTGTAAAGACTATAAAGGCTTCTTCATCCAAACATTTCCAGTGGCCGGTGGCAGTCCTTTCATTGGTTCCTTCATTTTCATACATGTGTAAGTTAGAGCAGAAAAAGAGGCCTTCATAGTTCCACCAACTACTGATTCAAAAACATCCAGTAGTTGTGCAATGACATTCAGTCATCTATCCAAACTTATCATTCATGCCTTTACATTTTTCAGTTGTTCAATTTTCCAATTTCTCCAGTGTTTTTTTTGTTCATAACCTTTAAGCTCCTTCTGCTCCAGTGAGGGAAAAAAAAAACCACTCCAAAAACATCTCTATTTTGCTCGGAGTCACTTGTCAGGAAACACTGACGGTCGTTCGTTGCCTTAAAAGTTAATATATATCTTCATATATAAAAAAAGGTGTGTTCATAAATTATTCAACAATGTTCAGATAAAATACCACTTGCATCTCTGTCCTGAAATTATCACTTTGTGCTTTCTGCAAACAAAAAAAAAACATTGAAAAAGAAGCAGCAGATGTTGCCAGAGGTTAATCCATATAAAAACATCATCTCTTCAAATTGAATAGTTTCGCTCTATCTGTGACGGCCCGGATATCCCGTTGCTGTTTGTGGCCGGCTCTTCCAGCTCGTCGTCCTCAAAGCCGTGAAAGGTGGAAGTGTCGCTCTCCGAAGTGGTGCCAAAGAGCTCCTCGGCTCCAGTAAAAGTCCCGTCTTCCTTCTCTTCTCCGCAGTCAGCTGGCACACAGGAAAGAAAAACGACAGTCAGTCAACAGGTGAGCGATAACAAGCAGAAACATTTCAGATAGCTAACTTTTCAGTTTTGGGAAATCCTCAGACATTACAGTTTGCATTTCGAAATTCACACACGCTGAAGTATAAATTTGAGTAGATAAAATTTAGGTGTATAGCATATCATAGTTTCATTATACAACAAGTGAGTACACATTGTGCAACATCACAACACTTTAGATATATTGTAATAAAATGCACACTCCTCTTTAGGAATTAGGAGCTACTGGATACCTTGAATTTCCCCAAGGGGATGAATCTATCTATACCTTTCTTTACTGACATTCAAATATTTTATCATTTCAAAGTTTCATATGTCCACTTCTGTTTTTGATGATAGACACCATCCTCCTCAGCATGGATACTGCTGCTGCACACATTTTCTTCAGCTGCTCTTGCTGGAGGCAAAGTCTACCACATACAAGTCATATTATTCAGATTTTTTTCTACTTTAAAAAACTCTTGTGTGATTGTGGCAGTGTGCTTTGGATCACTATCATAGTGGAATTTTCTCTTCTGCAGGACAGATGGAGGATAGAGGTAGATGTCATGTAGTGTCATTCACAGGTCTGAGGGTTCACAGAAACTTCAATTTCCATTGATTCAAAGTTCAAAGCCCTTGACTTTTTCTGAGCTAGATTGTGGACTGTCTGGGGCATCATTTAAAGAGGGCTCTGTGGCTCTGATTAGTGGTACTATGGCTTGTTTTATACCTCCTGATTACTGCTGCAACTGTATTTTTACAGAGATTTGAAGTTTGTCACCAATCCTGTATCCTTGTCCATCTCTGTGAAGCTTCACAATCCAGCTTTTGAGCTCCTCTAGCAATTTTTTAATTTATTTTTTTGTACATATGGAGCCATGATGCAGACACACAGAAAGAGACACAATTTATAAATCATGTTCATGCAGTTACACTAATTGAAAATCCCAAATCTACTCAATTTTGTTTCAATAATTACAAAATTGTGTGTCAGTGTTAAACCAGGTTTCAACTCAGGGCCTGTATTTTTTAATAGTTTGAAGAAATTGCATTTTGATTGTTCAAAAGAAGAAAAATCTAATTGTCCACTTAATGCAGTTCCATAAGGTGATACAATTCGGAAGCATTTGTGATTTAAGTGACATTTCACGTGGTTGTACTCACTTCTGTTGTTGCACTGTAGGTGAAACGAACTCACTTGTGCATTGGCAGGCTGAGCAGGGAGAGCCAGATTTACCCGTTTTCTTGTTTGAGCCCTGGCATTTATTACAGTAGTTGTTGGGAATGCTGGTCCCACCTGGACCTTTAGGACCTAAAACAAAATTCCAGAAAAAAGGCAAAGATTTGG